>NW_027412539.1:4594103-5199638 GCF_025532065.1 Leptinotarsa decemlineata
TTGAAACATTTGTGATTTGTAATTAGTATTTTCATAAACTACACCTCACGATTTGATCTCCACAAACTTTATTTGAAAAATATATATCACAAAATGTTTCGCTAACACAGTAGCTTTATCAAGTGATTTGAATACTGAATACAAGTGAATAGTATTTATGAACGAATCTGGATAAGCGTTATCATTCAAAACAGCTTTAATTAATGATATTTCTTTATTGAAATTTTCAGTTGAATTGCATATCGTTCTAGCTCTGTTGTAAAGACAATTTATTATACCTTTTTTAACACTCGCATGATGATTCGATGTATAGTGAAGATATCTATTTGTATGTGCTTTCTTTCGAGATATTACAGTTTGCAAGAGATGTTACAGTGTAAAGTAGACTCATGAAAAAGGATAAACATTTTAAAATAACCTCACTACATATAAGATATTGTCGAAGTATGTTCTACTCACTTTCCTTAAAAAACATCAGAGAAAATACAGACAATATAGACAAAACTTTATTATTATAATAAGTAACTATGACAATTGTTGAAAAGATTCTACCGGGTGATTCTCTACGGTGGCTCACCCCTATAACTTTATTATTGGAGATTGTTAGTATCTACAATCGTCTTCGGGTGATGACTGGACTGATTCCTCCGAGAGATGACTATTTATAGGTCGTTCGAGTGCTTTCACTTCACTTTCCATTTTCCGCTTCACTGGTTCCGTGGGAGATGACTGTTTTGGCGGGAGTTGGCCATTTTTCGCTTGATGATGGGTTTCCATATGTTGCGTATTTCTACACTGGCTTGGCTGAATACGTTGTTGGATAACATGTATGCGGCTTCCTTGAATTTTCTCCTGAACCAATGTTCCTCTCTGAGCAAGATCTCAGCTTGGGACCACTCGATGTTGTGTTGATGGGTCCAAACATGGTCTGCTATACCTGATTTGCTGGTTTCCCCTCGCTGTGTGTGTTTCTTGTGCTCGGCAATGCGAACATTCAATGGCCTCTTAGTTTCACCAATATAGGATTTTCCGCACTCACAGGGTATCCGACAAATGGAATCGCAGTCCGCGTTTGGTGGCCTGGTTTACGTGAGGCTGCTACGGATAGTGTTACTGGATCTGAAGAAGGTTCTGATGTTGTACTTGGAACCAATTCTTCTTATCTTCTCCGATAATCCTCCACAACCAGTGCTTGCACTTTCCTACATAGAGAAATGGAGATATTTCATTGGGCAGATTTAAGAAAAGTACCTGCATGGGAAGATGTACAAAAAGCATTGGATGTATTGATTGAAAAGGGATATATTGACAGTACTAAAGATACAGAAGTATTTGACGAATTTTCATTAATTGTAAACTACGTAACTCCACAAAAAATTACAGACTGGAATAATTTAAAAGTTCACACAGAAACTCGTTGCACCAACAATCTGCAACATGAAAATTTTTGTATTTTAATTGAATATATTTTATGTCTACCTGGTACAAATGCTTCAGTAGAGAGAATATTTTCTTTAATAAATAAATTGTGAATGTCCGAAAAAAATTACTTGCAGGTTTCAGTTATGAAGGCGATGTTGATAACGAAAATCAATATAAACAAAACGTGCCAACAATTTCAGTTTTATTTAAAATCATCACCATCTTTATTGAAGCAAAGTTGTTCCTCCGAAAAATATAAATACGACTAAAAATATAATTAATATGCATATAATTTAATAATTACTGTCACATTAACCACTGTCGAGGTTAAGTGGAAGAACAGGTTATTTTTATCACCCTCAGATGAAAATAAACTGAACTTACTTTTAGTTTCCTGTAATAAAAATTTTTGTATTGAACTGTTAATTACCTAATGTTGGAAATAATGAAGACGAATTATTATTATTATTATTATTATAATCAAAAGGTGCTTCATTGAGTCGATACAGTATGTAGTATGGTCCATACTGCATGGACTATACATACATACATACATAGGTATATTATGTATGGACGTCCGGTTTTGAGTTAAAAAAAATGGTCAGTTTAACTATAATACATAACCCCCCAAATTTCGTTTTTCTATCTCCACTGATAAAAAAGTTATAGGGGTGAGCCACCTTAGAGAATCACCCGGTATATTGTCGAACTTATTATTGATACCTTGCCAAACTGATGAGAATGTGATTTCATTTCGAAGATAACTTCTTCAAATTTGATTACCAAGCTGCCTTTGACTAAAGCCCCGTTTGAACGATTCGACTTTCTTGCTTAATGATATGAAATTTTCCAGATATTCGCCCAATACTCCAAAGACAGTGTAAACAGCTCTAAGAACTCCTCGTTTTCGGAAACCGAAAATACAGATGGATCTCGTTCCGAAAGCCATTACGAAAACCTCAGCGTTCTGAACGTAATAGATGCTCTCAAACAATCCGACAGTTCATCCATTAACGAAAGTTATTCGTTGTCCAGCGCCAAAAGTTTACCAGATATGTCTCTAGAATCGGACGATTCCCTGTGTGATTCGGTGAGGGATAGGAGAAATTTCTGGGAAAACATTTCGAGGAGTTCCAGTTCTATATCTCTCATCTCAATGAAGAGAGTCAAAAATAAGCTGGAGGAGGGAGAAAGGTATGGTATTTCATCACTGATGACTGAAATGCGTTCAAAACAAGCACTTTTTCAAAAAACCAGGACTGTAATACTCTTTTCGACGCGCGTTTCACCGACCAAGTTGGCGTTTTCAGGAAATGAAAGCTTCATATGCGAATCATCGAATGAGTAATCAATTTGGATGAAAATAAAATTGAAATGATTTACGTCAACTGAAATGACATTTACGGTGTTCAAAAACCATATAATGGAACCTTTGTATATAGACTAAAGTTAAACCTTTGTATATGGATAGTTTATATACAGAGATTAAACCACTGAAGTAATTTTCTGCCAATAAATCATAAATAGTGATTGTACAGGGTGACCCACCACATTCGCCTTGGTATTTCTACGAGAAATGAAGAGAGGGAAAAACTTTTAGCACAGTTATATGTGTGCGCATGAGGAGCATATTTCAAAATTATTTTGGAATATATAGGGTCACTCCCAAAAAAGTTACTTAACAAAGTTATATTTTTTCTTATTGAACACCCTATACTTTTTATATTTTTAGATACTATAGACACAATGAAGATGAGTTACTATTATATTTCCCATACTTAAAACTGACCATTTTTGAGAAATTTAAGAATACAGACCATAATTTAAAAATTGTTTTCACCCTGTAACGTGTAACGAGCTGCTCGTGATTAAATGTACTGCCTAGCTTAAAGGTTAAAGTTACCTACCACATGAAATTTTTAATGCAATATCATTCAGAGTGGCGGAAAAAATTGCCTCAAAATTTGGACACACATTTAATTAAATAACTCCTTAAAGTTGAATGGAACACCTCGTATTTAGTGTCGTAATTTGACGCAGAAGTAGATTCCCTTCAAAAATATATTAGGGTTCCCTATACCTATACTCTTCTGATTTTTACACAAAAGGCGTTTTTATATTGTGCTTTTGAGTAATTTTTTCATCTTAAAAATTGAACACCCTGTATTGCAATGAAATGCATAAAAGCATTTTGAAGTCATTTTATCGAAAAATTAAGAGTCTTGAATAGTTTATTATTTTAATAAATGATCAAAATGGTATCTATTATTCTCGATGCATAGACGAACTCTTTCTTGAAATGAGTGCTGAACTCATATCGCATATTTTGCGATATGGAACCAAACGCTCTTCTTATTCGTACTTTTATATCTTGAGGTGTCGTTGGCGGTGTATCGAGAACAATACTTTTAATATATTGTTAATAAGATCGCACCCGTGAAAACAATAATATATGACGTAAACGACCTACCTTGGTATGCCGATAATATAAAAAAATTAAGCAGAGAAAGAGATCGTGCATATAAAATCTTCAAAAGTATCTCTAATACAACCAACTGGGAAAATTATAAACAGAAACGTAACGCTGTAGTTAATTTGATAAAAGAGAACAAAAATTGTTATTATATCCAAATTGACAGAAATATGCATAATCCACGTTTAATGTGGAAAACGCTAAAAAAATTAATAAACCCTAAACAAATTAATAATGATTTCTGCAATTCGAAAAAAATTGTCAGATTTTTTGTGTAAGAGATAAAGGAGAGATTTCTGGGCATTTTAATGAGTTCTATGTCAATAGTATTGATGATATGGTGTCTAGTATTGAAGATATTGAGTTTTCTTGTAATATACAGTGGAGTGAAAAAAATTCAGTAGTTTTAAATTAGTATCTATACATTAGTTGGGTATAATTATGAAAAATCTAGAAAATAAAGGAAGTCAAATTTATGAACTAAACAGTAAAGTTGTGAAAAATAGCTTTGATGTTATTGGTCATGTGTGGTGCCACTTTGTGAATGTATCATTGGAAAACGGCACATTTCCCGAGGAATTAAAAATCAGCACTGTTACACTTATCGAAAAGGTTGCAAATACTAGTGAAAGTGGTGAGTTTAGACCAATCAATTCTTTGCAAATTGAAGAAAAGCTATTGGAGACAGTAGTTTATCAACAGTTATTAGAATATATTAACTCCAAAAATTTGCTATTCATTAATCAGTCTGGCTTTAGATCAAAGCACTCATGTGAATCAGCTATACAACTCACTGTCACTAAATGGAAGGAAAAAATGAGTAATCATCTGTACACTATAGCAGTATCACTGGATCTAAGATGGGCTTTTGAAACAGTAAATAGAGATATATTATTAAAAAAACTAAATAAATATGGTGTAGAGGGTAAAGTAATCAATTGGATCAGAGGATACCTCACAAATAGAAAACAAACAACAAAAATTTGTGACGTAATGCCGTCAGATATTACAGTGAATCATGGAGTTCCTCAGGGTAGTATTTTGGGCCCTCTATTGTTTTTAATGTTTATTAATGATATGAAAAAATATGTTGAATGTGACTACATTCATATATTCGCAGATGATACTCTGATATCAATAAGTGATGGTAATATCGATAGAGCAGTGATCAAAATAAATGATGTGCTGAAAAATATGGATAGATATTTGAAAATGAATGAATTGAAGTTAAATGTAAGTGAAAGTGAGGCAATGATAATTACTACACCTTATAAATATAAACAAATAAATAGTAGTAACATTAACATAGAAATAAACAATGAAAAAATTGAAATTGTAGAGGAATTTAAATATCTGGGATTTATGTTGGATAATCATTCATTATTTAGTAGCCACTTTGAATATTCCAAAAAAAATTTTGAAAAAACTATATTTCTTTTCTAGAGTGTCCCAAAACTTAAGTCTGAATTCCAGAATAACTGTGTATGAGACTATCATTCAACCTCACTTTGAATATTGCCCTACATTACTATACTGCTTTGATCTGAATAAAATATCCCAATTACAGAAGCTACAAAATCGAGCAATGAGAATAGTATTGCGATGTAGTAAGTCAACTCCTATATCATTGATGCTGAAAACTTTACAGTTATTTACTGTAGAGCGAAGACTGACGTACTTAACTGTGATCTATATCTATAAAATGACACATGAACTGACTCCAACTTACATGGGTAAGTTTATTATAACTGTAAACCAAATCCACACATACAATACTAGAGGCCAGAATCATTTATATGTAAACAGGCAGAGTACCTCATATAGTGTAAAAAGTCTATTTTTTAAAGGTTTCATTCAGTACAATAGTTTACCACAATATGTTAAAGAGTCAAGAAGTATACCACAATTCAAACAAAATTTGATTTTGTATTATAATTCAAAAAAAAATCCACCATTATTCTATACTGTATTTAACTTTATAGATATGTATATATGTATGTGTATATGTGTATAAATGTATATTTATACTCAAATTTATTATACATCTTTATACTTACATTTATTATAAGTTATATTCAGTGTAAAATAAGTATGTTAACTAGGTATTTCATTTTTTGTTAATTAGGATTATCCTACTTAAATGAATAAATCAATTATACTTGGTCATATATCTAGATAAAAAATAGTCGGGACTTGTAAGGTCCGGAGACTTGGCTGGCGAGTTCTGTGGACCTCCTCGTCCTAGTCATCTATTTGGATATTGTCGATCTAACTCGTTTCTAACATGTCTATTGAAGTGTGCAGGAGCACCATCTAGCGGCATCCACATCCGTTGGCGAATATTAGGAGTTATACTTTCCAACAGCATAGGCAAATTATCCCTAATAAATCCGAGAAACATGACGTCTTTTAAATGACCATCAAAAAAGTAAGGACCTACTACTTGCGTGCCAATTATTCCACCCCACACATTAACAGACCATCTGTGCTGGTGATCTAGGGTTCTAAAAATATTGAGGTTTTCGTCACTGTAATAGTGAAAGTTATGTCTGCTAATTAACACATAACCAAACTTTTCCAAAACCCATAAACAAAAATTCAGTCGTCGATCATAATCTTCTTCAAAAAGCTATTGTATGCTGTTGTTGAATGCGATACGGGTGAAATTTGTAGTTTTTAATTATTCTTTGGATACTCTGTCTGCTTATTCCAGTTGTTTCACATTTTTTTCGTTGACTTGTGTGAGGGTGTTCAATTAGAGATAACATCACTAAATATTCATTTTTCATTTCCATTTCGGTTTTTGCTCTTCTTGCATATTATAAGATATACTGCCTGTTCTTCGGAAAAGCTGTAACAACTTTTCCAATGAACGCTTGTTGGGATGACTCCTGTTAGGATACCTTTGGGCATATACTTTTGACGCTAATAAACAGTTTTTTTCACACTCACCGATTATCAAAATCATATCAATTTCACTAGTTCGGACTTCCATTGTCTAGTATATAAAATGATTTGAAATCCCTGAAACAACTAAAAAAGAAGAATTGAAATGAGTAGCTGAAAATAACAATTATATTAACAAAAATAAAACTTAAATGGAATAATAGTGAAATAAAATACAAGTAAAAATAGAACAATTGAATAAATAAAAATAAAGAAAATAAAAAAGAAAGAAAATAAAAATAAAAAAGTGGAGAGATTCCAAGTCACGTTAGTTCACGGGTGATGACCCAGTCATCTCCCGAAGACGATTGTAGATACTAACAATCGAAACGTCGTGAACTAACGTGACTTGGAATCTCTCCACTTCTTTATTTTTATTTTCTTTTTTTTTTCTTTTCTTTATTTTTATTTATTCAATTGTTCTATTTTTACTTGTATTTTATTTCACTATTATTTCATTTCAGGTTTATTTTTGTTAATATAATTGTTATTTTCAGCTACTCATTTTCAATTCTTCTTTTTTAGTTGTTTCAGGGATTTCAGAACATTTTATATAGTAGACAATGGAAGTCCGAACTAGTGAAATTCATCATGAAACATTGTCAATCACCTTCAAAAAAAATCATATCAATTCGTTCTTCCTGGGGATAAGTTCTCATTTTACAATATTTCAAAATGACAATAATTTTAAACTAATTGAAACTTTTCATTACAATACATGGTATTCCATTTTTAGGAAGAAAAAATTACTCATAAGTAAAATATAAAAACGCCTTTTGTGTGAAAAGCAGAAGAGATAGTTATAGAGAACCCTAATATAGTTTTGAAGGGAATCTACTTCTGCGTCAAATTACGCTACTAAATACGGGGTGATCCATTCAACTTTAAAAAGTTATTTAATTGAATATGTGTCCAAATTTTGAGGTAATTTTTTTCGCCACTCTGAATAATATTGCATCAAAAATTTCATGTGGTAGTTAACTTCAACCTTTAAACTACGCAGTACATTTAATCACGAGCAGCTCGTTACACGTTACAGGGTGAAAACAATTTTCAAATTATGGTCTGTATTTTTAAATTTCTCAAAATTTCTCAGAAATGGTCAGTACTAATAATAGTAACTCACCTTTATTTTATCTATAGTATCTAAAAATATATAACATATAGGGTGTTCCATAAGAAAAAATATAACTTTGGTATGTAAGTTTTTTGGGAATCACCCAAAATAATGCATGTTCCAAAATAATTTTGGAACATGCTTTTCATGCACCAACATATAACTGTGCTTGAAGTTTTTCCCTAACTCCCTTCATTTCTCGTAGAAATAACGAGGCGAATGTGGTGGGCCACCCTATATATCTGTATGTAACATCTCAAGGTACCCTTACTATGTTTTGCACAAGCACAGGCGAACCCGTGTCATCCTTGATTGAAATATAAGATGTTCCATTAAGCGCTTCCCATGTTTAAATTTAAATGTCCACCACGGCTTCTTTGGGTGGAGCGCATCCAGAACGTCCAATTTTCCATGACTCCGGCGCATAAATTAGGCTGAATTTGATCGATGCGGTTTATGGCTTATTCGCCTTTACCTGCGACTTAGAAAAACCCTACAAGAAAAAGTCTAACGGGTCAAATCTTGGTGGCCAGTTCACATCACTTGCACCTGAGATGACCATCTCCTCAAATCGCTCGTGCAGAATATCCAATGTGGCCTGTGTTGTTTGACATGTAGTGCCCTGCCACATGTCATTGGTGTTCAGATCATCAAATTCAGGCCAAAAGAAGTTGGTAATCATCGACCTATAGTGCTCGACAGTGATGGCCTGGCCAACGTCGTTTTCAAAAAAATATGGACGATGACGCCACCAGTTCAAAATCTACACCAAATAGTGACTTTTTCGGGACGAATTGGACGCTTTTGGACCTCATGTGGATAGGTATCGTTCCAAATTCGACAATTTTGTTTGTTCACGTACCCATCAACCAGAAATGGGCCTCATCGCTGAAGATTATTGTTCGATGAAAATTAGGACCAGTTGCCAACTGCTCCAGAGCCGATTTAGCGAACACACGTCGTTGTCTATGGTCGTTTACCTTCAGTTCCTGGGTCAGTTGAACTTTGTACGGGTGCAGGCCCAAGTCATGACGCAGAATACGCCTTGTTGTGGTCTGCGAGCCAAATTCTTGTGAGCGACATGAAATCGACTGCCTTGGATTTTCCTGCACACTCTCACAGATAGCGACGATATTTTCGACATATCTTACGTTTCGTCGACGTACGGGTGTTAGTCGATCGTTTAATGAATCAGTAGACTCAAATTTATCTACCACATTGCGAATATTCCTCTCGGTAGGACGATTATGGCCACCGTAAAATAGGCGAAGGGCGCGGTACGTTACCTGATCAGAACACCCATTTTGTTGAAAAAAAATTATAATTCGCTCGTGTTCTTGAATGCTACATCCGTCCATGGTGATTTGACAGAACATCTGAATTAATGACAACTAATTTGTTGAAGTTCGGAAGTCCCACTTTCAATCGAAAAACATAGGAAATCTAAACAGTTATATGTTTTCAACTGTATTTAAGTATAAAACATTTTACCGTGGTTGTCATTCATATTCATAAAGTATCTATCTAAATTTTCCCCAACCCAATTTTTGATATACCATAATGACAAATGATGAAGAAGTGGAAAGCCAAAAAAACTCTTTTCTCTCAAAAACTAATGTCTTCTGGAAATATACCCTGTATTATCAATTTTACCGACCTATTGCAATAGACCGAAAACTTAATATATCATTTCAGATAGCACTCACGTCTTCTAACTTATATCCTGAAATTTTACATCTGAAACATTTTAGTTTGAAGTAGCACTATTGCAGTAACCAAGTATGATTTCATACTGAAAAACCCAGTTTTCATCTCAAACCCAACCATTATAAATACCTTCGATATTCTAAAACGTTGAAGGGCGGCTGGGTATGATTTAGAGATCAATATTTTGAATTCACAGTCAAATTCCTTGATTAAAGGAAAATCGATATTTCGTAAGTCAGTGACTGGAGGGACAAATCCTGAGATCCGACGATTTTTAATTTCAATAGCGCTTTCTTCAAATTTTCTTTTGTCATCTGTATAAGCATATTGACGTCGTTGATGATGTTTTAAATGCAAAGGTGATTGCATATGTCATCTTTATTTTATTCAGTTTAGAAATTTTATCCCTTACCCTTTCAACTGTCTTTCGTCAGGAGGACGAGTGGTTCATAACTAAAGGTGTTTTTTGGTGACGACATAAAGATCAATGACCTCTATGCCGTCTTGGCCTTGTGTACCCCTTCCTGACTGGGGTATTTGATGAACAAACTGTTTATTTTAACAAACGTCGTGGGGAAAGGTGATTGATGCGGTGCATCATTCGAACGGTCTTCTAATCCTCTACTCAACCATATCAATACTTTTGAATAAATGACATTTGTGGAATGTCAAATATTTTTATAATTACAATCAACATTTTTGTTTAGAAATAATGTCCAAATTCAAAAAGTATGCTCAAAATTGATGACACTCAGCAGTGAGACAATGGGATATTCGAGCAAAGAAGTCATTCTGAACTTCATGAAGAACTTCCTGACTTATTTGCGCCATCTCGAACCTCATGTATGCTTGAGTTCATCGATATTACATGGTATATTTATCCTAGTTGTCAACTGTTTCCATGAAATGGACTAAAGCGGCATGAAATCTGACGACATGGGTGGCCATTCAATTGATTCTCTTAGCTAAATCCACACATCTAGAAAAACGATGTCCAAACAGTTTCTCACCAAGACCGATGAGGAGCGTATCATCTTGCTGCAGCCACAAATGATTTCTACAGTACATTTGTTTAATGTCCCCCCTCCTTTTATTTTTTGAATGGGCCAACTCAAAAAATTGAAATTTGGGATAATGAAATTAATGCATGAATACTTCATTTTGAATTGAAATTGACAGATTAAACTTTCAAGATGGCGACTGGGCGCCATCTGGGGAAAAATTTAATGGATAGAGAACCTTGTGACACACCATTTTGAAGCTGCTGACAAATGCTTCACAACCCTAGAATATAATTTCAATATCTTCAACTTCAATAAAATGGCGGAACTTTTAATAATTGCCTGAATACATTGACATTCAACTACATAATATGAGGTGATAGGCTTGAGGTCAGTTCAGAAGATGCTCGAAATGGTTGGCTTGAACTTCTTGACGTATGAACAGCCTATCCGATATTTCACGCCGAACATAGTAATATCAATATCTCTACGAATATTTATTATTCTCTGTCGTATATCCAATATTAAAGTTTCGTACACCTTTTGCATCAAATAGCCCCATAAAAAAGTCCAAAGGTGTTAAATCTGGTGAGCGCTCTGGACATTCTGTAGGACCTCGACGGCCAATACAACGACCGGGAAAAGTACTATTCAAATAGTTTTTACTTGTCTGGAGTAATGTGGTGGCGCTCCATCTTGTTGGAATACAATATCCATATCGAATTCAATAGGATTCGCTTCGACGATTTCAGTGATGAGAGGATCAACAGTAGTTTCCAGCATATTCAGAAAATTACATTTTGATCAATAAATAGAGGTCCTACAGTATGATTTCCCAATATTCCTGCCCAAACGTTAATTTTTCTGGATATTGGGTATGTGTTTCCCGGGAAACGTGAGAGTTGGTGTCACTTCAATAACGGTAATTTTGTCTGTGAACATTGCCATTTGAAAAAATGTATGAAAACAAATATTGTGAAGATAGGTAGGATGCCTTGCAATAATTTCCGTCATGATTTCGCAGAATTCTGTTTTTTGATCAGGGTTATCTTCAGTTAATTGCTGTACCATTTTAGTTTTGTAGGGATGATACCTATTTCTCTTCAAAAGTCTCCACACAGTAGTAGGGGACACCTCACAAACATTCGCGACGGAATAATTAGACTGTTCAAGATTTACTACCATCTCACCAATTATTTGCATTATTATGTTCACTACCGGTAGTTGTGAAGTTAGATACAAGTTCCCTCAAATATTTTCTATAGATAGGACGATTCGGAAAACTTTCATTGAAAAGCCTTACGGTCTCGTGAAAGTTATGCGTCGCACCGTAAATGAAAATCTCTTCAATTTTTTTACAATGGACGAGAATTGACCATTTTAGAGATTGTTGACGTCGTGCTTTCCACTAGTAAAACCGAAAACTAAATGGGAATATTCTAAACGAACAATTATGTTCATTGTCGTACTGACATTTTTTGTCGTTTTTATAAACAAAAAATAACTTAACAAACCTTATCGGGTTGTTGGAATTGCCATATGGCAGATAAAAACGAATATTTCTAGAAATATCGATATCGATGTGTTTGTCTTCAAGAAATTATTAAATGTTCCGCTTTTTTGTAATAGGTGAAGATATTGACTCCATATTCCATTTAATTTTTTTTCCCAGATGGCTCCCTGTTGCCATCGTGAAAGTTTCATCTGTCAGTTTTTGAGTTGACCCGTTCAAATAATAAAAGGGGGGGGGCATTAAAGAAATTCACTGTATGTGGGAACAACCAATTCAGTTCTGGTATTCAAAAATTTTGGAAAAACTCCTAATATTATGGTCCTATTAAAGTTTCATCAATGAAGTATGGTCCCATAGTTTTCCTATGTATTAACCCCCCCATAAATTTAAATTCTCCCGGTATTTAATCTGATGTCAATTTTCTTTAGCCCAATATCAACAGTTTTGATGGCTTACATGACCATTTAGAAGAAATGTAGCTTCATCCGAAAAACAAAATTTTCTCAAAAACATTGGATCTCTATTATTTTTTCATATTCCCACAAAATTCAATGCGTCTATCAAAATCATCGCTCACAAACTCCTGAACAAAAACAACTTCATAAAGTTGCCAGCTCTCCTTTTTGAGTGTTGCAAAAACTTTTGAATGGTGTAAATTATTACCAAATGCTACTTGCCGTGTCGTTTGGGATCTGTCTATTGAAAGGTCCTCCACATGGCCCGTTACCTTGAATTTTTTCCCAATTCTGCTTACTCAGGATTGCGAAATTGATTCTTGGTCGGAATATTCATTGTTAAATAAAGCGCAAACATCCATTTGTGTCCTTGTTTCATCTTCACACCTAATTGTAATGAGAATTTCAATTCTCAGTGTTTCACCAACTTCCAAAATGAACAAAAAATAAATCTGCAATGTAACCGAACTAATATCATTTTAGTACGACATGTCAAATACGTTTAATTTGAATTTAGCACTCAATCAGATTTTTTACATAGAAAGTCAAGAAAGAAACGTGCAAGATTGTGTTAGTTAATTTTCAGTGACAATTTCAACCAAATTTTCTTTTCAAAGAGAGTTGAAAATTAATATTGAATAAATTGATATAATAATGAAAATAATCAATGATGCGCCGCATTAACTATGTTTTCATTAAAAAAATGCTTACCTACAGATGACATAAGAAATAAATTGGCCGCGGTGGTAGTGCGTCCGACTCACGATCGGAAGGTCGTGTGTTCGATTCCCGCCTCGACCAGATATTTTTCTCGAGAGAATTTATCTGGTTGAAGCTGGAATGATTCTGCAACCGTGTTAGGAATCACACGTTAAAAGGTAAGACCTCGTTAGTCCTTAGCTCGCACAAGTTTCTCAACTTCTGAGAGTTGTCGTTCGTATGGGGCGGCAGCTGATTAACGGAAAAACAGATTTTAAAACAGACAGACAGAACAGATATGACAGAATACACATTCGAAATTAAAAATCTACGGGTCCCAGGAATTTTTCCTCCAGTCACGGACTAATAAAATAATGAATTTATTCCTTTAGTTTACGTCATAGTGTATATGTGGTCTGTTCAAAATATGAGGTGAATTTTCATTTTTCTCAAAAAATATTCGTTTATTCATTAATTTTTATTTTATCCCCTTCAAAGTACTCCCCTTCACTTGTGTCAGTGTTTTTCCAATCCTAAAAGTAATTCTGTTATGCACCTTATGCTCTATCCTTAAGCTCCTTTCATGGGTCTCTTCAATCTTGGGAACATGAAATAGTCGCAGGACGCAAATCTGGTGAATACGGTGGCTGATGCATGATTACGGTATTGTTGTTTTTGGCCGAAAAATTACGAACAAGCAGTGACTAGTGAGCAGGTGAAACGTTTTCTTTATATTGCTTCTCACAAGCGGCGCACAACTTCAAGATAATACTATTTATTGGCTATACGACCATGTGACAACAACTTATGATGCACTACGAAGAAAATCGAAGAATAGTGAGTAAAACCTTGAAATTTGATCGAACTTGGCGTGATTTTTTATCTTGGCTCCCGTTTGGACTTTGGTTTCGACGTCATAATCATATACCCATGATTCGTCCCCATTTATGACCCTTTCAAGCAAATTTGAATCGCTCTTGACTCCATTCAACAATTCCTGAACGATGCTCATACGGCGGTTTTTTTGATCAAAATTCAGCAATTTTGGAACGAACTTTGCTGTCACACGCTTCTTGTCCAAAATTTCTGAAAAAATTGCATGTCATGAGCCAAACGATATGCCGACATCCTCAGAGAAAAATTTCAATTATATTTATAAATGAATGAGTTTCATGTGGTGTTGACTTCAGTGGTTCACTGTAAATACTAGTTGCATAATAGATCAAATAAAACGCAGTATGAACACATTTTTGATTGAAGTAAATGATATAGAATATATTACTCAAATGCGGATTCAGCCTCTCAAAAACCCCATAAAACGAAGTCATTTTGGAAGAGCCCTAAAACTAAACCTAAAACTAAAGAGAGAAAAAAGGTTGGAAATTGTTTTTTATAATAAAAGTGATTATATAACTCCTAAACCTGTTTTTTTTCTCAGTAAAACTAATCACCGCTTCTTACCATTGGCATGAATGAAAATCAGATCACACGTAAAAGTTTTTCAGTGGCGTACGTGATACATTTTTTATTAATAGTATGAAAAAAGTTTTCGTGCTTCTCCAAAATTACTTTTTATGTGGGATTTTTTGAGGACGCCGAATTCGAATTTGTTTACAATTTATATTGATTCCTATTCAGTAAGTGGGCATCAGTTATCGTAAGGAGATTCGAAAAAAGTTTCACATAAATGCAAATCGACTTCCATTTTTAGTTGAAATTTTCAGAGTTTAGGGCAGGTTTAGATAAAGGGACTCGAGTATGTGTCCACATAGCTTTCTTTTCCTGATGCTAAGTTTGGATAACATGACTTTCAGTAACAATAATAAATACAATTTATAATTGAAACTTAAATACTATTTTCACCTCGAATAAAATAAAATTTATTTATAATATCAATAACATATACATAAAATCTACACGATATACGCATATTTTCATACGCATATATCCGTTTGTAGCACACATAAATAAATGAATTACAACTATAATACATTCCTCATAATGAAAACCTAACATCAAAATATGAGTGTTATCACGTCACATAATCACTTCAAATTTCAACATTCTTAATGCAACGGTGAATGGGCTTATTCAGGCTAATTTAGTTTTTTATACTATTGTGTGTTCAATTCAATTGAAATGGTTTGGACCACAATGAAAGAAAGCTTGCAGAAATGTAATCAGTCACCGACTTTGAATGCTGTAGTGCTTGACAATATAACGCGAGTGGTGAATTAAGTAGGTAATAGTGATGAAGGAAGAACTGTATGGCCCACGTTATAAAAGAAAAGAACAAATATTATGAGCAAAGTTCCATAAATCCGATCGTTATTCAACCCGATGATGATTCCACCTCATCCGAATATAGCAAAGAAGAATTTTGATTTTTCTAGCAACTTTGTTGGTCTCTATTATTTTGTAAATATATGTTTGACGAGAATTCGGTGTGATTATCTGTGTTTTCATTGTATTTTAGAGTTTCGACTCAGAAATCAACTACCTTAAATTTCGAAATTTTTCATAATTACCCATGGTGGAAAAATTCAGTTGATATAACTTTTTCATGGGGTGATCAATTACTATGATTGTAAGAATAAGTAACTGAAAAACTACCACTGAAAAATAATATGCCGACGCCTATGTCGAGGCGGGAATCCCTTCTCTGTGCTGTTCCAATTGGTCACAGTATTTTGTATACAGTAATTTCATAAAGGCTGATTTGTGGTTTGAATTTTCCTACGCGCAGACCCACGCGTCGATGTCTTAGGTCTGCGCAAACGACGAGTTTAAGACAGGCATGCAATCAAAGCGTTTAAACACTGCTCAACATAACAAATATTCATATAAACTGCTCAAAAAAATACAGTCGATGAAAACCATGTTGGGCACCTAAGAAAATTGTACAAATGATAATTTTGCATTTGTGTAATATTCAAGTAACCCAGATCATTTCGACAATGATGAACTATGTTTCAAGTAGATTTTAAAAATGCATGGGATCGGATGTGACAAAATATACTTTAATTTCAACAAGAAAAAAGACAAGATGAAGAACGAGTTTTGTTATTCATGAACCATGGTACTGTGCAAGAGCTCTCTAGGAGGAATAACGAGTCCCTGTGTGTATACAACCGTGATAGCATGGTCTGCACTGATGAGGAACACTTCAAAACGGTTCGCAGTTGGTTCCTTGTTCGAATCAGGCGAAGTCCCACTATTTGTCCTAGAGAGCTCTTGCAAAGTTGTTTCTTCAAACTGAGAAACTTTGCAATTATGTCTGAGGCGACTTGGATTCCGAAAGGTTAACAGTCGTAAGGTATTTTTGATAGTCAAATTTACATTATATAAGAAGTTGCTGACTAATAGGACATGTTTCATTTAGAATAACTGTTTTTAATCTACGCAGCAACTTTTCGGGGTTGATTAGACATCTAGACTTGTATAGATTCAAATATCAACATTTGTCAATATATGTCGAGTTATTAGCTAAAGAAGTAGTTGTTTTCTGTCGGAAAACATATATAATGGTATAGTCAAAATGCATTTGGACTTGTCAGTGATTTTATTATCAATTTTTACTTGGATAAAAGCTGGAAGCAGCAAAACAACCTATTATCTTACAGTGTAAATAATTCATAACTTCCGACTCCGAAACTCTCACATACATTTATAGTTAGTACATACATACAAAAAAATTATTTTTGTATGATTGAACACTACATACTTAATTACTTTTTTACTTCTTCAAGTCCTGAATAGTAACTACATAATTCAGAAAGAATAGGCTCTACAGATTCCTTAATCTTGAGTGATGAATTCGATTAGGAATATTTTTAATAATTGGTCCTTAATATAATCGAATCGGCAAACTCGTCCGCCATCTTGAATTCTCCAATCAATAAATGAATATGCTATATTTGGCCCCAAAAATCACTACAAAGAAATTTCGCATGGATTCGTACCATGGTTCATGAATAACAAAACACGTTCTTTATCTTGTCTTTTTTCTTGTTGAAATGAAAATATATTTTGTCACATTCGAATATGAACATCTGCCGATTCCATGAATTTTTAAAATCTACTTGAAACTTAGTTCATCATTGCCCAAATGATCTGGGTTACTTCAATATTACACAAATGCAAAATTATCATTTGTACAATTTTCTCAGGTGCCCAACATGGTTTTCATAGACTGTTTTTTTTTGAGCAGTTTATATGAATAGTTGTTATGTTGAGCAGTGTATACACGCTTTGGTTGAGATTGTAGTAGGGAGAAATGTCATTAGTGTCAAATACGTCATCATTATAAAAAATGAAACTCCTGGACACCGACATCAAAGGGACCGACGCTGAGTGAAACTACTGTATACAGAAATACTGTGAATTGGTATTGGAAATACTATACATTCGAATAGCGATTTTTTATGTTGGTACATCGTCTCTTCACAGTTTCAGCTGTTTAGCGTGCTTGGTTTGTTAGTGATAGGCATAAAAGTTAGACGTGTTTTGGCGCGTGTTCGGCGACTTAATTTCATTTTATACACAAAATTTGATGCAAATTCTTTGATCCCTTTATTTCGATGCCAGAAAATCGACGAACACGTAAAACACTTACAAACTAAACACTCCAAACAGATGAAACTATGAACACGAGAGTACCAACATAAAAAAAAAACGTTCGTAGATAAACAATTTAGTTTTATGCCAACTTTTCGGATTTTATTAAATCCATAATAAAGGATCAATGGATGGATTTGATAAAGTCCGAAACGTTGGCATAAAACTAAATTGTTCATCTACGAACATTTTTGATCCCTTTCCCAACCAATAGAAAAAACTGCATTTGAAAATATTTTGGATCACCAAACCAGGCAAAAATAAAAAAACATCGCTAATCGAATGTACGCCCGCGAAATTTGAACATTTACTTTATTTTTGAACAGACCCCGTATTCCGTCTGGGGCTCCATGGATGTACAAAAAATATATTTCTTCAACTTCTCTAGATTTTCCATTCATTAGATTAGGTGTACATTTTCAATCTCCCCTACAGATACACAGCAGATTATTTTTCCTCGATTTGTTCGACACCCAATTCGTAATGTTTCAAAATTTTCATCTTTTGAATTCCCAGGTGTAAGCTCATCTGGAAAAAGCCCGCAGAAAGCATCACAAAAGTCGAAGAAGTAACCAATAACAATATCCCTGAAATATACAAATCAGCAGATGATATCTTATCTATGACAGAAAGTTTATCATACCAAAACTCTAAAAATTATAAATCCCTCGATAATTCCTTGAACGACGAAGAAATGCTCAGCATAGACGAAAGAAAAAAAATGTTGCTCAAGCAAAACTACGAATTGGAACGACTGGAGAGAGAAAAACTGAGATCTCTGAAGAAAAAAAGCGTGATGGTGTATGATTCAAAAAATATAAATAAGGTTGCGGAAGCTGTCAAGGTTGAAACATGTTTTTCTCCTATATGGGAAAAGATAAAGAAATATAATAGCGGTGAGTCTATTACTATACATTTTTGTTGAGAAGGAAAAATTGCTTACTTTTATGGCACATTGATTTCCTTTTCTCTCTTCATCTCTTTCTTTCTCACCTTTCTTGTCTGTCTGCTTTTTATCCTGCTATCATATTCATATGAATCACAGAATGAATGAAATAAGCAAAACTTGATGTGAAAGCTGACAGTTTCCGTCAATGTAGAGAAATAATTGAAACCTGTTGAGGTCCAATAACCCTACTTTTATGATTGCTGCTGGATGCGCTAAAGACGCATCTATCATCATTTCCTCGAAATGAAACATCGAGTATTTTGACCTGAATAATGGATTGGCGCTAGGGATTCTCAACATACGAAAGGCTCATTTTTTTCATCAACAACTGAATGAAAATACTCATACAGGTCGGAGTGGCAAAAAAGGAACATTGAAAATATTCAAAGCATGTAACAAGTTAAATTCTCAACTGCATTACTCACAGACTTCAGTATAGTCAGGAAATGTTTGTGAGTAAAACTTCCATTGGTTACTTTCTACTTTTTCCGGATATATATATATATATATATATATATATATATATATATATATATATATATATCCGGTCCTGACTGTAGTAGCTACATCATGAAAAGAGAATCAACATTTACGAACAAATCATGTACGATTTTTAGATGTTAGGAAAACATAATTTTCACCAAATAAGCAGACTTTCTCGTCTTTTTCTATTTGGAAATCTGAGGTTTCACTTTCATTAGAAACAATTGATAATTTGTTCTCCTGATCTCTAATCCGTCACGTTCTTTTATTATGAACATAATAATAATTTGTTTTCTAAATTGGAAATCCAATCGAGTTAATATATTTCCAATATCATGTAAAAAATGAACCAATGTTCCTGTTTGATTCATATTATGTTGTCATGAATGAGTAGAACATAAAAGTCTACAATAATGTACCGCCAGCCCAAAACAAACACGTATCTTTAGCAATCTGGCCAAGTCTAAAAATTGTTAGTATATCTCTTGAAGTATCAATCCAATCAAGCAAAATATATTCAAACGTATACTTTGTAGGTGAAGTCAAATTATCTTCAGCAATCTGGCCAAGTATCAAGAATGAAGTACCAATCCAAAAAGAAAATCTACAATAAATGATCCAAAATTAAAACTCTTTATTAACAAAAATGGCTTCATAGAAATAAATCACATTAAACATAATTCTTGCAAAAACAAATCTCAGGAAAGCAAGTACTGAATAAAAGTAATTCAGAAGTACTTATTTGAATACCAATCAATTTTTGAATTCCATAGTAAAATCAGTAATGATCTCAAAATTCTTTATTCAAATAGAAATTATCAATAACGTAGTTGGAAAAAAAGTGATAATAATCTCCGAAGCATGGATGAATTAGGTTGGTAGGTCTAAAGTGAGTGGGTCTATTCGACTCTCCACCGCAATCCACAAGGGTTTATTGTGGCTCACACCTATTCACATTCGTCCAAATAAACCCAGCTTCTCAATGAAGCCGATTAGTTTGTATGGTGAGTGGTATTTCAGGTCAGATGGTGAGTGTACGGATCTGCCGAACATCAAAGAACCCGATTCGGTCCCCGGCGGGGCAGGCACAAAGTATATGCTCTGCTGTTTTCATCATTTTCCAGACAGAGGCGACACATACTGTCTTCCGACAGTCCAAGTCTCTGTATATGATGATACAAATGGCAGTGCCCTGTATGAAGGCCTGTTAAATAAACATCGTAGTTCATCCCTACTGTAGTCCAACAACTGTTTGGAATCAAGCTTCGAAGGGTGAATAAACGCCTTGTAGTGAGCCAATCCTGGAAGATTCTGCCAGAAGTCCATAAATCTTCTTGCCATCCAGGTATTCAGTGTTTGTTTGGCAAAGCTCAAAGCGATGCCAATGGCAGGTTCTGAAACCGCTTGCAGCAGCACCCTCCTTTGCAAGAGAGTCAGCAGTTTCATTGCCTTCCAGGCCAGTATTGCCAGGAATCCATACCAGAGACAATCTGTTAAGTCTTCCTATCGAGGAGAGTCGTTTTTGGCAGTTTGCTACCAATTTAGACGTTGCTCGGTAGGAGCCAAGAGCTTCCAACGCCGCTTAACTGTCCGAGAATATTTTTTTTGACTTGTGAGTGAGGTTGGATTTATCCAATCTCTCCGCACACAAATCAATAGCGTAAATTTCCGCTTAAAATACAGTCGCATAAGTTCCTAGGCAGGTAGATAACTCTGTCCTGGGTCTGCGACTGAAAACACCTGCACCAGAACCGGAAGGTGTTTTTGATCCATCTATGAACCAACAACTATCTGCTCTTAATATTTCCTTCTCCTGGAGGATCCAGTCCTCTCTACTCGGGAATAGTACTTTATAAGGCAGATCGTAGTTGACAGTTGGAGGCATAAAGTCAGAGGTCATTTTCAGAATGCTGTGACTTCCAATGTCAATCAACAGTCTGTTGCACTCTGCATTGAATTGATTTGTGTGAATAGCAATGTGCAGAAGTCTGTATACAGTCCATCTAGCCTCTCTTTCCAGAAAAATGTGGAGAGGTGGTAGATCTGGAAGGATCTCCTTGGCCGCTGACAGTGTGGTACTGATGGCACCACAGATAGCCAGACAACTCTGTAAGCCAGAGGGCTTCGCCTGGGCCGTTTTCTGTAAAGCCTTCGGCCACCAAACAATTGCACCATAAGTGATCATTGGTCTGACAATCATCACATAAATCCAATGGATTTGTTTGCGACCTAAACCCCAAGTTTTACCACAAATCCTCCACCTTGTCCATAGAGATAGAGATAGATATAGAACTCCAAAGCTTTTCTAAAGAGATTAGATGAAAATTTTCAAAATATAAACAATACAAAACTAGAGTTTTTGGGGATCTAAATATTACCATTCTAAAGAATAACACTCCGAGACTAACTTTTTCAGTGTTTTATGCTATTCAAACAATTTCAAAATTTGCAATGAATAAATACCTACCAGAGAATTTCAAAACAAAATTTCGTTAATAGACCATGTTTTGACTGATTCAAATACGGATCATAAGTTGAGTGACCATAAACTAATAATAACTGATTTAAATGTAAAACAATACTTCAAGAAAAAAAACAGATTTTGAAAATAATGTTATTTTCAACGGAGTTGAAATTGAAGAAAATCTAAATTTTCTCCATGATAACTGTGATAGAATTCAATTTTTTATCTACCATAGTATGTAAACAATACAAATTAAGAAATTATGAAACAACAACAAAAACTAATTGTGCTCCGTTTGTACTTAGTTATGTGATAGTTAATTTTTCAAATATTGTTTTTTGCTCCATGCTATAAACATTGCATGTTTCTTGGGAAAATAAATCATCACTATATTTTTGGTGTGAAGCAAAGACACAAACTTATTATAAATGTCTCATGAAACAGCCAAAATCAAAAAAAATTCTGATGCTAAAAACCGAAACTAGATTCATACAAGTTAAAATAATGTCGATGTTATTACCGCAGACAAGAAAACAATGGACTTACATGATTTCGAATAGTGTAGTGGAATTATTACGTAAATATCAGGGTCTTCGGGTTGTTAATAATGTCAATATACATATTATTTATGAAATAAAATGATGAATGAAATTGGGTTATTTAATAGGTATTTTAGTGAGTTCATGAATAATTTCGTTTTGAAAAAAGTACAAATAATTTGTTATAACTCAAAGAGTGAGCGAGGATATACTCTTGCCGAAGTTACACTTATAGAAACAATTCAAGTTTTGAAACATTTAAATAACCCTAATTCGACAATTACAAGTTTGTAATAAATCGCTAAGTAAATATGAAACTTATTTATTGAAGGAAAATGGGGAATGTTCCTCAATTTGGGTTATTACAGCAAATGCAAGTTTGAACAAAATAAACTTGAGTTTAATTCATGAGTTTTTCAAATTCACTTCGAAAAATATTCAAATGGATGTTTCAAATGTTGGGTTTTAATTTTTAAAGGGATTTGTTTTTAATTCACATATTGGCAACAGCGCCTATATCAAGTTGAAATAATTTATACGTACCTAGATATTCTACTTTAAAAAAGAAAAATTACCTTTATAAATCAACAATTGAGGCAAAATATAAATTATAGTTCAATACCACCTCCGTAAACCACATAAACAACAGTTGTTTTCTTATTTATTTATATAGAGGAAGATAGGTTAGGTACACAAAATGTCATATGTTATAGAATGTCTCGGAACTCGGAACAGATTCATTGTCCTTCATTAGCTATAACCGATGTTGTCAATTGGTGAAATAGAAAAGAATCCCTTTAAATGTTGAATGCATTATTTCATTCCTCTTTTTTAAGTATTTAAATAATTTTTTAAAGAAAAAGGTTGAAATGATAAGTTTAAAATGCGTTGTTTTAGAGCTCTTTTATGAAAACTACTTGATTTTCGTCAGGAGGAACATTCCCCATTGATGCGTAGAGACTTCCCTACTACCCTACTACTTTTCTATTACTTTCAGTTTATGTTGTTATCATCTATGACTAATACTATGGTGAAGGTGCATGTTCCTAAACACCATTATTGTTTTAATGGGTTTCGTACAGAGCCTCGTTTGCCTTTTGTTACGATACCTAATATTAAAAACCGTGAATATGATAATGATATGGTTCTCAATTTTTATTTTCATATATGTTAACACAATCATAGAAATAATTCGAAATTCATATATTTTTCAGCTCTTACATTAATGACGGTAGAAGAAAACAACAACTCAGTCGTCGTCCCGAAAACTGACAGTTCTAAACCGAATAATCTAGAGAACATTCACCAAAAAGATCTGACTGAACTTCCTGAAATACCAAAAAGGAGAATCAAATCTCAGTTCAAAAGAGCAATACGGTACTTCCAGAAATTGGAGGAAAAATCTCTAGGCAAAACCAAACCAAAAAATCCGAGGAAAGCCAAACATTTCACCTTGGATATCACAAAAAAGCATAAAAATAAAAGTAGAGGTGGCAGCTTGAATCTATCCAATATTTCGGATAGATTTTCAGTCTATAATTTATACGAGGATGTTGTAGGAAATAAAAAGGGTAGCTTCAAGGGTACCCCTAACAGGTCTGCTCTTGTGGAGGCTTTGGCGACATTTTCCAGAAAGGAGAATTCGTTACAAGATTGTAATGAAAGTGAGGATGATATAAATTACGAAATCTTCAAAAATTCAATAAAGCAAAAAAAGAGAAGGAGTTTAAAATCTATTTTTGATGTGAATTATTGAAATTTAACTTATTTATTGTAGTTTTACATGTTTGTTATGTTATTGCATTCTTTACTGTTATATAGTATATACTGTTATATATGTTCTTTCACTATGTGGTTATTAAAACAATTTAGAAATTTTAAAAAGTGATTTGTCAAAATTTTTCATCCAACATTAAGAGCACAATTTTTAAAATCACTCAAAATATTATTCCTACTTCCGCAGTTAGTAATGCCCTATCTACAACTATCCTTCCAAATATGGCTGTGCCCATTTGCTACAAATTATTGTGAGATATTCAATGATAATAATATAATAATAATCCTTATTTGAAATCGGAAAATCCTAACTCACATAGATTTCTAATATTTTTGTTACATATTTGTTACAAATTGGATCAAATGCTATCAAATGTAGTTGAGGAATAAAGGCTCGGCTAGCTGGACTGCCTGAATACAAATTTTTTGTCCGTTTCACAAAATTTCTTTATCGGTGCTGTGTGTTCGTGGGTTTAGGTGAGGTAGCGAGTGGTTTTGCAAACCGATTTTTGAAAACTTTTTCGGGAGATCAATTATCCTAACACCAAACTGATATTTTTGCACTCAACGCGCGTTTCGCTAACAAGGTTAGCATTTTCAGGAGAAGCAAATTGATACTGAATCTAAAGACAAGGGTTAGCTGTTTATATACCTGTAGTTTTTTGGTCCGATGGGGACTTTGTTTATTAAATATTATCCCAATTGAGTTTTCGGTAATTAACTAGTGGAACCACTACCTGCAGATAAATTTCTCCGCTTTTTAATCTATTGTTGACAAATTAATTTGCAGGTAGTGGTTCCACTAGTTAATTACCGAAAAATCAATTAGGATAATCATCATTTAACAAACAAAGTCCACATCGGACAAAAAAACTTTAGGTATATAAACAGCTAACCCTTGTCTTCAGATTCAGTATCAATTTGCTTCTCCTGAAGATGCTAACCTTGTTAGCGAAACGCGCGTCGAGTGCAAAAATATCAGTTTGGTGTTAGGGTAATTGATCTCTAGAATAAGTTTTTAACTTTTACACCAAAGGTTCCAGTCTCATCGTTTAAACCGATTTTTGTGAAAATCTTAGTGTTTTTGGGTACTTTCATCAATATGGCTTTCTGGATACCTTTTGAAACAAATGATAACATTACGTGTGAGGAATCTGTGTCAATCGACAGGGATCCGGAATTTGAAAATAAGGCCTTACATATTCAAGTTCAGCGAGTAATTTCAAATATTCATGAATGCTTGAAGAAGGAAAAATGTCACACTTCACAGAATGCTATTGTGAATAGAATATGCGAGTTAACGAAACTATCTCGTTCGACAGTTCTTCGAGTCATTAAATTAGGGGATGTCATTGACCATGCAATGAAACGAAAACGAAGGAATAAAAAATTCGCAAACGTTGATGGTGCTACAAGAGATGTGACTCGGCGAACAAAAAATGAAGTACCAACTTTGGAAATGATTTGGTATAAATTACTCGACTATCCCGATTACAATTACAAATCCTCAGAAACTCTACGAGGTGTCTTATTGTCTTGTGGTTTCAAATATAAAAAATTGAACAATCGGATGGTCATAATGGAATCGACACGCATTGTTCAACTCCGACAAGAATATTTGAGGCGAATGAAAAGCTACCGAGAATCCAGCAGACATATAATCTACCTCGAAACTTGGTTTGACACCCATGATGTTTTCAAATATGGTTGGGTAGACGAAACCAAGTATTGTGCTTTGAACACACCTTCTTCAAGGGGAAAACGTGTTATAATTTTGCATGCCGGGAATGAAAGTGGTTTCGTACCTAACGCTTTGCTTCTGTCGGCCAAAAATATAAAAGATTCGTCTGCTGATTACCACGAAGATATGACTGCGGCTTTATTTGAAACCTGGTTCAGTGAGCAGCTTCTCCCAAATATTTCTCCAAAGTCGGTTATTGTTATGGATAACGCTTCGTTTCATTCTCGGTTATTGACTACAATAGCAAACAATAACACAAAAAAAACAGATATTGTTGATTTCATGCGAAATCATGACATAGGAATACCCGAAAAGATTCCAACGAAAAATGTATTACTGGCGACCATAAAACAACCTAATTTCAAAAAAGAGTATATTATTGATTCGATGTGTGAAACATGTGGTCATATTCTCTTACGTTTGCCTCCATACTATTGTGTGTTCAATCCAATTGAAATGGTTTGGGCCACAATGAAAGAAAGCTTGCGGAAATGTAATCAGTCAACGACTTTGAATGCTTAACAATATAAGGCGAGTGGTGAATGAAGTAGGTAATAGTTTTATGTGGAAGAATTGTGTGGCCCACGTTATAAAAGAAGAGAACAAATATTATGTACAAAGTTCCATAAATCCGATCGTTATTCAACCCGATGATGATTCCACCTGATCCGAATATAGCAAAGAAGAATTTTGATTTTTCTAGCAATTTTGTTGGTCTCTATTATTTTGTAAATATATGTTTGACGAGAATTCGGTGTGATTATTTGTGTTTTCATTGTATTTTAGAGTTTTCGACTCGGAAATCAACTACCTTGAATTTTGAAGTTTTTCATAATTACCCATGGTGGAAAAATTCAGTTGAGATAACTTTTTCATGGGGTGATCAATTGCTATGATTGTAAGAATAAGTAACTGAAAAACTACCACTGAAAAATAATATGCCGACGCCTATGTCGAGGCGGGAATCCCTTCTCTGTGCTGTTTCAATTGGTATTGGAAATACTATACATTGAAAACCAATTTCTTCAGTTCTCTTTTGAACATGTTCCGAGATGGGCTATTTTCAATTAAATTTGGTAACGTGTTGAACCGAGCAAAACCCTTGAAAAACAAAGAATTCATGGTGTTTTTGTTCTGTTTATAAATAAATTATTATTATTTCTAGTGAAGTGGTGATGAATATAATGATGAAAGACAATGTACCGTCCTAAAATGTTCAATATTTTGTAATGTAAAATATAATAGTCTTTGAGAAATGGAGTGCCAATTTTAAACATTGAGCGTAATAGTAATAGGGGTATCTCTATGGCACTTCAAAATGATCCTCATACCACGATTCTGAAGTTTTTGAAGTGGAGACAATTTACTCTGATTGAATAGACATAGGATAGAGAAACAGTAGTCAAAGTACTGCTGAACAGTTGACTTGTAAACTGTGATACTTGACTCGGTTGAAAGATTATTGTCAATTTTATAGAAAAAGAATTATTTTTTAATTTTTGTTTATGAATATACTCAAAATGTCCATCAAACGATAGAGTGTTATCCATCAGGAATATCGGATATTCAGTTAAATTAACTACTTCAATTCTTTCATCAACAATGCCTAGGTTTATAATTTTGTTGAGTCTGTTTGGCTGTATTTAAATTTGGTGGTGTTTATCATCGCTTTTGTTTTCAATTCATTCAGCTTTAGTTGATTCATTTCCAAATAAATGTTGAAACTTGCTAGAGTATTATTCAGTTTTTGTATAGTCATTTCGAGGTTCACATCACTACATGTCAATAGAGTATCATCAGCCAAAAAGTTCATAAATTCACAATCAACAAACAATGACATGTCATTTAAACATAGTATGAATAAAAGGAGACCCAAAACACTACCCTGGGAAACTCCAACATCATTGTCAATTTCACAAGAGAATATCTCTTTCACTCTTACCCGTTGTTTTTTGTTGGTCGAATAATTAGATGACCAATTCCATATTTATTCAATTTAGCTAGTAGTATAGGCTTATCAATGGCCTTAAATTTTCTTTTGAGTTCAAGGAACACGGCCACAACAAACTTGTCGTTTTTTTCAACATATTCAATTAGTTGATTATATACTGTTGTTTCTAGTACCTTCGCAATCGGGGGTAAAGTGTTGATTGGTTTGAATTCTTCATCTTTAATAGTATCAGAATTTTGGGTATTGGAACAATAGTACTACTTTTTAATCTTTCAGGTGTTTGGCCAGTTTCAAGAGATATGTTGATGAGATACAATATAACGTTACCGATAGTCTCAAAAACTTGTTTCAATATTTTGGAGTTGAGGATTTCATGTATCTACACTGCACTTATTATCCAAAGGAAGTATAATTTTACGTAGGTCTGTTAACGAAAGCAATCTGAATTCTGAGAAACTGTTGTATAAATTATAGTTTCTATTACACCATGACTCTGTATAGTTGATACTCTCCACTATTTCATTTATGCTTTTAACCAAATAACTGTTGAAGTCATTTAAGATTTCACAATCATCTCTTAGTAAGTTCGCCAGTTTTCTCAAACTGTATACAATTTGGAAAGTCAGTGACATTTCCTTCAACTAGTTTTCTGAGAGTTTTCCACATTTGTTTAGAGTTATTTTGTATACCGATCAATTTTTTCAAAATAATATTAATTTTTTTCTTTTTCAACTCATTGACAACATCATTTCTCCATTTCTTGAATGTTTCCCAGTTATTTTGTTTTTCTATATTAAAACAGTTTCTGAAGGCTCTGTATGCCCTACCACGATTCTTAATTTTGCAATGAACTCAGTTATCAAAGCATGGCAAATGACTGTTAATACTACAATTTTGTTTTGGAGAAATATCATCAATAACTGCTTCATAATCATTCAGTAGTTCTTGATAAATAATTGATACATCCGTAGAATTTAATGACATTCACATGATATTAAGTTCATTTTTATAAAGTCCAAATTACTTTCACTAAAGTTTCTATATTTTTTCATCATTTGATTTTTTTTATTATAAATATTAGTGAAGGTACCAGTGATTGTTGAATGGTCTCTTATTACTGGATATAAGTGTACCGAAGCTTGACATCTATTCTCGTTCGACATCATCTATAAGCGATTCACTGTGGTTAGTAACTCTAGTTGGTTCACTGATTATTTGCGAGATGCCATATGTATTGAGGGGGTTTTTCAATCTAGAAACATAAAAACTATCATCAGAGTAGTGTAGATTGAAGTCGCCCACTAAAATACAGTGAAGATTTGTTGAAAATAAGCTATCATAGATTTTTTCAAAGTCCTCTAAGAATTTTGCATCAGATCCTGAGGGTGAGTGATAAAAACAACCGACTGAAATAGGGCCTTTGAGTTTAATCTTCAAAATTTTGCACCAATAATTTCCTTCTAATATATGTATTCTATAGGCAGAGTTTACAATGTCAATTTTAATGTATATTGAGAAACCACCTGTATGTCGGCTTTTTGAGCGTACTATATTGTAAATGGTAATTTTCAGTTAATTTTTTTCGATATGAAAATGATTGTGTGAAAACTATCGAGGAGAAATACATACGTATAAGGAAATGAATATTTCGAAATATTAATCTCTCCCAACTACCTACCCAGTAGGGTGTGGTAAATGTTTTCACTTTTGATTTCTATTAGAGTTTTGATATATGGGACGTTTCTTCCCCGGTTTGGGGCTTCGTTCACGAAATGGAGTAGTTACTAGTTGACAATCTTTCTCTCGGACGAAAGTTTCATATATGTAGCGGAGCCGTCTTGACATTATTCGAGTCCCAGACACAAAAAACTCAACTACTCATTAATAAATCAGTAAAGGAGGGTATTTTTCCAAATAAACTGAACATTTCAAAAGTCGTGCCAGTTTATAAAAATGGGGATCCTACAGCTATAGAAAATTATCGTGGGATATGTGTTCTGAACTCTATCTCGAAAATGATGGAAAAAGCAATTTACAACAGAACGGTAAGTTTTTTGGAACAAGATAATTTGATAAGTTCTTGCAAACACGGATTTAGAAAAAATGATACGATCCAATATATTTTTGATGGCATAAACAAAGGATACTATATAGTTAGTATTTGAAACAATCAACCCGAAGTATTTAATAATAATAATAGTAACCATTATTAACCATATGTGTATGAAATCTAACAAATTAATAGTACGGATAAAAGGAGCCCGATCAGTCAAGACTGGTCTTCCTTGGGAACCTGGGAAAAGATCTATACAATGGGGATGAGGGGGGTCAATCAATCGATGGTTTGAATCTTATGTGAGGAGTAGAAAAATAGTCGTTGAAGTCAACGACAATTATTCGGATCAATTTGATATGAGTCTGGCGACCCCAGAGGGGGGAGGGGGGCTTGAACCACTATTATTTCTACTTTATGTTAATGAACTACCCGATGTATGCCGATGACACAATATTCATGACGTCTCCAGATCTAAATGAAAATAAAGCGAAATTAGTAATACGAACAATCATTTAATACATAATAAAAATAAAACAACATTTATTCAACTCTCAAGTAAGTATCAGCGCCCTCTCCAAATAAATATATGTTTCGAAACAATAGAACAAGAACAAAAACTGGGTTTCCCATATATTTCAAACGTGAAACTATTCAAATCATATTGAAAAAAAAAACCGAGTACACAAAAAATTTGAAATATACAAAAACCAAATCGACTATCTGGAATTCTAAAACCTGCGAGCGCTTTCTAAGGAACTCATTCGACGTGATTTTCTAGAGTATTCTAAAAATATGGAAGATGAAATCAATAGGAACTCGAAAATGTTTTGGAAATTCATAAAAAAATTGAGAAAAAATACTAATTGTATCCCAAGCTCGTTATATCTTGACAATGAAACTGCAGATACCGGGGACACAATTTGTAACCTTTTCGCTAAAAATTTCAAAAACAACTTCATCCAACCTATTGACATATTTGATTCAACTTTCCTCATCTCTCCAGTCGAATCCGTGGAAATAAATGAACATACCTTACTGACAGCCATTAACTCGTTAGATATAAAAAAATGTGGAGGTCCTGATGAAATACCCGTTTACTTTGGTTATCACTGCAAGAACAACTTTGTCTCGCCTCTACTATATATTTTCAATAAATCATTGCAGAGTGGAATTTTTCCTGCCAAATGGAAAATTTCGCATGTCGTACCAATCTACAAGAGCGGCGACAGACACAATGTAAAGAATTATATGCCGATCAGTAAATTATGTGTATTTGGCAAACTTTTTGAAAAAATAATATATAATAACATCCTTGATACGGTCAAGGACATCATAATCAGTGAATAGCATGGTTTCTTCCCCCATAGGTCGATAGAAAATAATTTAATAGGATTCACCGATTTTTTGTTAAACTTGATGGAAAAACAGGTTCAGGTTGATGTTGTGTACACCGACTTTCAGTAAGGCCTTTGATAAGATTAGTCACAAAACTTTATTAAAGATACTAGCTGAAGTCGGTGTGAATGACTTTTTATTGAGATGGATATAGTCCTATTTGAATAACAGGTCACAAATGGTGGCCATTAATGGATTTACGTCACTCCCCTTCACGGTATCCTCCGGAGTTCTTCAAGGCAGCCATTTGGGTCCTCTATTCTTCATTATATTCATCAACGAAATCTCTAGTTGCTTTGATAAGTGTAAATTTTTACTACCTATACGCCGATGACTTGAAAATCTATCACACAGTAAAGGATTCATATGACAGCGGAGAAATTCAGGAGGACTTGAAGCGGCTCAAAAAATTCTGTGATGATAATGATTTGTTTTTCAATCCACAAAAATGCGTTTCAATCTCATTCTACAGAAACAAAAATATAATCAGAAATAATTATTACTTTGAAAATCACGACTTGGGAATAATTATGGACTCGAAGTTGTCATTTAATTCACATATAAAAAAAATCGTCAATAAATGTAGTATAATTGGATTCCTCAAAAGGAACTGTCAAAACTTCAGAATGGCAAAACCTCTCCTCAATTTATAAACACAGGATAAAAAAAAGTTCAGTGATAAGTTGTGATCATTATATATATATATATATATATATATATATATATATATATATATATATATATATATATATATATATATATATATATATATATATCTCAGTACCTGTTGGAGATACAGCTTAGGTTAAATTAGGAAAAAGTTGTGTTCTTTAAAGCTTATTTACATGCCGTATGAAGAATTTTCATGGCCTGCTGAGATATTTGGGAAAAACGAGAATTTGACAATATTAATTTTATTTTTTCTGACTTTATTTGAATAGATATCAAAAAACGAATAACACTTTTTCATTGGCACTTTTAAGGTACTACACGATGGTATTTTTAGATTTTATATCCGACGTTTCGTTTTCAAGAAACCATCAACTTTATTTTTTTATATGACCCGAAACAAAAGTACACCCTGTATCTGATTCCATTTTTTATTACTAATTCAACGATGTATCACATGCCATTGTTTTCTTTTTAGTTTGAAGGAAAATTACATTTTTTCCATTTAAAAAAAAAATTTAAGTAGGCGTCGGACAAAGAACACCCAACAAATCAAATGTGCTCAAAAATGTATGGAGATTTTAAAAATGATTTTTAATTCAAGATAAAGCAGTGGCGTAGTATTTTTTTTCGCCAAAAATATACATTTCAAAACTCGTACGTACGCCACTGGCAGAAAAAATTAAGAAAATTGTACATCAGAAAATGCGCCTTGAGGCATGGAACATATGTACCAAATATGCCAAAGATGTCTACAAAATTATCTCAGTTATTATTAAAAAACTGATTATTTTTGAAAACTTTGCCACCCTGTATCTCAAAAGTTAAGGCGTTTAGGACATACGTCCATAGGACGTTTTTTCCTTAAAATGGGTTTAAGAATTATCTCCTTAAATATTAGCATGTGTTTAAGGAACACCCTGTATATATATATATATATATATATATATATATATATATATATATATATATATATATATATATATATATATATATATATATATACAAATATGAAAGTTATTGAGTGTCTTGATATAGAAACAAAAGTTAATATCGGACATAGCACTCATGAAAGTGGCAAACCATAGACACGTGTTTCGGGCTTTTGGCCCATCATCAGTATGGTGCAGCCAAGTGTAAGGATGGGCAACACTTGGTTACCAAAAGATATAAATACAAATGCACGGAGCCACCAGCAGGAGCCAACCGCACATTTGTGGTTTCAGTTGATAGATCTCGTGTTCACAAGAAAACTATCAAAATCACCACGGAGGCAGCTATAGCTACCTGCGTGACATCCGGGTCCAGGAAATTATACAAATATGAAAGTTATTGAGTGTCTTGATATAGAAACAAAAGTTAATATCGGACATAGCACTCATGAAAGTGGCAAACCATAGACACGTGTTTCGGGCTTTTGGCCCATCATCAGTATGGTGCAGCCAAGTGTAAGGATGGGCAACACTTGGTTACCAAAAGATATAAATACAAATGCACGGAGCCACCAGCAGGAGCCAACCGCACATTTGTGGTTTCAGTTGATAGATCTCGTGTTCACAAGAAAACTATCAAAATCACCACGGAGGCAGCTATAGCTACCTGCGTGACATCCGGGTCCAGGAAATTATACAAATATGAAAGTTATTGAGTGTCTTGATATAGAAACAAAAGTTAATATCGGACATAGCACTCATGAAAGTGGCAAACCATAGACACGTGTTTCGGGCTTTTGGCCCATCATCAGTATGGTGCAGCCAAGTGTAAGGATGGGCAACACTTGGTTACCAAAAGATATAAATACAAATGCACGGAGCCACCAGCAGGAGCCAACCGCACATTTGTGGTTTCAGTTGATAGATCTCGTGTTCACAAGAAAACTATCAAAATCACCACGGAGGCAGCTATAGCTACCTGCGTGACATCCGGGTCCAGGAAATTATACAAATATGAAAGTTATTGAGTGTCTTGATATAGAAACAAAAGTTAATATCGGACATAGCACTCATGAAAGTGGCAAACCATAGACACGTGTTTCGGGCTTTTGGCCCATCATCAGTATGGTGCAGCCAAGTGTAAGGATGGGCAACACTTGGTTACCAAAAGATATAAATACAAATGCACGGAGCCACCAGCAGGAGCCAACCGCACATTTGTGGTTTCAGTTGATAGATCTCGTGTTCACAAGAAAACTATCAAAATCACCACGGAGGCAGCTATAGCTACCTGCGTGACATCCGGGTCCAGGAAATTATACAAATATGAAAGTTATTGAGTGTCTTGATATAGAAACAAAAGTTAATATCGGACATAGCACTCATGAAAGTGGCAAACCATAGACACGTGTTTCGGGCTTTTGGCCCATCATCAGTATGGTGCAGCCAAGTGTAAGGATGGGCAACACTTGGTTACCAAAAGATATAAATACAAATGCACGGAGCCACCAGCAGGAGCCAACCGCACATTTGTGGTTTCAGTTGATAGATCTCGTGTTCACAAGAAAACTATCAAAATCACCACGGAGGCAGCTATAGCTACCTGCGTGACATCCGGGTCCAGGAAATTATACAAATATGAAAGTTATTGAGTGTCTTGATATAGAAACAAAAGTTAATATCGGACATAGCACTCATGAAAGTGGCAAACCATAGACACGTGTTTCGGGCTTTTGGCCCATCATCAGTATGGTGCAGCCAAGTGTAAGGATGGGCAACACTTGGTTACCAAAAGATATAAATACAAATGCACGGAGCCACCAGCAGGAGCCAACCGCACATTTGTGGTTTCAGTTGATAGATCTCGTGTTCACAAGAAAACTATCAAAATCACCACGGAGGCAGCTATAGCTACCTGCGTGACATCCGGGTCCAGGAAATTATACAAATATGAAAGTTATTGAGTGTCTTGATATAGAAACAAAAGTTAATATCGGACATAGCACTCATGAAAGTGGCAAACCATAGACACGTGTTTCGGGCTTTTGGCCCATCATCAGTATGGTGCAGCCAAGTGTAAGGATGGGCAACACTTGGTTACCAAAAGATATAAATACAAATGCACGGAGCCACCAGCAGGAGCCAACCGCACATTTGTGGTTTCAGTTGATAGATCTCGTGTTCACAAGAAAACTATCAAAATCACCACGGAGGCAGCTATAGCTACCTGCGTGACATCCGGGTCCAGGAAATTATACAAATATGAAAGTTATTGAGTGTCTTGATATAGAAACAAAAGTTAATATCGGACATAGCACTCATGAAAGTGGCAAACCATAGACACGTGTTTCGGGCTTTTGGCCCATCATCAGTATGGTGCAGCCAAGTGTAAGGATGGGCAACACTTGGTTACCAAAAGATATAAATACAAATGCACGGAGCCACCAGCAGGAGCCAACCGCACATTTGTGGTTTCAGTTGATAGATCTCGTGTTCACAAGAAAACTATCAAAATCACCACGGAGGCAGCTATAGCTACCTGCGTGACATCCGGGTCCAGGAAATTATACAAATATGAAAGTTATTGAGTGTCTTGATTTGTATTTATATCTTTTGGTAACCAAGTGTTGCCCATCCTTACACTTGGCTGCACCATACTGATGATGGGCCAAAAGCCCGAAACACGTGTCTATGGTTTGCCACTTTCATGAGTGCTATGTCCGATATTAACTTTTGTTTCTATATCAAGACACTCAATAACTTTCATATTTGTATAATTTCCTGGACCCGGATGTCACGCAGGTAGCTATAGCTGCCTCCGTGGTGATTTTGATAGTTTTCTTGTGAACACGAGATCTATCAACTGAAACCACAAATGTGCGGTTGGCTCCTGCTGGTGGCTCCGTGCATTTGTATTTATATCTTTTGGTAACCAAGTGTTGCCCATCCTTACACTTGGCTGCACCATACTGATGATGGGCCAAAAGCCCGAAACACGTGTCTATGGTTTGCCACTTTCATGAGTGCTATGTCCGATATTAACTTTTGTTTCTATATCAAGACACTCAATAACTTTCATATTTGTATAATTTCCTGGACCCGGATGTCACGCAGGTAGCTATAGCTGCCTCCGTGGTGATTTTGATAGTTTTCTTGTGAACACGAGATCTATCAACTGAAACCACAAATGTGCGGTTGGCTCCTGCTGGTGGCTCCGTGCATTTGTATTTATATCTTTTGGTAACCAAGTGTTGCCCATCCTTACACTTGGCTGCACCATACTGATGATGGGCCAAAAGCCCGAAACACGTGTCTATGGTTTGCCACTTTCATGAGTGCTATGTCCGATATTAACTTTTGTTTCTATATCAAGACACTCAATAACTTTCATATTTGTATAATTTCCTGGACCCGGATGTCACGCAGGTAGCTATAGCTGCCTCCGTGGTGATTTTGATAGTTTTCTTGTGAACACGAGATCTATCAACTGAAACCACAAATGTGCGGTTGGCTCCTGCTGGTGGCTCCGTGCATTTGTATTTATATCTTTTGGTAACCAAGTGTTGCCCATCCTTACACTTGGCTGCACCATACTGATGATGGGCCAAAAGCCCGAAACACGTGTCTATGGTTTGCCACTTTCATGAGTGCTATGTCCGATATTAACTTTTGTTTCTATATCAAGACACTCAATAACTTTCATATTTGTATAATTTCCTGGACCCGGATGTCACGCAGGTAGCTATAGCTGCCTCCGTGGTGATTTTGATAGTTTTCTTGTGAACACGAGATCTATCAACTGAAACCACAAATGTGCGGTTGGCTCCTGCTGGTGGCTCCGTGCATTTGTATTTATATCTTTTGGTAACCAAGTGTTGCCCATCCTTACACTTGGCTGCACCATACTGATGATGGGCCAAAAGCCCGAAACACGTGTCTATGGTTTGCCACTTTCATGAGTGCTATGTCCGATATTAACTTTTGTTTCTATATCAAGACACTCAATAACTTTCATATTTGTATAATTTCCTGGACCCGGATGTCACGCAGGTAGCTATAGCTGCCTCCGTGGTGATTTTGATAGTTTTCTTGTGAACACGAGATCTATCAACTGAAACCACAAATGTGCGGTTGGCTCCTGCTGGTGGCTCCGTGCATTTGTATTTATATCTTTTGGTAACCAAGTGTTGCCCATCCTTACACTTGGCTGCACCATACTGATGATGGGCCAAAAGCCCGAAACACGTGTCTATGGTTTGCCACTTTCATGAGTGCTATGTCCGATATTAACTTTTGTTTCTATATCAAGACACTCAATAACTTTCATATTTGTATAATTTCCTGGACCCGGATGTCACGCAGGTAGCTATAGCTGCCTCCGTGGTGATTTTGATAGTTTTCTTGTGAACACGAGATCTATCAACTGAAACCACAAATGTGCGGTTGGCTCCTGCTGGTGGCTCCGTGCATTTGTATTTATATCTTTTGGTAACCAAGTGTTGCCCATCCTTACACTTGGCTGCACCATACTGATGATGGGCCAAAAGCCCGAAACACGTGTCTATGGTTTGCCACTTTCATGAGTGCTATGTCCGATATTAACTTTTGTTTCTATATCAAGACACTCAATAACTTTCATATTTGTATAATTTCCTGGACCCGGATGTCACGCAGGTAGCTATAGCTGCCTCCGTGGTGATTTTGATAGTTTTCTTGTGAACACGAGATCTATCAACTGAAACCACAAATGTGCGGTTGGCTCCTGCTGGTGGCTCCGTGCATTTGTATTTATATCTTTTGGTAACCAAGTGTTGCCCATCCTTACACTTGGCTGCACCATACTGATGATGGGCCAAAAGCCCGAAACACGTGTCTATGGTTTGCCACTTTCATGAGTGCTATGTCCGATATTAACTTTTGTTTCTATATATATATATATATATATATATATATATATAGATATATAGATATATTTGAGTGATGCAACTAATTTTCCTTTATTTTCAGTATATAAGTCACAAAAAGGATTTGAAGCTTTATAACTCCTATTTAATTATATGCGAGCGCTTTCGATAGTTGGTCGTGCTGTCATCATCTAGGCTCTAGGCTCTGAATAGAGCCTAGTTGATGACAGCAAGACCAGCTGTCGAAAGCGCTCACATATAATTATATAAGAGTTATAAAGCTTCAAATCCTTAGCCCAGACAAAGCGTTTTGGATGGGTTAGACTTGTGTCTATATTTTTTGGTTACGTCGCAAATATGTGTCTTTGAGCTATTTAAATTCATTTATAATAAATCCACCCAAAAGTACAACACTACAATAGAATAATTTTTCTGAACAGAGTCGATGTTTTTGAGCACTTAATTCCATTTGTTACACAACATTTGATGCACATTTTTTTATCCATATTTTCGAAAGCAGAAAATCGCCAAACACGCAAATTTCATGCCTCTCACCAACAAACTAAATATGCCAAACAGCGGAAACTGTCAACATACTTATGATGCACTGTTTGGAACCTTTGGTGTAGTAATGAATATTACTGGAGTTTTTTCCCAACACCAAATCGTTATTTTTAACACCTCGACACGTGTTTCGATCACCAAGTGATCATCTTCAAAGAGGAAGATTAAATCTTCCTCTTTGAAGATGTCGAGGTGTTAAAAATAACGATTTGGTGTTGGGAAAAAACTACAATAATATTCATTGGAATATTATGTAAATAGAACCCGTCAAATAATTTATATGAAGAGTTCATAAGAAATGGTGATGATTCAAAAACAATAAAATTTATCAACAATAAACTAACCATAGTAAACAAAAATATTACTTCACAACAAAAAAACCGATAAAGGACCCTTATATCCACCTCTTTACTGATATCATATTCATGAAAGCCCTAAGTTTGCTGCATAAAATTGACCAAGTTCAAATAAGCATTTTATATTACTCTCCAAAAATAATTCTAATTAGTGAGGCTAGAATAACTAGTGAAATTGAAGATTCAGAGATCAAACTGGATGGTTATAGTCACATTCGATGTGATTCTACAAATCGGCAAACCGGGGGTGTTGTGATTTATGTGAAGGATGGTATACAGTGTTCAACAAAGAAGACTGACATTTTAGAGACAATTACTGGTGTAAGGTCATAAGAGTAAATTTTGGTGTGTGTCAATGGTTAGTGGGTTATCTTTATCATTCTCCATCTGGCTCGGATTCTATATTCATAGAAAGCCTGGAAAATATCTTTGATGATATCTTTGTCAATGATAAGCGTTGCATTCTTGTAGGAGATTTTAATTCAGATTTCTTGAATGACAGTTTTTATATGAAAAAAATCAAATCTATGTTTTTGCAATATGGAATTGATCAACTAGTACTGGATCCTACCAGAATTACTAATGACAGTGAGACTCTAATTGATTATGTACTAACTAATAATAATTGTGCAAACTGTTTTGTCCATCCAACTCCTAAAATAAGTGATCATTCATTGATATCTATTTGTCTCAAAAATAACAAACGAACTGAAAGCACTTCTATCAAAAATTATAGAAACCTTAGTGAGCGAAATTTGGATAAAATAAAACTAGATTTAATTTCATGTAATTGGGATTTTAATTCAACGGATGTTAGTGTCATATACACACATCGGAAAAGTCTAGGGATATTTTTAAAAATGGCAATAATTTTTTTTTAGATCGCTTTAGGGAAAAAAAGTTGACGGGTGATTATTAAACGAATGTAACTTACAACAAAATTTATTAAATGGTCAAAAATACTGAGTGCGCATATAAGCAAAACTAAAAAAAAATATGGCTCTTCTTTGGCACCCCGAACAAAAATCATAATACAAAAAAAATTGGAATCAGTACAAAGTATGGCCTCCACGCTGGTTTATTACGGCCCTACATCTATCGTGCATCGACAAAATGAGATTGTCAATGTCTTGTTGAGGTACATTTGCCCATTCAGCGATTAAAAGCTCTCTCGATTGAAACGTTGTGTGAATGTTTCCCATATGCGGAGTAATTCTTCGTTGAAGCATGTCCCACACATGCTCGATGGGATTCAAGTCTGGAGATTGTGCTGGCCATGGCGATACATCAACTCCTTCGTTGGTGACCCAGTCAGTCACTAGACGCGCGACATGTGGACGAGCATTATCGTGCATTAGGTGGAAGTTTTCACCAACAGCACCAGCAAACGGACGGACGATAGGTAGAAGAATGGTGTCGAGGTACTGTCGAGCTGTGAGGGAGCGATTTGGAAAAACGAGATCGGTTCTGCCGCCGATCATGATTCCGCCCCATAGCATTACTGTACCACCTCTGTATGTGTGGACTTCCTGGACGTGTCTAAAACGTTCATTATTTCCAGGTCGTCTCCACAGTCTTACTCGACGAGAATCTGGATTCGTCTGTAAACAAAACTGTGGCCCAATCATTCGCATCCCAGTTTTGATGTTCTTGACACCACTCTAATCTTCTACCGCGATTGCCTCTCGACAAAGGTGGGTATCTAAGTGACCTTCTGTTGTGGAGATCTGCTTCATGCAGTCGATTTCTGACAGTATCACGACCAATGGTTACCTGGTGCGTCTGCTGCAACACGTTAACCAACTCAGGTGCTGTGATTGTCGGTTGTCTTCTTGCGGTTAAGACCAAAAATCGGTCTTGAACTGCAGTTGTAGCGCGTCCTCGCCCTGGATGTTGTTCGGCTGGACTGCCAGTTTCACGGAAACGCCGCCACAATCGACTGATAACACTTTGGGAGACCCCCAAACGAAGAGCTACATCATTTTGTCGCATGCCACCTTGAAGAAGCCCTACAGCTCTATTCATCTCAGCCAATGGTAAGTGATGTCGTTCCATGTTAAAGCACAATATTTCCAGTTTAATTGCTGAGCAAGAACTGCATAGAATGTACAAACTCGACACTTTCAGATTATTCATTTTAGCCGAAAACCTACAGTTTGTAAAAAACTTGATAAAAGATTAGTTACCGTTTTTGCAGGCTTTGTTCAACCCATAAAAATCTACAGGGTGGTCGAGTGTACCAATTTAATCGAAATTAAACGACCTCATGCATTTATTTTTATGATATTTAGTATGTTATAAAATATCCCTAGACTTTTCCGATGTGTGTATTTCAATTTACTTAATAACTCTCAATCAGTTATCGATAAAGTTGCACCAATTCAAGTCTGTCACTATAAAAGTAACATTCCATGGTTTGACAACGAAATTCATATTAAAATAAATCAACGTGATCAGGATTTTATTAAAACTATTGGGGTGAATAGAAATGTCAAATGGAAAGAATTGAAGAAACAGAGAAAGGAAGTAGTAAATTTAAAGAACAATACTTCTTCGATAGAGTAGATATGTATAAAAATAACTCTCAACTGATGTGGAAAACATCAAAAAAGCTTATGAACATGAATTGCCAAAACTTTCCGAGCTGTATAGAATTTAACTTAATAAACCAGATGTATATTGTTGATAATAAAACTGAAATAGTAAACGAATTTAACTACTACTTCATTACTAGTATTCAGCAAATTGTTGATAGTATAGATGATGTTCAAGATTGGAAATTCAATAATTATAATCTATATCCTTTTTCCAAGTTTCACATATCAACAATGAATGAATTACATCTAATTGTTAACTCCTTAGACAACAAAAACAATGTTCATGAGATCTTAAATTCCAAAATGCTCAAAGTCATTTTTGAAACACGTGGACATATAATTTTAAATTTTGTAAATACTTCTCTTCAAACTTCCAAAACTCCAAATCCTTTAAAAGTTAGTACTATAGTTCCCATTCAAAAGGTAAACAATACAATCAAGGCCAGTGAATATAGACCTATAAATACATTACCACCAATAGAAAAAATTCTTGAACTAGCTGTTTATAAGCAGGTACTTGATCATGTTGAAAAAAATGAAATTTTAATAAATAGTCAATCTGGATTTCATAAAAAATATTCATGTGAATCACTACAAATCACTTTATCTAAATTCAAAAAAGAATTTGATAACAATAAATTTGTAGTAGCTGTTTTTCTTGATCTGAAGAGGGCGTTTGAAACAATTGATCGTAATATTCTTCTAATGAAATTAAGAGGTTATGGCATTGATGGTGATGTTTACCAATGGTTATCTGACTATTTATCCCATAGAAAGCAAAAAGTCAGAGTTCAAGATAATATCTCACAGGAATTGGATATACATATAGGTGTACCTCAGGGTAGAGTCTTAGAACCTCTGCTTTTTATCTTATACTTAAATGACATAAACTTGTTTATAAACGTTAATTTTATAAATTTATTTGCAGATGATACACTATTGGCATGCTACGATACAAACTTAGATAAAGCTATTGATAAAATGAATGCCGCATTAAAGGATATAAATGACTACCTCATGGCAAATAAATTAAAACTGAATAAAATGAAAACTAAAGGAATGATTATTACAACAAAATATAAATAGAACAACCTTTATTTGAATGAAATAAATCTACAAATCGATAATGAAAACATTGAAATTGTGTCATGTATCAAATATCTTGGATTCCAGTTAGATAATTTATTACTTTTTGGCAATCATCTCGATTATATATGTAAAAAAATATCTAAAAAACTATATTTCTTCGCAAGAATTTCTGGTAATTTATCCACTCAGTCTAAAATTGCTGTGTATGTACAATGCGATTCTACAACCACATTTTGATTACTGTGCTTCTATTATTTTCTTGTTTAATCTAAATCAAACATCCCAATTACAAAAACTTCAAAATCGCGGTACTCGAATTGTTCTAAAAGTGAATAGATTCACTGAAATGGAATTATGTTACAAACTTTGCGGTGGCTACCAGTTTCTTTACGGTTGTATTACTTAACTATGACATTTATATATAAAATTCTGAATAACTTATCACCTTCATATTTTTCTGAATTTGTTAGTTTACATTCAGAAGTGTACAAATATGCCACAAGAAATCATACTAATTTGCATTTATGCAGAACAAATAGGAGAAGTGCCATGAATTCTTTATTTTTCGAAGGGTTTGATGCATACAATAAATTACCAAATGAAAAAACAGTTATTGAAATCCATCCCTAATGCTAGATAGAATAATACTTGGTAAGATAATATTAATAAATATAGTACTTGTATGTTGTTTTCTGTTTTTATCATTGTATTGGAGCTGCACCTATATTGCAATGTATTTTTAATAGCATATGTCGTGATTTTTCAAACTAAAAATTTTTATTTTCAATTTTGAACTACATCTACATTTTCAGTTTTTTTATATAATTATTTTCAATTTCTATGTTAGTAATATGTTTTATATAATATTGTGTATTAGGATTACCTATTTCAATAAATATATTCTTCTTCTTCTTCTATAAAAATATCATGCACCCGGTGTCCATTCTTCATGATATCCGCACTAGAATTCATGATAATTCTCTTGGCCTATAAAAACGTGAGAGTTTTCATGTCTTTGGCTATGAGAGAACAAAAAAACGTTTGTGCTGAGTGATATGCATATGGAGAAAAACAATCATTCCAATTGAAAGAGTTCTTGACTATCATCAAGTTCAACATGCCGAGCAATATTCAAGATAAGGACGGCGGAATTTATCTTGTTTCATATTGAATGAAAAAATAGGATGGCAAAAAGGATGTAGATAGGCCTTGATATATTTATAATCGTTCCTTCAGTCTATTGTGTGTGTTGCAGTTGAATGCTTTGTTGGTGATAAGGGTAGCTTTTTGACATTGAAACGGTTACAGTCACAAAAATGGAATGGTAAGTTTTCTCATTCATACGAATAGAAGGGATGACTATAGAGTAGAATTGGTTCACAAACTGACAGATAAAACGTTAATTAAATTGTTATGAATTGAAATGAATTTCACAAGATGAAAGAATGGATAATGGTGAATATGTGGTATCAGTATTGTTCGACTTAACAAGGGCATTTGATACAGTCAAAAGGTCTTTCGTCTCAGAAAAACTAGAAAAGTTGGGTATTCGTGGCTGCCTTAATGATTGGTTTTTCTCTTTCCTCGAAAACCGAAAGAGTACAATGAAAATTGATTGTTTTTTCAAATGAATTTGATATGGATCTTGGAACCCCTCAAGGCAGTGTCCTTGGTCCATTAATTTTTCTCATATTTATTAACGACCTTCCTAAATATCTAACTGAGGCAAAATTTCCCATGTATGCAGACGACACATGCACAATAACATCAGATCTCTAAAAACTCGCATTTTCAGAAAAACTTACCAGAACACTGAACCAATTCAAGGATTGGTGCTATTGTATTCGATTAATGTTGAATGTTTCGAAAACGGTTTGCATTGAATACCATACAGCCCAAAAATTACCATCAGATTGCTCATTATTATTAAATAACACTTTAATCAGTACATCGAAGTCCGCAAAATTTCTCGGAACCATATTCGACTGTAATCTATCCTAGGAGGCACAAATTAGTAGTGTCTGTAAAAACATCAACCAGTGCTAGATAGGGATACTTTATTGAGTGTCTATTATTCATATGCTTACTCTGCAAGGGCGTGATAATCAAAGGGTGTTTGTATTACAAAAAAAAAATTGCGATTGATTTTTGACCCACCTTATCAAACCTCACGTCGCGATGTATACAAAAACTGTCACTTCTATTTACTTATATAAATTACTGAGCCAAACCTACCGAAACCGAAATAAACTGTCCAAAAAATTCTGATATTCACAACCACAACACAAGGCATAAAAATGACTTGTTGCAAAAAAAATCGAACCATACTTTCCACAAAAATTTATTTCTGATGATTGGAGCGTCTTCCTTCAATATGCTTCCTGATAATAAAAATAAAATAATGATAAAAAATTTTTAAAACAAGCTTTTATTCAAGTTCCCTAAAAAGATCAAAATAAAATTTTAAATCACATAAACCACGTTCATTTATGACTTCACAGAATTGAAATTATAATAAAAGCTTGTCGCGATGCCTAGAAGAAATCTCTACATATTCAGTCAGATGAAATTTAAATTAAATTTTAAATCACATTAAATCATCTGTCAGAATGTTTCTTAATTTAAATTTCATCCGACTGAATATGTAAAGATTTCTTCTAGGCATCGCGACAAGCTTTTATTATAATTTCAATTCTGTAAAGTCATAAATGAACGTGGTTTATGTGATTTAAGATTTTATTTTGATCTTTGTAGAGCACTTGGATGAAAGCTTGTTTTAAAAGTTTTTTATCATTATTTTATTTTATATTTTTTAGTTTCAATCGATAGTTATCGATTAATACGAAAGTCTATCTATGAAACGAAGAGTTCTTCAACAGAAAAACTTAAGGAACGGAGAAAACTATTATTAGGATAAACTATATTCTATAGAAGTAGGTAGGTACCTACTCCTCCGGCATACCTTATAGAAGAATTGGCAACATGCTTTTGAAGTGTTGAATGAAGAAGCTGAGCAGGAAAACTTTGAGGATGAGTTGGAGATGCCATCATATAATAGAAATTATGTGGCCCTGTTTCCGGAAAGCACAAACGTATGACACGGACATTCCATCAGTCCGTATCGACTTCGGCAAAGATAGGATCCACGTCATTCAACCGAAATCTGTGCAATTTCCAGCTAAATTCAGCCATGGTACAGCTGAACGTAGCATGTTGCCAATTGTTTTATGCTGGGCTTGTACAGTTCACAAAATGCAGGGTAGTCCGGTTGACCACGCTGTTGTATAATAGGGTTCAAAGTTGTTCCATGCCGGCCAACCATACGTGGCTTTAAGTAGGGTCACAGAAATAGAAGACCTCCTGATAGAAGAATTAGACTGTTCGAAATTAACTAGGACACGGCCATGTAATAATGACGCCATCAATGAAATGAATAGACTAAGAAATATAACAAGCTGATTCTTCTTTAAAGTATGCCGGAGGAGTAGGTACCTACCTACTTCTATAGAATATAGTTTATCCTAATAATAGTTTTCCCGTTCCCTAAGTTTTTCAGTTGAAGGACGTTCCTTTTTATAGATGGACTTTCATATTGATCATATATTTTTTATTGAAGCCAACCCTGGATGTGGCATCTATTTCATAGTGGGCCTACCAACTGCCTATCATAAACGAATGCGTATACAAAATTTCATGTCCCTGCTATTTACCGCTTAGAATATCTCTAGTACGGAGCCGATCCTGGCAGCAGCATCAGGTCACGTTTATGATTAACATGCATTGTCATCGGTTCTAGACCAGCATGCATTTGTTAACATACATACAAGTCAAGTTAAATAAAAGCTTTTAAAAATAGTAACACGTACCGAATTTTCAAAAGTAGGTTAAAGAAAATTTTAACGAATCATTGTTTTTATAGCCTTGGGGAATTTGATGACTTTCTTTCTATCAGTGTTAACTGAGTTCATAGTGTTTATTGTACTTTATGATTTTTTTATTTATATCAACATGTCTTGTACACTTGTTTTTATGTGTCATTGTGTAATATTAGGGTTATATCCTCACCAATGTAGTATGTCCTTATATTTATGTGTATATACTCTATTTTGACAACCTAACCTGTAAACTAGTACTCTAGGAGTAACTTTTTTGTAGTAAGTTTGTGGGTTTTACACCTCACCAGAGTCCAATCCATTGTATAATAAAATAGGGAAACGGATTTAATGAAATTTGATTTGATTTGATTTGACATCAGGAATACGCGACGGACTGTGGCTGTTCATTGTTTTGAGGTTCGACTCAGTACCCCTCGAATTTCACTGTTTGAGAAATCTTTCATCTGGAGATCTGCGTTTATCTTGGTTGGTTGGTTGGTTGGTTGGTTGGTAAGTGATAAACTTCTACATCGCTCAACCGATCGTGGTGAAACTTGACATGTATAAGTAATTTTTCATAGAGAAGGTTTTTAGGATATCAATTTTTCTGTAACTCGCCACTAGATGGCGCTGTAGAACAATTTTTTTAAAGCACTGTTGTATAACGTTGCGCACGCCTAACTTCGTTGATTCTGATTCTGTCAAAACATTGGAACAGCAGCGATACTGCAACATAGTACTAGTATGGAATAAACTTCCTGAGAACATTTTTCCAAATGGATTCGATCTTCAGCGATTCAAATCAAATGTGAATCGCTGCTTTCGCATAGGCACCTCTCTGAACGCGCCTTAAGAATTCTCCTGTAGTGCTTGTGTTTTGTCCTTGAGCTCTGACAACGATTCATTTCTCACCTTCTCAATCGTAGCAGAACGCCGTCCTTTCATAGGTCTCTTCGAACATGAAAACAGGAAAAAGTCGCAGGGAGCAAATCTGGTGAATACGTTGGCTGAGGCAGATTACGCTGTTGTTTTTCGGCCGAACAAATACGAACAAGCAATGACGAGTGAGGAGGTGCATTATCGTGATGAATTGTTTTTCCACAATACCGAACGTTTTCTAGAAATCGAAGAAAAAAGTGAGCAATTGATACGATAATGTCAATACTTGTCATTTGCAAATTGTCAAAAATAAATCATGCCGGGAAGATTGAATTACACAAATGAAGATTATTTGCATTGATTTATTATTTACGGAGAATGTGATGAAAAAAAAGAGACCATCACCAAATACCGTCAAGAAAGTTATACAAAACTTTAAGAATTTTGGATCCATAAGAGGCAATGTGCAGAAAAATGATGCCCTTGAACTTCTAGATATCTCTCGCACTCACTTGTAATTCTTCATGGGTGGCTCTCCTTACTGACTAAGAGTTAAGTTCTTCAAATGCAATTCTGATCCTCCGCATGCAACCTTCCTTGCGGTATAATGAACATCATTTCTCACTGTTCCCCAGATATAAAAATCGAGTACTGTCAGATCTGGGGAGCAGGGTGGCCAAATATGTAGTCCGCTGGTGTTTATCCATTGATCGTAAAACATATTTTGCAGCTGATCATTGACTGAATGGCCATTATGTGGAGGCGCCCCACCGTGTTGTTAGAATACATTTCTATGATCAGCCAGCGCCAAATTTTCTAGGTAGTCAATTTCAAAATTGTGTAAGATATTACGATAACGCTCACCTATACTATAACAATTTTCAATTGAAGGTGATTCATTAGCAACGTCGCACTTGAAGTGACCAACGGATAATCCTCTTACCAACTCTGCAGAGGCGTACCTAAATAATATTTTTATTTATTTAAATACAGGTAATTACGTGAAAATTGTTATAGTATGTGGCCCTACCTGGTGTCAATGGTAAAACTGATTACATTTTCTTATTATGCCTAATACAGTACTTCAAGAAACAGAAAAATTTACAAAATAATTATTATGTTCCTTTTATATAGAAAGAGAACTACAAAGCAAAGAAATAATTACTTATGTTATGCTTATGAAGTTTCAGAATCCATTGACTCGTCCGAACAGGAATCCCCAGTCATACTTCAATCTATTATTATTTGGTCGAAAACAGTGTCTACCATCCCGTCCAATCTCCACTTTTTCTCTTCTTCCTTGATCACATGGGCTACAGCATTAGCCCAATCTTCTTTCCGTATCCGTTCCATTGCGAGTTCTAATAAACGTTGGACATCAGAAATTTTACATGTAACGTTTTCACGAGCTACGTAACCCTTAATTTGAGCCCAGATTAATTCTATCAGGTTTAACTCGCAATGGTAAGGAGGAAGTCTCAAAATGGTGATGCCTTCAGCACGAGCTATTGTATCCACCACATGCTGGCGATATCTGTCACGATGCTGTTTAATGGCACTCATAAGCTCGGCCTTAAGCATGTCCTCGGAAATGGAATTCCTTTTTGTCCTAACCAACTCTGCATGTCTGCTTTTCTTGTGGTCATAGTTGGCAGCTGTTCTACTAATAAGCTTTGATAAGAAGCGTTATCCATTACTATTACCGAATTTGGCTCGACTCGTGAAAGAAGGGATTCAAACGATCCTTCAAAGCGTTGGGCGTCCATGTCTTCGTGATAATCCCCCGTTTTTTTTGATAAAAAAATTAGTACACTATCGTCTAAAAAGCCACTCTCGCTACCTATATGGGCGATAATTAGTCGTTGCCCTTTACCCGTTGGTCCGCGTAACACTGTTTATAAACCGTCCACAAATGCTTCATGATAACTAGTTACAGTAGTATCTTGTGTAGTAGTAGTATCTTAGATACTGTGTGACCAGCATTCACCCACGTTTCGTCCAGATAATAAATCTTTTTATGAGCAGAACGCATTTCTCTAATAGAGCGAAGATATCTCGGTCGCCATGAGACTATATCTTCTCTTTCTATTAAAACAGATTTACGGAATCGTTTGGCATATATAAATTTTAAATCTTCTTTTATCATTTTCCTTAACTTCTCTTTGCTCATTTTTGGAATGGGATCATTAGGTATCCATTACCTTTGTCCTAATGGATTCGAGGGTTGGCGCTTTATTCTCAAAAAAAGAAAGAATAAATGGTATAGCGTACAAAATTTTTCTGGTACTTGTCCAATTCAATTTTTTTCTACCACGGCAATGTACTTCTGGAGCTTGCACAATCCCAGTCACCTTTTTTTTCACGTACAATGCGTTCAATTGTCGACACGGATATTCCCGTTAAAAATGAACACTGGGCTACAGCTTCCATTGTACGGAGTGTATTTTTTTAATTTTCATACACTGTACAGACAATCTGTTTTTCTTCTAACAACATAAACTTCCGTTTTCTTTGTACATTGCTAGGACCTGCTACGGCATCCATCTTAATACTATAAAAATAATAAAATTCAATCATATTATTCAGCTATTTGTCAGTTGTTTACTTACCTCAAAAACTATTTTGAAGTTGATGTATTTTGAAAAACAAAACACTTTATTGTGAGATTTTCACTAGAACAGATTAACAAATCCCCAACACGTGTTTCGCTGCACAGTGGCTTTTTCAAGCGTGTTCACTAACAAACTGAATTCTACATACATTGTGATTTATATATACTTTTTGAAATATTAATATGTACCTAGAAACTAATAATATTCTAGGAACTAATTAATGACAGTTATACCTGAGTTTAACAAACATTTACACCTGAATTTAATGATTATCTACTAATTATCTCACAATAAAGTGTGAATGTAATGAAAATCTATGATAATGTATTTTGAAAAACAAGTATCGGCCAACTATATCTTATATTTTAAAGTTAATAAGTATAACAGTCTATTTAATAAATATAATATAATATATTTAATAAATAAAAAACAAAGTCACCTTCACAACACAACAGAACACACTATGCCTATGTAGATAAGGACGCTTTATTATGCAGAAACCGAATGACTAGTTATGGCATTTTAAAGACGCAAATATAATAGACCTACGAAGTGTTGATCAGTTTACCGATGTTTCAAAGTATTTAACGAACTGGTTCACCTATTCGCTCGTACATCCTATCGATATGCAGAAGTTATCTTGTTACGGGTGACAAATTTTATGGAATCATCTTACTTTTCAATTATATACAATGGCGATGCATAGACAATAAAAATTACCCCGGTAAGAATGTAACATTTAACATTGTTGCCGTTAGCTCTCAGTTCAATTTGTATATGAGTTACCTTCAATTGAAAATTGTCAGACTATAGAAATTATTGAACGTGTTTTATAGCAAGAAGAATTCAAAACTGTCTTCACTGGCCATTTGAATTTTCTTCATAAAATTCTAAGGCTTCGACGCTGTCTTTTCTCATGACACAATAAACATTAAATTGACAGGAATCTTGAAAATTTACTTCTCTAAATGGATGTACATTTGTGTCGCTCCAATAATGCGAATTTCGTGGATTATAAATTTCAGACAATATTATCCAAAAAAAAACATTTTCTTGAGATCGAAGTAAAGTGAATTCACAGAATTCTACTCTTCGTGAAAAGTCTGTATCTTTAAGATGTTGAACTTTCTAAAAGACATATTGATGAAACTTGTGGTTTCGTAAAATTCTTAATATTTATGCCTGCCGTCATTACCAACTGACAGAATTTAGAAACCGTATAGTAAGTATTTTGTAGATTGAAAAATATTAAATTGCAAATATTTCAAAAACTACTAATTTTCGGAATAATTATCCTCATACAAAGTTACCCTTATTTTCAATGTTTAATACGAGTAAATCATAAAAATGAAGGAGTCCATTTGAAAAAAGTCTCATTAGACGGTTTCCAGTGGCGCTTTTGCTTTTTCAGCCGCTGGAAAACCCGGAAAAACCTGCAGCACCACATCATCTGAAGATCTTGATCTACCAATGTCCTCTCTCTTATGGAACAAAATGTAGGGTGTCTCCAGAGGCTCCAATAGATTTAATGCATCGCCAGGACACTTCGTGACACGATTATCGTCAAACTTAAACCAGTTCGTTTCTTCTTTGACCAAGGCGTAATAATGACCAAATTCAACGCCAGAACCACAGTGAACAATGACTGCATGAATATTATAATAGTGATCTGCTAGATTGAAATTATATTAATAATTCCGAGTGAAACACATTTTGAATATTCAAATTTTTTTGTACTTTCTAGTCGTGACTCCGGTCGTAAAAATTATTCATGAATTATAGTGAGTTTGTTCATTTTAGAGATTGTGTGCCTATTGAATAAACATAATGAAATTAGAGACTGACTTTCCCTATCGTGTCCTCATATAGTTATAATGACATTGAAATATAAATAACTATTATGTTGTTTCAAAAGTTTTGCCCGTCTCAATTTTATGTGTTTTTTATAGTTTCATATTTTTATAAATATTTATTCTATTATGTCATGAATATTACTGGAGTTTTTTCCCAACACCAAATCGTTATTTTTTTAACACCTCGACACGTGTTTCGATCACCAAGTGATCATCTTCAAAGAGGAAGAATAAAACTAGAAACTAATGCGAAGCTAACCCTATTTATGCTATATAGGTATCCTATACAGGTAAACCATCCAGGCGTACCACCCATACAGGTATACCAACCTAAATTAATTTTACAATTTTGCCTTATCTATTATTTTACAATATATGTTTATATAAAACAATTTTCAGCTATATAAAAATTAAAATCTTTCCAAAGTTCCTCGTATATTGGTGGTATGGAACTGAGATGTATTTATCTTGGTTTTTGTCCTTTCTGAAAGTCGAGATTTCGTTCATTCTTAACCTAAACTTCTTCCTTATCATGTCATCTACAATACCCCTCGAGAAACCGTTAGTGGCTGCTATTTCCTGTATTGTACATCTTTCTTTTGTGAACCTGTCATGTGTTAGAGGGAAAGTCAAAAGACGATGCACTAAAAAATTCAACCCAGCACGTTTGTGCTGTCCACAGTGATGTGAACTGTCAGGAATATACATGTAGGTGCTTGTTTCTTTTCTAAATATATCGTATTCTAACCCTCCATATTGGCTCCTCATTACCAAAACGCCAAGAAATGGTAGGTAGTTGTCCCTTATTTTCTAACTCATATGTGAATTTTATTGATGGACATCTATTATTTAATATGGAAACAAAGTCGTCAATATTCGATTTTTTGGTATCGAATATCGCGAAAATATCATACACATACCTTAGCCAAATCCTAGGAAAATACTTCGACTTTTCTTTGGTTTCCATTTCGAATCTGCTCATGAACAGGTCTGCCAGGTAGGTAGGGGGACAAGGGGTTTCCCATGGCCGTTCCTTCCTGTTGTTCATAAAAGCAACCTTCTACCTGGAACCGATTTTGTTTCATACACAAATTAGTAAGTGAAACGAATTCCATAACACCAATATACGAGGAACTTTGGAAAGATTTTCAAGGAACTAGGTATGAAGGTGGTTTTTAAAACAAGTCATACACTACAGAGCCTTTTGGGAAGTCCAAAAGACAAAGTCGAGAATTCGGAAAAGTCTGGAATTTACGAAATTGAATGTAAGGACTGCGATGCAAAATATTATGGACAGACAAAAAGATCTCAATTAAAGTAAGATATAAGGAACACATAGCACACTTAAAATATAGGAGACCTGAAAAATCAGCAGTTGCCCATCATATTTTGCAATAAAACCATTCCATAGACTTCAGTTCATTAAGATTAGTTAGGCAAGTTAACAACAACAGGCAACTAGATGCCTATGAGAATGTAGAAATAAGTAAACACAATAATATGATGAATAACGATGATGGACCTATACCAAAGAGCATACTATATAGCTTGTTAAAATAAAATAATATTGTTGGGTTTACTGATTACTACATAAGGACACATTGCAAAAATAAATTTGGATAGGCAATATTGTGAAATTCATTTTTATATAGCTGAAAATTGTTTTATATAAACATATATTGTAAAATAATAGATAAGGCAAAATTAATTTAGGTTGGTATACCTGTATGGGTGATACGCCTGGATGGTTTACCTGTATGGGATAAATAAATAAATAAATAGGGTTAGTTTCGCATTAGTTTCTAGTTTTAATCTTCCACCATTTCTTATGAACTCTTCATATAAATTATAAATTATTTGACGGGTTCTATTTACATAATATTCCAATAAATATTACTGGAGTTTTTCCCCAACACCAAATCGTTATTTTTAACACCTCGACATCTTCAAAGAGGAAGATTTAATCTTCCTCTTTGAAGATGATCACTTGGTTATCGGAACACGTGTCGATGTGTTAAAAATAACGATTTGCTGTTGAGAAAAAACTCCAGTAATAATCATTACTACACCAAAGGTTCCATACAGTGCATCATAAGTACTATTATGTCGTGCTATATACTGATTGATAGACTATTTTGTACTCTATCGCTGATGCTGTTTTGATTTTTTGCATCTTTTCAGTCGTTAAGCGATTTTCGGCCAATTTTTCTCTAAGAATTGAAATTTACCCAAAGCGCTGCCGAAACAGCGTGAAAAATTAATCAGTCTTTTGGCAATGATAGTGTTAATGAACGTACTGTTTGACGTTGGTTTGCAAAATGTCGTTCCGGAGATTTTACCCTTGAAGATGAGCCCCAAAATGGTCGACCAACAGTAATCCAGGAAGGGGATTTGAGGATCCTGGGGGAGACTGGCCCATCACGATCGGTGCGGAAGATCTGGACGTCAGCTCCCATGCAGTTTTTGGTAGTTTAAAACGAATTGGAAAGGTCACAAAGCTCAAAAAGTGGATGCCCCATGCTCTGAACGATAGACAGAAATTTTGGATCGGATCGTCACGTGTGACGAAAAGTGGATCTTCTTCGACAACAGGAGGCGTTCAGGACAGTGAAAAGAGGTCCGATCCTGTTTCAGGACAACGCCGGTCTACACATTTCACAAATCACGGTCCGAAAATCAAACGAATTGAGCGTTTAAGTTCTACCTCACCCACCATACTCCCCAGACTTCTCGCCAAGCGACTACCATATTTTCAAGCACTTCGATAACTTTCTCATCGATAGAGCCTTCGCCAATCACTATCAGGCAAAAACGGCCTTCGTCGACTTCATTGAATCCGGAGCAAACAATTTTTATGCTGACGTAATTAATCGACTTGTGTTACGTTGGCAAAAGTGCATTGATTCAAACGGCACTTATTTCGAATAAATTGAATAAGTATTTACTGAGATATTACAGTTTGAAGTAAACTCATAAAAACGGACAAAACTGTTGAAACAGTCTAATAAACTACTCAAAATGAATATAGAGACACATCCTTAAAATCCAATAAGTAAAAAAATATGTATTATTTCATGATAAAAACTTCTGGTGCGTATTCCATACTAATTCTTATCATGTTCCATTCGGTTGTTGTTTACTTTTTTTACTTTGTTTACTTCTTTTTGTACCTGTAGCTACAAAATCAGTAATATGAAAAATTCTGTATTAAATTTCACTTTACTTTCGTTCGTGATAGGTATTAAATTTTAAAATTTAAACAATGAATGTTGATGTATCGTGTAGAAGGGGGATACGTAGAGTGTATCTCAACGAATTTCAAGTTGCTAGAGCAGTGGCATTGATCGAAGTACGGTATTCAAGGCGTCGTGTGGCCCAAATGCTTAATGTGAGTCATTCTGCGGTTTCCAGAGCTTGGAATCGCTACCAAATTTACGGTATAGTAAACAGAGCCCTTTATCCCAATCGACAAAGGGCAACAACCCGCAGGGAAGATCGTTTGTTACGACTTTAGGCAATTAGGGGTCGCACCGATTCTGCTACAACACTGCAAAATCGCCTTATAGAAGCTACAGGATCGCGAATTTCGACCCAAACGATACGAAACCGACTTCACGAAGTACAACTCTATGCAAGACGACCTGCTAGAGCCCTTAGATTAACTCCAGTTCATCGAGGAAATCGTAGAAACTTTTGTCAAGAGTATCGTAATTGGAATTTAGAGCAGTGGGCCAATGTAATGTTCGCAGATGAAAAAAAATTCATGTTGTTCAACAATGACTGACGTGTTCGGGTATGGAGACGTCCCGGTGAACGCTATTTGGATGACTGTGTGCAAGAAATTGTTCCATTTGGAGGTGGATCGATAATGGTATGGGCTGGTATAACTTTGACAGGACACACGCACCTTTTGGTATTTCGGGAAGGGACTTTAACGGCTGTCCGTTACATAGAGGAGATATTGGAACCTCATGTCGTCCCATTTGCCCAAAATATGGGCGCTGGGTTCATTTTACAACACGATAATGCCAGGCCATACGTACCCAGGGTCATGAGAAATTTCCTACAGGAGCACAATATCAATGTCATGAGATGGCCAGCTAATAGTCCGGATTTAAATCCTATTGAGTAGCTCTGGGATAAACTAGAAAGACGTTTAGAGGATTATCAAACCTTTCAAAATCTGAACCAAGTTGCAGATGCTCTTTTGACGATTTACGAGCAGTTACCACAACAAATAATTAGAAATTTAGTGGAAAGCATGCCTCGTCGTTGTGCCGAACTTCTTAGAGCCAGGGGTGGACGAAATCACTATTAATGTAAATTTTTCTTTGTTTTTGACACTCATTTGTATTTCTTTTTAATCGTTTTACCAAACAGCATTTTGAAAACAATGTAAGTTAAATTTAAGAAAGGCACCTATAAACTATTTTACTTTGTACTTTACGGACGTGTCTCCATATTCATTTTGAGTAGTTTATTTACCAACTTCAGTCTAGAAACACAATATAAGTATTCAGAAACTTTCAGAAAACTTAAAAACGGAAGAAGAAACCAATTGTTCAAAATAAACTCTTCAAGATTATAGATCATTCAAAGAAGTTTCTTTCATATACAAACTGGCAGAAAAACCTCGAACTAACTTCTTTCATACGAACATTGAACTACATGAAAAACACTTCTTTCATTCAATATGTTCTTACAATTCGTTATGAAATTGGAACAAATATTCACAAAGAAATACACAACATGATAAACGAAAGAGCATTGATATGAAATTTGACTCAAGTACTTGGAAATATACCATCCTCAAGGTGTACTCTTGAAGTTTTGGATTGAAAACACTTGCTAACACAACATTCACTGTAAAATATAAATTGGAGTCGTCTGGCCATAAACTCATTCCAGTTTCGAGTGAATTACCAAAAAAATGGCTAATAACCAACTGAAGTTTGGCACCATTACTACCATTTTTGAAGTTTTCCTTGGTTAAGGGTTTGTTTCACCTTTAACTCCAACATGTACTTCTGAATGTACTTCATTAGGAAAGAACATATATGTATTTTTACGAAGTCACTTTTTAAAAGATTAACCAAAGATGTGAGCAAGTTGGTGTCTCCAAAAATCTTAAAAATCTGTCGTGTGTGATGAAAATTCACGATTCATGATTCCTTCTTATTGATTCGGTCGCTACTTGATGAAGATCCATAGTAATTTCATAAACTATTCCTTTCGATTTGATCTTCCTTCGATTTGATCTTCAAAAAATATATCGCATGTAGCTATCACCGTAGCTTTTTCATAGTAAATGACATACTAAAAATTAATTCTATTGTATACTCAAATTTTTATATACCCCATGTAATAATAAGTGAGAGATACCTACTTAGGCACTTCTTCGATCATAATTACCTAAAGCATCTACTCAATCTACTCGATAGGAAGACTCTGGTCTAGATTCCTGGCCATACTGACCTGGAAGGCAATAAGGCTGCTGTCTCCCTTACAAAGGAGGGTGCTGCAAGCAGCTTCATCGGAACAGAACCTGTCATTGGCGTCGCTCTAGGCTTTGCCAAACAAAGATTGAACACCTGGATGGCAAGAAGATTTATGAACTTCTGACAGAATCTTCCAGGATTGGCTACCAAATAGTTGTTGGACTACATTAGGAATGAACTACGATGTCTACCAGGCTTTCTTACAGGTCATTGTCATTTGAATCATCATATGCAGAGACTCGCCGGACTGTCGGAAGACAGTGTGTGTCGCCTCTGTTTGGAAAATGATGAAACAGCAGAGCACATACTTTGTGCCTGCCCCACTGGGGACCGAATCGAGTTTTCAGAGTTCGGCAGAGCCGAACTCTAGTAATAATGAAACGAACAAATACTTTTATGTGCCTATTACTGAATCACCGATAATCAAAAGGCGTTTCGCCCGAAATTATAAAATGTGCCTGATATAATATATCGTCAATTATAATGAGTAATTTTTTGCTGATATCTTTTTGGCAACACTGTTTTTGACGATAATGCGTGAATCGTGTCTTGTGTCATTGTCAAACTTGTTCAGTTTGGTCTATAATTTAACCATGAATTAACTTACGAATGAACAACGCTTGCAAGTTATTGACTTTTATTATCAAAATTCATGCTCGGGAAGAAAGTGCATCGTGCACATCTTCCAATTTATGGGCAGTTTCGTTGGCCTACTGAGGGAGCTATTCAGAAGCTTGTGACCAAATTACGAATCCAGTTCACATTATTGGACATTTAACCACCAACACGCATACGTAGAGTGAGGACCGAAGAAAATATTGCGGATGTATCCTTCAGTATTCGTGATGACCGTGAAATGTCGATTCGCCGCCGTGCGCAGCAATTGGGTCTCTGTTACTCCACTACGTGAAAAATTTTGCGAAAGGATTTGGATATAAAACCTTATAAGATACAGATGTTGCAAGAATTGAAGCCCACAACGTCTAACATTTGTGAATGGGCGCTGGAAAAGTTTGAGGAAGATCCACATTTTTATCGAAGAATTGTGTTCAGCGACGAGGCTCATTTCTGATTGAATGGATACGTTAACAAGCAATGTTGCTGCATCTGGAGTGAAGTCCAACCGCAAGCATTGCAAGAGCTACCGATGCATCCCGAAAAAGTCACTGTTCAGTGTGGATTATGGGCCGTACTTCTTCAAAGACGACAATGGCCGGAACGTTACTGTGAATGGCGAACGCTACCGTGTGATGATTGACGACTTTTTGTTGCCCAAAATGGAAGAATTGGACATGCCTGATATGTGATTTCAACAAGACGGTGCCACACGGCACGCGAAACAATGGCCCAATTAAGAGCCGCCTTCGGTGAACAGTTTATCTCACGTTTGGGGCCCGTCTATTGGCCGTCTAGATCATGTGATTTAACGCCTTTGGATTATTTCTTGTGGGGTCATGTCTACAGGGATAAACCAGCAACGACTGACGCTCTGGAAGGCAATATTGAAGCTTTTATACGTGAAATACCGGTCGATATGTTAGAGTGTGCCAAAATTGGACTTCGCGCATGGTCATCTGAAGCGGAGCCGCGGACAACATTTGCATGAAATCATCTTCAAAGATTAAATTATATTGATCGTTCTATCGATTCCAATAAAGATGTCATCAATTTTTTCAAATTTTTTATGTTGTTTTGAAAATCGAATCCTATACCTCTTAAAAAATCCACCCGTTAGTATGTCCATAAAAATATCTAAATCATAGGTAATGTCTATTAAAACAATAATTTTTGTTTCAGGTTTATAGACGTTAGAGTATGGATGATAATAGTGATATTTGTTTCACTATCCCAAAAATCTGAGGAATCATGTGAAATGTTCGCAAAAACCACAACAATCTTCAGAATGGAGAGAGTTCTATACAGATATGTCGCTTGTACCAATATGACTGTCGACAACGATCTTCGAGATGAAATTATTTCCAAACTCAATGATTCCCACCAGTACCTTGAAGTTACCAAGAGTAATATCCCAATCATTACCAAAAACATGTTTCAGACTCTCAATCTTACTCAGATCACAGTAGAGGCGAAAGTTCAAGTGGTCCAAGGAAAGGCATTCGAACGAGCCAACATCTCCAACATAATCATGGACAATAACGATATTAAAAAACTGGAAAGCGGTGCTTTCAACTCTTACAATATTTTTGTCTTGAGCTTGCGAAACAATTCACTTACCGAAATTTCTACTTCTACCTTTTCTGGTTTGGCCAATTTGAGAAAGCTCACTCTTCAGAATAATCAGATTTCCGTAATCCAACCAGGTTCTTTCAATGATCTAGAGGGCTTGAATGAATTGAACTTAGGTTTCAACAAATTGACTGTGCTACAACCTAATCTGTTCGATAAACTGCAAAATATGCAGACAATATATCTCAATAATAACCTCTTGAAACAGTTGCCCGTGGATGTTTTCTCTAAAAATGGCATCCTTCAGTACCTCAGTATTCAAAACAACCTTTTGATCCAATTGGATGCCACTGTTTTCCCACAAGCTTTATTGTATGTAAATGCAGCAGAGAATAATTTAAAATCTTTCAATATGTCCGGCTTGATAAATCTCGACAGAATAGTATTAGACTCAAATAAATTAACAACAATTGTGAACTGTCTCAACAATTTACCATCGCTGAGTTTCCTGCACCTGAACCATAACTATCTTGAAATTTCTGTTCCTACAAAATATTTTGAACACTTGTCAAAATTATCTATTTTAGAAATCGATAACAACCATTTAGTGAGAGTAGACTTTTCGATATTCAGGTACCTGATGAAGTTAGAAGGCTTATCATTGGCAGAAAATAACCTAACAAGTCTTGATGTAACCGACATAAATACTTCTATCAAACACTTAAATTTGAGTGGTAATAGTCTTGTCGGCATAAAGAATCTATGGAGATTGAGTAACTTGGATAAACTCGAACTAGGCTACAACAGTTTACAGGAAATAACTTTTGACATGTTCGCGAATATATCTCTCCTGCGACATCTATGGTTGCAGCACAACTCGATACGTGAGCTCCATTTGGGGTGTTTTAGAGATTTAAAATCACTTACTCACCTGAATCTAAGTTACAACAGTATAACCAACATAACGCCTGGCATTCTAACTGGACTCAATAGCTTGATTGAGCTAGATATCAGCCATAACAATCTAGTAATATTTGATGAGGACAGTTTCCATAACACAAGAAGTCTCCGATTCTTAAATATAGCACACAACAATCTGAGTAATGTCGACATTAGAGGAATACTGTCGCACACAATTTGGTTAAGAGAAATAAATCTCAATGGAAATAACTGGACCTGTAAAATGTTGATAGACATAGAACAAGGCAGCAAAATAATATCCTTTGTTGGTGGCAACTCATTTAATGTCAGTAACGTTTATGGGGTTCCTTGCATCCACAAACCAAGTGAAAATGAAAACGGAACAGGCAAGGAATTAGAATTTCAGCTGACGAACATTCTTGAGGTTTTGAATTCCACAATGCAATACACAAGGAGTATTCATTTCACAATGAGTGTTTTGAATTACATTATGGCTATATTTTTTTGTTTGGTTGGTCTAAAATATGTTTACGATAAATATTCGTCTACAATAGCCGCAGCACAACAATTTGTATATCGCCCAGCTGCAAACGAGCAGGAAATACAGCTTTTATGAAAATATACCTACCTGACTTTTCAAATGACAGAAAAGTTTAATAGGCGGTCTGCAGCCCACATTTTCGAAAAAACAAATGGAAATATACCTAAGTTATTTATGAATTCATCAAACTGTTTTCAATTCTTGTTTTCATATCACAACCAACAATTTGGTGTTATCTTTTTATTATATAACTGACTGAATAAATTAAAATATTGTTTCGATGTGTTTTATTTTTTACATATTTTTCATTATATTGAATCATTTCATCAAAATGTAATTAATCGTGACATACTAGTATATTTACACACGTAGGGAGAAAAGTACGGCATTCTCGCCAGCGAAATTTTGTCACCCGAGTCAAAAGCGAGGATGCCGTACTTTCCACCCGTGGTGCGTGTACGATTTTTTCCCACTGTGGAATGAAAAGTTCGATCCTTTCCTTGATTTGGCGTTTTTCAATCTCAGATTAGAAATTTAACTGACGTCACGTAATACAATTCGTCGCTAGGTTACCGAGAGGCAAAATGAGTTATGAGCTCCCGGTTAGATAACCGAGAAAGAACGAAGCACTTCTGTCCCCCACACAGGAGACGAAAAGCGATGTTTTCATCCCGCAGTGAAAAAAATGGTTTATTACGCACCTAGGGAGAAAAGTACGACATTCTCGCCGGCGAAATTTTCTCACTGCGGGATGAAAAGTTCGATCATTTTATTGATTTAGCGTTTTTCAATCACAGATTGAAAATTTAACTGTCGTCACGCATTTCAAGTTTTCATAGACAGTTTGATAAACAGTGACGGCTCGTGCATTGGAGAACAGGGTAGGCTGAAGTCATAAAGACTATATATACACAGAAAAGCCCGTCGGAGGCGCGAAAATTTTTTGGGGGTACCGCACCTATTTAAAGCAAAATACGTAATATTTGCATGAATGCAAAAAAAAAATTGTGTATTGCCGAAAATTATACGTATAAAACTGACCATTAAAAAACAAAAACAAGGAAAAAGGGTTATCTTTGAGTTATTTAATATAAATGAACTCTTCTCAGTCAATAAATAATACTTTTCTCTTCTAATATAACAGTTTTGGTAAAAATTGCTACAAATCTAATATATAAAAATGGATTTTTGTTGGTTGGTTGGTAAGTGATAAACTTCTACATCGTTCAACCGATCGTGATGAAACTTGACATGTATAAGTAATTTTTCACAGAGAAGGTTTTTAGGCTATCAATTTTTCTGTAACTCGCCACTAGATGGCGCTGTAGAACAATTTTTGAAAGTACTGTTCTATAACGCTGCGCACGCCTAAGTTCGTTGATTCTGATTCTGTCAAAACATTGGAACAGCAGCGATACAGCAACATAGTACTAGTATTTTATAAGCACAAGTACTTAATTATGCTCATCTTTGACATATCTAAAAACGATTGAAGTTGTAATGTACAGGTAATATCGATAGTTTCATCAATTTCCCATGCAAAAAAAGAAACACTTTCAATCTCATTGCCTATATTTTCCTTAATAATATATGCCACACTGTCTATAATCTCATTTTGGATGGTTTTTGAGGTGCCCGAAAAAACGCTTCCGTTTAAAAAAGTGGCAAATTGTGAATCATATTTGCACCATAACATTAAAAGTTCCTTGTCATTGCCGCGATTAATCGAATCTTCGGTTTCATCGTGGCCGCGAAAAGCTAATTCTGGGGAACTCAAATGAATCGTAATATCGATACGTCTTTTAAAATTCGACCAATTTTCCCTTACCTGATTATTAAAAGAAATTATGGGCTCTTTTTGAGCAAGCTGTTGATATATTTTGTTTGCCAAACAATTTTAATTTACAAGACGAAAATATATGCTCCTTAGATTTAAAATGTCTTTCTGTAGAACGAGGTAAATTTTTTAAATTGGAGTATCCTATTTTAGACCGCGTTTGATATTCGGTTTGTACGGAAAATAAAACACAGGGCCAACAAAAAAGTTTTTCTCGTTTAATGGAGCCGGTTAACCAATCGCATTTACTGTACCAACTAATATTAAACCCTCGATTTTGTCGATTATCTGACGCTTTAATTGAAATCAAATTTGGTTGAGGCCTTCCCAGAGTTTTAATAATGTAAAATTTATTATCATAAGATAAAGACTTAAAATTATTTGTCAGCAACCAATCGACCATATCGTCAGATTTTTTAATTTTGTCCAACTTATCCACTAAAAATGAAAAAAAAAACTTACTTAGCGAAACATGTTTCGCTAACGCAGTAGTTTCTTCAACAGTGATTTGAATACTACAAGTTGCTTCATACGCTAATATTTATATACCACAGGTAACTACAATTGAGACTACCTCCATCAAATTACCTAAACCTCTACAACTTTTATATACCTGAGATATCTATTCAATTATGATTATCTGAAGCATATATCCTCACTTCTACATCAATATAATACTTCCTCGGTTTTTTTTTAAGAAAACAAGTTCAATAATGGCGATCTATTGAAATCCAGTTGGTCATTCATTAAAATGTTTGAATTTTTAAGTTTATTAATTTTCATTGATTCCAAATGATTCTGTTTCAAACCTTTATTTTCTATGTGTAAAATTTCAAATTCTTCGCTAAATATATGATTTTCTCTAAAAGATTATTTGAATATGTTGAACTTGTTTTCTCATCTACATAGCTCATATGATGTTCCTGGATTCGATTTCTAAATGTTCTGTCATTTTGAACAATACAGTTCACTGATACGTCTACAACACAGGCCTAACAAACAAGTCTCTGAAAATTAAATTATCTATGTTCTATATGAACAATTAGTTCAGGCCAGTCTCAACTACACTGTGGGTTAATGCACTACCACCATCAGGAAACAACAACTCCCCTGGCTAATACCACGAAGGGCGTTGGATTATATCCGACAGCTGTCTGAAAGAAAATTCTTTGAGTTAATTGTAGATCAGAAGTTAATATGTAAAGTACATAATGGAAATATTGTTTCTAAGCCCATGCTTTGTTTTTAGGCAACTTAGGTGTATCACTAAATATTCTTCAACTTGCCTATCATTACTAGTCGATTCTAACCTATGGTATGATCTGGGGAAACTCAAGTAGTGTGAATAAAATATACCTATTGCATACAGAAGAAAATAATAATATGTATGACACGAGCACTTCCTTTCACTATCCCTTCATACTCATCCTTGTTTTGTACATTGTACAAAACAAGTAACATTGTTAGTTACAAGTATAACTTAGTAACATTGAAAATAAAAAAAATGTTTGGGAACAATAAAATATTTTAAGTTGATGAGAGAGTAAAATACGCCTTGGACTAGCACATATTTCTTAATTCAATGAATTATGTATTAATTTTTATTATGTTACATGGAATGTGACAGTAATGCTATTTTTCTGGTGGCAAGCAGCATCAGTAAAATAATCAGAATTACACCTAGATGTCTATACTTATACCACTGTTTATACTTATACCTACCACATGACACTGTTAACAACTTTTACAAGCATATTAGTAATAATCTTTGTTTCATAAACTACACCTTACAAATTGATCTCCACAAACTTTATTTGAGAAATATATCACAACATGTTTCTCTAACACAGTAGCTTCTTCAACACCGATTTGAAATCACTGTTCAACAGTGATTTGAAATCACTGTTGAAGAAGCTACTGCTACTGCAAAACATGCGATATATTTCTCAAATAAAGTTTGTGGAGATCAAATTATAACGTGTAGTTTATGAAATTACTATGGATCTTCATCAAGTAATTTCAAAGATTCCAGCAGCTGAAAGTGAAATCAATGAGAATGAAAACGAAGGGAATGTTCATTAATGATATAAATTTCCAACATCCTGTATTTGAGGTTGGAGAGGAGGTGACAAAGGAAAGGAGGTATTTGGGACAAGGAATAGAGTATTGTTTTTTACAGGTTTGTTTGAAACTTATTGTAGATTATTGAAATTCTGAAGTTACTTTTTGTAAGTTAGTGTGACCAGATTGTTCAATTTGCGTGATATTGTAATTCTTGAAGCTTATGAGCCGATCCTGGGGTATATTGAATATTCCCATCATTCCGATAGCGATACTGTAGTAAAAAAAACACACAACTATTGTCACATTTGGTTTATTATTTGAGTTCTTCATTTGATATATAACAAATAACTGATTACATTTATCCATTTACCTGCTTGAAAAGAGGTTCGGAAGTATCTTTGTATTTTTTCAACATATTAAATAAATGATGATATAATACGAAAAAACTAGATAGCTCATAGAAATTGTGAAACAATAAATTGTATCAAAGAACTGAAATGACATTTTTCCACACCATAACAAAAATACTGTTTCTTGATGCATGTTTTGCTAACCATGTTAGCATCATCATTCCTAAAACTAAATCTTTTAGCATCCTAAAACTTATTCGCACTTCCATTGTCTACTATATAAAATGATTTGAAATCCCTGAAACAACTAAAAAAGAAGAATTAAAAATGAATAGCTGAAAATAACAATGATATTAAGCAAAATAAACCTAAAATGAAATAATAGTGAAATAAGATACAAGTAAAATAGAACAATTGAACAAAAATAAATAAAAATGAAGAAATGAAAAAAGGAAATAAAAATAAAAAGTTGAGAGATAACAAGTCACGTTAGTTCACGACATTTCGATTGTTAGTATCTACAATCGTCTTCGGGTGATGACTGGACTGATTCCTACGAGAGATGACTATTTATAGGTCATTCGAGTACTTTCACTTATCCCCGCTTTCCATTTTTCGCTTCACTGGTTCCGTGGGAGATGACCGTTTTGGCGGGAGTTAGCAATTTTTCGTTTGATGATGGGTTTCCATATGTTGCGTATTTCTACGCTGACTTGGCTGAATACGTTGTTGGACAACAAATTTCTGAAATTTCTCCTAAACCAATGTTCCTCTCTGTGCAAGATCTCAGCTTGGGACCACTCGATGTTGTGTTGATGGGTCCAAACATGGTCTGAAACAGGTTCTAATGTTGTACTTGGAACCAATTCTTCTTATCCTTTCCGATAATCCTCTGATGTAGGGAAGTGCAAGCACTGGTTGTGACGGCTTCTCTTTCTTGCGAGGCTCCTGCTGTCTTTTAGCCAAGGTCTTTTCTACCATCGCTTTGGAGTAGCCATTCCGTTGAAGATCATTTTTGATGATGTCTAGTTCCTTCTCGAGACCTTCCTTCGTGTTACAGAGCCCGAAAGCACGGTCTATTATTTCATTTCAGGTTTATTTTGCTTAATATAATTGTTATTTTCAGCTATTCATTTTTAATTCTGTTCATGTCAGTATTCATAGATCTAAATCCATATTTTTCGATTTCTAGACTTTTCAAGGCATCTCTTGGAGGCATAAGTATTTTAATCTCCACAATTTCAACCATTTCTTACTTATTTTGTAAGGCACATTGAGCGACACTAAACTTCTTTGGTTTATGAAACTGAATAAGTGGAAAATATTTCTTTTAGTACCTAGTTGACCAACATACTTTTTATCGCAAACCTCAAAGCTTATTTTGTAAATTCCAGACTTTTTCTTTTCTGCAGTCTTGTCCTTTGAGGTACCTAACACTTGTTGAAGTGTATGAGCAGCTTTCAAAGCAACTTTCATATTTGATTTTTCCAAAATTTGAACCAATCCGTTGGTGTTTTTTGGTACATATGGAACAACTTTAAATTATGGGTTGTTTTATAAGGGTTGAGACTTTATGTAGACACTCTCCAAATTTTTGTTCACTCATCAACTATCCGTGCTAGGAATCGCACGTTGAAAAGTAAGACCTTTCAATCCTTAGCTAGCACAAATTTCGACTTCTGAGGATTATTGATTAAAGGAAAAACAGTATTTGTTAAATTTTCATTTTTGTGTTTAGTGGACACCTATTACTTTCAGCTATTACCTTCAAATATAGTAGATAAGTTGATTATGAAATGAAAATTTGAAGAGTATTTCTGTAAATTTCATTAGTTCGACTTCCATTGTATAATATGGTATAAATTGATTTGAAATCCCTGAACGAATCTGTAAAAAATTAAAAAGGTTAGCAAAAAAAATGAAATAAAATACAAGCAACACCAACGTCCCTGTCAAAGAAGCACTTCAAATCGTAAGGAGGAAGCTATCTGAAGATGGGGACCTGAAAGATAGAACAAACTTACCGATACAAGTAATCATGGAGTTACCAGGATGCTATGTACCAAACTGCTACTTCCAACTGAAGGACGAATTCTTTACGCAAGATGAAGGACTGCCAATGGAATCACCATTTTCACCGGTTATAGCCAATATATATTTGGAATGCTTTGAAACTCTGGCTATTGAAGAAGTCCACAAGAAGCCAAGAGTCTGGTTGATATACGTGGACAGCATCTTCATAATATGGAACCATGGGAATGCAGAACAAGACACCTTCCTGAAGCACATTACAACGTAAGTCCTTCCATCAATTTCATAATGGAGAAGGAAGTCCACAACGAATTACTATTCTTAGAGGTCTTGGTGAAGAGAACCGACACTAAATGTGAAAAATCTGTATCTCGAAAACCCACTCACACAGGACAGTATCTGAACCAGGAATCCAACCACCATCAATCAACTAAGAGAGGAATCATCAAGACTCTACTTGACCGTGCTTTCGGGCTCGGTAAAATAAAGGAAGGTCTCGAAAAGGAACTAGGCATCATTAACCCATTAGTTCCCAACGTTGCGCATACGAAACATTTTTCAATCTATTTTTTCGTGAATACGTCTTTAGTTTTTTGAATTTTCACCCATTGTATGTTATTAAAGGCATATTTATTGATAATTTGGCAAGAAAATTCAGTGATTTATTGAGAAATCGTATTTTTGGTAAACTTTTCAAAAGTACTCAAATATAATTTTCAATCCGTCCCTGTTTGACTGTCCCAGAAATAATAGACAGAAAGGAAATATATACGATAGTTCGCGAAAATAACTTTACATAGTCTCAGTACAGAATATCACACCGTCCCATATGTTGAAAATTCATCAGTTTTTGTATGATATGCTATTTTGATTATTGTTGCGTTTACGCAACTTTGGCATTACTAATTATTAGAATTCGGAAAAGTTCGGAGAGGTGAGACACGTGGCGATCGTGATGATATGGTTCCACAACCTGTTGATTCCTGTGTAGTTGGAATTGTTAGGCCGTGAAGTTGTGCTCGTTCGTATTACTCGATTGAATAATTGATATTATTGGTTAGTAAACTGTTTATTTCGAAAACATCTTGTGATTCATACAATTCAAGTGAGTAATTTCATCTATTGCAATGTGTGAATTGCATAATATTCTATATAATCTATATTATGTATGGTTTCATTCTTATTGGTTTGATTCAGGTTATGCCTTGGGAAAACAGAAGGCCGTTATCTACTGCAGAAATGATGGCATTATTAGAAGAGGACGATGAATTACAACAAGCTGACGGTATTGACGCCGTATATATACCACCACCGGTTGATGAACTGACAGACGAGGAGGAGATCGATGAAGGTATAACTGAGACTGAACTGGATATTCCAGACGTCGCTGGGACTTACGAAATCCACGCAAATTATCCTGATGAATCTCAAGGAGTTGATGAACAACCTATCCCATCAACTTCAAAAATAGGAAAGAGTTCTTCCAAAACGAACAAAAATAAAACGAAGAAAGAAAAGGCGAAGAAAGCTATTCCAAAATGGAAGAAAGAACATCCTACATATACAACTGCACCACAAGAGGAAGAACGTATTAGACTAGAGGAAATAGAAAGTAAAATTGGTGGAAAGTCTCCTTACGAAGTTTTCTCTTTGTACTTCACTGATGAAATCTGGGATAAAATCGTTCATTTTTCAAAAAAATATGCGAATGATCATAATCGACATTCCTTTGAACTAAGCAGGGCAAGTCTGAAGCGCTTTTGTGGTATATTGTTCTTTTCTGGCTACCATACCTTACCAGCTACAAAAATGTATTGGTCAAAGGACGAAGACAAAGGTATACCGCTAGTGAGAGGTTGTATGAGCAGGAACAGATTTGATGCCATCAAACGAAATATACATTTATCAGATAATGATCAACTGAATACAGATGATAGATTTTCGAAACTGAGACCCATTTTTGATATGATGAACGAAAGAAACATGCAATTCGGAATTTTTTTCCATAATTTGTCTATTGATGAGGAGATGGTGCCATACTTTGGTCGACATAGTTGTAAAATGTTTATAAAAGGCAAGCCAATTAGGTTTGGATTCAAATTGTGGTGTCTGTGTAGTTCTAATGGATATTTGTATAAATTCATTCCATACGGTGGGAGAAGCAATGATGATAGAAACGAGTTAGGGTTAGGAGAAAGGGTTGTCCTGGATCTTTTGTCCGCTGTACCTCAGCCATCTAAACATCGTGTATTTTTTGACAACTTTTTTTCTTCTTTCACATATAGTCAGTGGGCATACTTGAAGACTGGCTACCTACCTACTGTGTAGGTAGATAAGACTGGCCTGAACGAATTGTTCTTAGATAATTTGATTTATAGCCAGTCTTCAAGTATGCCCACTGACTATATGTGAAAGTTTTCTTTCCTTATACGAGGAATTGGGCAAATTTCGGATATGCAGTTGGTTACCTCGTTCACAGACAGATGGGGCGACGACAAACCTGTTGTTTGTTGTATGCTTCAGCTTAGTCCGAGGAATGATACTCTGACGGAATTCGATTTTCAATTATCGGAAATAATCGACTTTATGTTGATGATATACACTACCTTGCACTGACGAGTGGCCAAACACCCCGAAACCGGTCTGCAAGTGTGTTTCAATAATTGAAAATCTATTACGACAGTTGTATCGCCAACAGCATATGCAGGAATAACTTCTGTGAAGAATCCTGCACTGACACCTGTCGGATATAATTCAACGCCCTTCGTGGTATTAGCCAGGGGAGTAGTTGTTTTCTGATAGGTGTCAGTCCATTAACCTACTGTGTAGGTAGATAAGACTGGCCTGAACGAATTGTTCTTAGATAATTTGTTTTTTTTTCTTCTTATAAACTGTTCTGTTCATTGAGGGAAAAAGGTTTTTATGCAACCGGAACAATTCGTGAAAACCGAACATGTAATAATACACTGGAAACTGTGAAAGTCATAAAGAAGAAAGACAGGGGTTTCTATGACTTTTCATTTGATAAGGATCAGGAAATTCTTCTAGTCAGATGGAATGATAACTCTGTTGTAACAATGGCAAGTAATACTTGCAGCATTGAACCCCTTGTAGCTGCAAAACGATACGATAGGAAAGAAAAAAAGAAAATTGCGATTCCTCAGCCAAAACTTATTGCCGATTACAACCAGTTCATGGGAGGAGTTGATCTCCACGATAACGGCATTTCAAACTACAGGATTCATGTAAAGGGGAAAAAATGGTGGTGGCCGCTTTTCATAAATTTGATGGATAGTGTTATTGTAAATTCCTGGAAAGTATATAATATAGCAAATAAACAGAAAATCTCACAGTTAGAGTTCAAATCGTATGTTGCGGCCAGTCTGATGAAAGCAAAGGAAACTTGTAGTCAAGGGAATGAGGAAATTGTAGGACATACTGATTCTGTGAACCCAAACTGTGGAAGACCATCCAAAAATGCATTACCTTCCACTTTGCGCTTTGACAATGTTGGTCATATCATAGTTGAACAGGAAAATAAGGCCAGGAGAAGATGCCGACAATGTAAGCGCAATACCATATATATGTGTACGAAATGTCAGGTACATCTCCATCCTGACTTCTTCCAACAATTTCACAAAGCTTGATCAACTTTATGTATCCTACAAATCCCAAAGTTGCGTTAACGCAACATTTTGCTGCACCTAGTGTGAAGAAAAAAAAATGTTTTTTTGTTATAACTGGCTATTCGAATTCATTTTTATCCATAATAAATAGTTCAATCATCCAAATAGTTCTTATTATTATCTTTGGGAATTAATGGGTTAAAAATGACCTTCAACCGAATAGTTACCCCAAAGTGATGGTAGAACAGGCTTTAGCTAGAAGACAGCAAGAGCTCCACAGGGAAGAGAAGCCGCCACAACCAGTGCTTGTACTTCCCTACATCAGAGAATTTTCGTAAAGGATAAGAAGGATTGGGTCCAAATATAACATCAGAACCTGTTTCAGATCTGTTTCACTATCCGTAGCAGCCTCACGAAAACTAGGCCACCAAACGCAAACTGCGATTCCAAGAATTGCATTTACCGGATACCCTGCAAGTGCAGAGAATCATACATCGGTGAAACTAAGAGGCCATTGAAAGTTTGCTATGCCGAGCACAAGAAACACACACAGCGAGGAGAAACAAGCAAATCAGGAATAGCGGAGCATGTTTGGACTCATCAACATAACAAGTGGGCTCAAGCTGAAATCATCCACAAGGAGGAACACTGGTTTAGGAGAAAATTCAAAGAAGCCACTTATATATTGTCCAAAAACGCATTTAGCCAAGCTAGCGTAGAGATACGCAACATATGGAAACCTCTAATCAAGCGGAACACGACCAACTCCCGCCAAACAGTCAGTTTCCGCTAAAACCGATGAAGCGAAGAGAGGGAAAGAGGGGATATGTGAAAGCACTCGAATGACCTATAAATAGTCAGATCTCTGAGGAATAAGTCCAGTTATCACCCGAAGACGATTGTGGATACTAACAATCGAAATGTTGTGAAGTAACTTGGTTTGAAATCTTTTAATTTTCAATTTTCATTTTTTGTATTTTTGTAAATCATTTTTTAATTTCATCTCATGTTAATAGTTCCATTTTTTTATTTTTTGGTTGTTGTTTGTATTTATTTCATTGTAATTTCGTTTTTTTGCCTAATGTACTTAATTGTTATTTTTCAGCTAACCTTTTTATTTTTTACAGATTTTTTCAGGGATTTCAAATAAATTTCAAATCAATTAGAGAATGGAAGTTCGAAGTAATGAAATGCACCATGAAACATTGTTAACCACCTTCAAACAAACATTTCTGTAAATCTCCAACATTTCAGAAAGATAAAGACACAAAATTCATAGTTTCTCCATATGAACCAAAGTACATCAAACCAAGCAGGCTATAATACGTGTTACGTATATTTAAAGGGTAAGATCTCGTTAGTCCTTAGCTCGCACAAGTTTCGACTTTTGAGGGTTGCCGTTTGTAGGGGTGCGACAGCTGGTTAATGGAAAAACAGATTTTAAACCGATAGACAGATTTGATTTCCTAAACAAGAGAGGTCTAGTGTCTCTCAACATGCCTCAGAGAATGAATTAGGAATGCTTGAAATTTTTGAAACCAGTACATGATAATAGGTTTTAAGATTGCCTTTATAAATTTAGAAATAGAAAAATGAAATCTATGAACAATGACAAAAGTCCCATTCCAAACAACTCTTTGGGTGCTCTTTTACATAATAATTATTATAATACATGCTGATACAATTGTACTCGGGTGTTTTCCTTCAACGATTTCAAATATTGCTGGCAAAGAATATTGACCACATTGAGTGTGTCTGTGATAACTTGGTTATTGAAATACCCGTCGAATCAGTATTTTCATTCTGGTGTGGGAAAAGTGTACTCAATGAATTCAGAGGTTCTGACTCTACCTATCACTTTAAGGTTACCTTTTCGGAAAATATACACTTTCATGTTGAAACTTTAAAACTTCATTGCCGTAACTAGTCCACTCAGGCAGAAGGTACCTCGCAAACACTTCCAAGCATTTAGGAAATTCAGGTAAATACTCTTTCAGTAGTTCAACTAATGGAGGTTTATGAGAATGTAATGCACTAGGAATGCTAATAACTAATTTTCCATCTTGGGGTAAAGGCAAAACACGTTTTCTACAGCCAAACACAATTTTTTCATAGGGTTGCTTACCAGGGGGATCTGAAAAATCACAGACTGGCTCACCTGAGGTTGTTACTTTCAGCCAGTACCAAACACCTAAAAATTCCACATTCCACTTTGGAAAAATCTTTGTCACTAAGTGATTGAAATTTTGTTCAGAATTTGTACACCACACAACTACCAAACCATCTTTCTCCAATAGCTTTTCCACTGGGAGACTTCTCAAGTCATCGTTAAACATCATGTCGTAACCATCACCAGTGGCTTTTCTCTTTCGACGAATGTACTTGTTCCACCAAGGGGGATCCAGGAGTATGAGGTCAAAAGTTTGATGTTCCAAGTGTGTAGTGATTTCTATTATATTTTTTGCATAAAATGTTGAATTTTGTGGAAAAAGATAAAGCCCTTTATTAATATCTTTCACAACAGGGGGGCCACAGTTTGATCCAAATGCATTTTGCACCATTTCTTTTCGGGTTTCATTATAAATTGTTTGAGCAGTTCTTAAAGCTGACTCATTAATTTCTTCTGAACTCTCTAGACTATTTTTGAAAATTCCTTCAGATTGGGCTATACTCATAAAATGCTTCAATTTCATTTTCACCATAGTTTGTTCCCGTATCTGACTTTCATATCTACTCTCAGGTTCATTGTTTGGCCCACTACTTGAATCTTTCAGCTTTTTTTGTTTATATTGATGAAATATATAGAATAAGTTTGGATTTATACATTTATGAAGAGAATTGTAGACAGAATTAACAAATTTCTCATGGGAAATGTAAATTGCGAACTCATTTTCATAAATTCTACTCATTTCTTACACTTTTCTCTCCAGCGATAAAAAAATGTATACACAAAAGTATTTGACAGAAATTGTAAGTTTCGATTACCTCTCACACAATCGCAGTATGCAGCATTTTGCATTACGAGATAGTTCGCGTCTTCTTTTCTTCTTCTTTTTCCATTAATGGCTTCAGCTGCCAGGGCTATCCAGCCAGGAGTTCCAGGATCATGTTGCTACTACAGGTGGAGCCCACACTGAAGTGGATCACAAACTACTAGTAGGTGGTTTGTGAAGTGGATCTGAGTTGGACCCAAACCCCACCTGGTTTTGCGCTAAAACAAAGTTCGACTGTAATTTGAAGAAGTCAGTTAACAAGCAATGTCCGCCTGCACTAGAGTGTAAGCACTAATCTGAGGTGATGCACTACGGTTACGTGTATGGACACTACGATCAGGTCATGATTGGCGAAGCACTGCCTGTGCACAAGTATTTGGTCTGTCTTGATCACTACAGCTTTATATTGGATGCAATCAGGAATTTGGATATGGTTTGTATGTTAGATGGTGATATATGTTTGAAAAAGATATCGTGGAAGGTAAGAGGCTGAATTGTTGAAGGAGGGATGCTAAGAGAAGCATGAAGTATTTGTATATTATGAGAAGTATTAGGGCAGGCAAAGAATATATGTAGGAGAGTCTGTATTTCCCCACATTCGCAGCGGTCGTCATCAACTATCTTAATTTTGTGGAGATGCGCTTTATTGAGGGAATGAGTGCTCCTAATTCTGAACATATTGACGATTTCTTTACGAGAACAAAAGTAGCCAGATCCTTGAACCATGGAGTTTTGTAAGGTTGTGGTACGGAGGAAAAGTAAAGTTTGGCTTTGAATTGTCCGTCCCCGCTATATTGATTGGTCCAGTCTATGCAAATATTATGTTTCAATAATGCTTGAAACTCTCTATAGTCTGCTTGAGGATGATTAGAGAGTGGATGCTTTCTTCCAATATTGGCTAAAGTATCGGCTGTATCATTACCCTTGATGTTGGAATGACTAGGAATCCATGCCAAATGTATGCTGAATCCCTTTGCGATGGCTCTGTATATCAGTTGTCTGGTACGTAATGAGAGGTAATCACTGTTTGCAGATATAGTTGACCGGGAAATTTTTGCCAGGGCGCTTTTTGAGTCGCTAAAGATAACTGAATGTTTGATATCGTTGTCTACAATATATTGTACTGCTTCTTGGATGGCTGTTATTTCAGCTGAGCATATTGAAAAGAAAGAGGGTAATCGTCCAGAATGGTTTAGGTTGTGTGAAAAAACTCCAATGCCAACATTACCGCGTTCATCTTTAGATCCATCGGTGAAAAAATATGTGTGATTGGCAAATTGTTGCTGGGCGAGTCTGAGAAAATCCTGGTTAAAAGCGCCTTCAACATTACCAAAACCTGTTACTTCAAATGAGGACAATACTGTTAACGTTTTGGCATATTTTATGCATATCCAGAAGCTTCCATTCGCAGTGCAGAAAAAGATTTAGGTGTATCACATGCTTCAGTACAACGAATTTTGAAAAATCACAGAATGCATCCGTATAAATTTACCAAAGTTCAAGCTCTAAAAGCAGAAGACTTCGAACGTAGAATGCATTTTTGTGAATCCTTTTTGATTCATACACAGGAAGATCAGGAATTTTTGTCAAAAATAATTTGGAGCGACGAATCAAAATATACGAGGGATGGTATTTTCAATAGAAGGAATAAACATTTTTGGGCTGATCATAATCCTCATGTTACAAAAGGAATGGGGTTTCAAGAAAAATTTGACCTGAATGTTTTCTGTATTCTAAAGAACAATAAAATTAGCTTTTTTATTTATAAAGACACACTGAATGCAGAGAGATATCTCCAAATATTAAGGACGACTGTAACCGATTTTCTTGAAAATTTGCCTTTAGAGGAATATAGGAATTCGTGGTTTCAACTGGACGGAGCGCCAGCTCATTCCTCCCAGGAAGTTTCCAGGAAACTTGACGAACTCTTCGACGATCGTTGGTTTAGGCGTTTAGGGCCGTGGGATTGGCCACCGAGATCACCCGATCTCACGCCACTTGACCTTTTTTATGAGGTGTTTTAAAAGAAAGGGTATACAGTACTCCAGTGCCTACCAAAGAAGAATTGCGACGGCGAATAGTGCGGAGTATTGAAAATCTGGATCCCCAGGAAATTGAAAAAGCAACCACAAGTCGCGTACAAGAAAACATTTTAAAGTGTTTAGAATGTAATGGACAACATTTTCAGCATTTATTGTTAGAATGTGATATTTTGTTTACAATTTTGTTATTTTGAATCATCCTATTCTGTTATTGTCTGTACTTTCACATGTTTTAGCCCACAAAATATTACTTTTCACCTAGAAATGACTGATTTTTGGTACAGTTGTTCCCTGGAAACTTTGAGCCATAGTTAAGGAAATTATTTTTTTATTCTTACAAACTTCCTCTCGTTCATTGGTGTTAATTCAGGATACATTTGGTTGAATTTTTTACACGTTCTGACAATGATTTGATCACTTTGTTATAATAAATAATTTTATAAGAACTTCGTTTGAATAATCGATATTTGCATTCATTTTGGAAGATGATTCGAAACACCGTCGATAACTCTTTGTAAATTACTTATAAAAGTAACCGAACTGATATAAGCTTGATAATTCCACTGCTACCTGAGTCCAAATTCAAAAAAAAAAGAAATTATGTTTCTAGAAGAAGCGACTTTATTGAGAAAACTTGACGATTTAGCTATAGGGACATGATATATCATCTTGAAGCATTTTTCACCATCTTTCAATTCACCGAGTAATATACAGGGGATTTCATTTGAAAAAATGAACTTTTGACTACTTCTATGCACAATGGAAATAATAGTAATTTTAGCACACCCTGTATGATATGGAGTCGATTTCTTGGTGTTATTTGAATATTTCGAATTTGTCCAAACTATCATCAAAATATCAACTTTTCATGAATTGAGAGTATTGATGTACTTAATTTCAATTAAGGCTATGTTTTGGACCATATTTAGCACAATTTATTTTTTATCTCGAAAACAGATAGAGATAGGTATAGAACATTATTAATAAAAAAGTATTAAAATACCAGGTCGATTCCAAAAATGTATTAATATACGGGGTGTTCCATTTAAAAAAATAAAGTTGCTAGCACTTTTTGATGGAAGTGGCAACACCGCAATGCTGAAAATATTTTAGATCGATAGAACAGGTAAGGGAATGTGAGAGGTGGAATTTTCAGAAAAATCATGCTTTGCATTTTCCAGGAACGTCTAACCTACCATCGACCGTGAGTCACGCTATATAGTAGGATCAAAGTAGAAGGAGCGGCCCCCTGTCACGTCCGACATAGATACCTCATTAGATTTATTCCCTCATTTTGTGCTTTTGCATTAGTTCGCGTCATTTTACACTCATTGATTTTTCTGCTTCAGCAACCAAGGTACCAAGCCTACCTGGCCAGTTGGTAACGAATGTCATTCATAAAACCAAGTGTGGTCATATTTAAGTGAGCCTGGGACCCATCCACATTTGGGTAAAATTAGAAGTCTCACTTCTCCTTAAAAAAACACGGGTTGCCTCCTTTTCGTGAGAGAGGATAAAAATAACACATATATTATCGAACTGACTACCTCGTCGAATCCGTCAACATTTACCCTAGTTACTGGCGTAGTATATTACATTGAATTACACGGAAGAAAAAATACTTCCCGAACTACTTTTACATGAACATTGAATTATACACAAAACAGTTGTTCCTATTCAATTTGTATTCCAAACATTTGTTATGAAGTTTATTGCACTTGTTTGGAAATGTTTTTGTATGATGAAACTGCAGTAACATTAGTTATAAATACAAGTGGTATGAAAACATAAGAAGTTTAATTTTTAATTTTCAAGAATTATAAAAACGTAATAGATTGTACTTTGGCGTAAAACGTATTGAAAATAAAAACGGAAGTGACTATCCCGTTGTAAAGCTACTTTAATGCACCTCTCTTTCCCTTTTGCCCAGGAAAAGTGAATTTAGTAAAACATTTTTTTTATTGTTCTTGGCCATTGCCCATGTTTTGTCCATTTTCGAGCACAGAACATATGCACGTTTTTATCGACCTCTTTTGGGTATTTTCACCTTCCACAATATTAACGTCTTCATAAATGGACAAAATATTTAAATATATATGCAGTCATTCCTTTGTTGATTATATATTTCTCAACTCCTTCAATAGATGTCAAAGGAGTTGAGAAATAAATGATCAGCATATATATTTGAATTTTTCGTTCATTTCTGAAGATGGAGGCAGATTTTGACCCCCGAAACGTTAAGATTATGGAAGTTGAAAATATTCAAAAAAGGTCGATAAAAACTGATTTTTCTCCACAAAATATAACTTTCGTTAAATATCTGCACTTTGTATTCACAACATATAAGTTTGCGAGTTTTCTCAATTCTGCAGGCAAGGTCCCAAGAGTATGAAATGAAAATAAAATTAAAAGATGTCAATAATCTTATTCCAGATCTGTCATTTTCGCCAAAGGTTATTTGTTCTATCCTCAGAATAATTTTTGTTACTCTGAGCTGAGGTATTCTCGGTCTGATGTTCTATCCCTCTGCTGAATAATAACACATCGAGCAGAGATAGCGAATATTATTTTTGTTTAGATTATTCAATCTGGGTTCTAACAACACGACCAACACGACTGATGTCTATGTCAGACTTTTTGTGCAGTGCAGTATAGAAATCTTTGATAATTGGCTTTTTATGTTTTCATATCATAATAGATGGTGTTGGTAAACAAACTGATGACTGTCAAAGTTTGAACGCGAAAATCAATGAAAATATTGTTTAAATTATTGAACTAATCAATCATCGCTAACGTGTTCTCCAGTTCCTCTGAAGGTCGAAGATATTAGATCTTTTCCTTATCTCCATTAACAGATTCATTATTATGATTAGGATGAGAATTTTTAATTGAAATATGTTCAAGAGACTGAAGATTCCTCTTATTCTTCACCGTTATTCCCTTAGATATCTCGATGGGGATTAATCACATATTCACTTGGTAATAAAGTATCCTTCTAATTCAAATTCATGTGGATGATATTTTTGCTGTAATTTCCAGGTATCAACAAAAAATTGGCACATATGATAAACAAAAGTGGGAAACCAGAATAGAGCAAAGGGAGCAGCTGAAATATGGTCTGAATCACATTAAAACTAGAAGTGCTAAGCCTAATAATGATCTGATTGATCTTGATTTGGTGAGGGGTAAGTAGGCATCTTTCTATTTTTAATTAGCTGGTGTATAGGAAGTTTCTATTAGTAAATATTGTTCTATTATTTATTTATTTAAAAGCAGATGGAGAATCCTATTAAATTGATTGTGGAAGTATGATTATTTATTAAAGTAAATAGTAAAAACAAGAAATAATTGATCACACACTAGTGGTGTCGTAAATGAGAATATTTTTGGTTTGAAGGAGACATTGCTAATACTAATGAATTGGTCTCAATTCTTAACTTTTTTTAAAATCCAATGGCATATTGCTAAATAATTAATATACTACAACTCTGTGAATATGCAATGTAAAGTCAAGAGGGATGTGATATTCCATATAGTTGCTCTTCTATATAATCTCCTACAAAAAAACAAGCAGTAACAAAATTCACAAAATATATGTAGGAATTAGATATTTGTACTAAAAATGATATAGAGACTTTTTCTATATTCTAATATGAACTTTATTTTTTTAACAGCTGATTTTTTTAAATAATAAAATTATGCCTAGTAACAAAAATGTTAAGTGAAATATGTCCCCAAATATAGTAAAGGTAAATTGACATAAAAGTACAAAATAACTTCAATTCTAACATCTCCCCGACCAAAAAGTATAGTATTACTACATTTCATAGGGCTGGGGAAACTTCACAACTCGTTCACATCGAGTACGTTGATTTTCTTGTGAATCCTCTTTATTCTCAGTCATATTTTTTTCTTCTTCATATATTCTCTCTTCTATGAATAGAATTGTTCTTCACAGGGTTCTTGAAAAATTTCTTGGATTGTTTATCAATTATATTGGAATACCTAAATTGTTGACAGTCCTCTTCTTGTTTAACTTCTCTCCTTGAGTTAATCACTCTTGCTATTCTTGGTTGTCCTTTCCTTGATGAATTTCTAGAATATTTCGATAAGGCCAGTCCAGTCTCTTCTTATTGTCCTATACAACATAATAAACAATATTGGCAACATTCAAGCATCCAATTTTTTGTTTGTTAATGCAGTTGACCAGTTGTGCTAAATACTCTTTGCTGAATCGAGTACGTAATTTGTCTCAGAGATTTTGTAAATATCTGAATCTTTTCACTAAATGATTCCTATCAATTTGATCAACATCGGGAGTTTCACTGTTTGAGATATCTGAAATCAAAGGGATAATGCCAAAAGGTCATTCGAGTTTTCATAAATATATGTAAGAGGATGGTCGTTGATAATACTCTTGCATTCACATTTTACAAGTTGTTTACAGGTGATTCTGTTTCCATGGACTGTAGTGGGTACTGGAATTTGTCGTCCTCGTCAATTTCATCTCCATGAATCTTTATAAACTGACACACCTAGCCAGTTTATAACATTTCCGTCAAATTTTTTCTGTTCTGATTTGGGAAAATTTAATTTTCTCTACGTCTTCTCGCTGGTTGTGCTGGTATTGTCGTAAAGTATAACTTCCTTCTTCATCGAAGCTTCTCATTTTGCTTTATATTTTATATAATCTCTTCTGAAATATCGCACCTTGGTATATTCTGTTGCAAAAACCCCTTCATCAGCATTTGTTGAGAAAACTAATTCCTCAGTGTTTTCATCAATTCTAAATAGTCTTTAAGTTACAACTTCCCGTTCTTGTAACAAGTCGTAAACGGTAGTATGAACATGTTTTTCTGAAGTAGCTTTATCAATTTCTTCACAAAGTTGCAAAAAAAATGGTGTCCCAGTTTATTAACGTTTTCCATATCATGTCCTGTCACAATCGTCAAAATGTAAGAATCAGATATTTGTATTAAAAGTGATATGGAGACTTTCTTAATTTTATTAAACTAATTTTTTTCACAGCTGAATTGTTTTTTTTTTAGACAAATTATACCCAATAACAAAAATATGAAGTGCAATAAATCGTAAAATGAAATAAAGGCAAATGAACAGAAAAGTAAAAACAAATTTCAATTCTAACAAAATATATCAATTTTTCAACAACCAAAAACCACAAAATAATGCAATATAAACATAAATATTTACAACCATCGCTTTCAATGATTATAAATAGGACTTGACATGTTTTCTAACTGAATTGTTGGATTCAGTAGGTTATACGAGTATATTATGGCTGTGGGGAGAATTATAAATATGGGTGGTAGTTGTAATTGGGCAGAGCGTAGAGCAGAAATCAGGCGATTTTGTTGACCCATCATGGACATCTGAACCTCTAGTCAATTTATTTAACAAATACCAAAAAATCACAAATTTTTTTATTTTAAAGATTGACATTGATAGATGAAGTTGAGATAATCTATTCTGGCTTCTGTATATGTTTATTACAACTGTCAATATATTTTGTTAGTGTAAAATAACATAATGTCATTCCATAATTGCTATGCCAATATTACTGGAGTTTGTTCCCAACACCAAATCGTTATTTTCAACACCTTGACACGTGTTTCAATCACCAAGTGATCATCTTCAAAGAGGAAGATTAAAACTGAATTAGTTTTTGAAGATGATCACTTGGTGATCGAAACACGTGTCGAGGTGTTGAAAATAACGATTTGGTGTTGGGAAAAAAATTCCAGTAATATTCATTACTACACCAAAGGTTCCAAACAGTGCATCATAAGTGCTATACCACTTTTCAATTGAAAATGAACACTTTTACTTCAGTATGTCAGGAAATGAAATGAACAATTTTACTCTGAAACAGCAGAGATCATAGCCTATCCTTTGACTTATATTATAAATTTATGTTTCTCACAAGCAATATTCCCACAAGTACTGAAAGTGGCATCTATTAAAGCTATATTTAAAAAAGGAAACAGAGATGAAGAAAGTAACTACAGACCCATATTATTGCCAAATCCCAGTAAAATTTTTGAAAAGCTCATGAATAAACGTTTACTCAAGTTTTTAGATGATAATGTGTTGTTAGCAAAAGAACAAAATGGATTCCGTAAAGGTAAATCAAGCGTACAAGCAATATATCAAGCCATAGAAAAAAATTTACACCATTTGAACAAAGATGATTGTACTGTAACTTTGTGTATTGTCCTGTCAAAAGCATTTGACAGTGTCAGCCATGAAATTTTATGCAACAAACTTGATAAATATGGAATCAAAGGCACATCTTTGGACTTAATCAAATCCTATTTGACAAACAGAACCCAACATTTGATTGAAAATGACATCTTGGGGATAAATAAATCAGAATCAATTGTGATAAAAAAAGGTGTGTCACAGGGATCCATCCTAGGTCCATTATTATATATTTTGTACACAAATGAAATACCAAATGTAGTTAATGAAGATATTGTATTATATGCTGATGATATATCGGTCATCGTAAAAGAAAAAAACTCTCAGTTGGTCATGACAAAGATAACAAATGTGCTAGATGTATTGAACAATTTCCTCACAGCAAATGACTTACTACTCAATATTGAGAAAACTCAAATAATTCATTTCGCAAATAGATCCTCGCCAGAGTTGAATACCTTTGAATATAATAATCAAAATATAAACATATGCAATCAGGTAAAATCTTTGGGACTCTTGATAGATAGGAGACTGGACTGGAAAAATCACATAGACTACTTATCAAAAAATATTGCAAAATATTGCTATGCATTGAGAATACTGTCGGAACATGTCTCAACTGAAGCTGCCCTCTCTGCATACCATGCTTATATTCAATCTAGAATAAAATATGGAAAAATTTTCTGGGGAAACTCTGTTGGTATCTCTAGGATACTCATACTACAAAAAAAATGTTTTAGGTATATCTATAAGATGAAAAAAAAACGATAGCTGCAGAGAAGCTTTTATTAGGAGCAAAATTTTAACTTTGATAAATCTCTATATATATGAAGCAGTAGTATTTGTAACAGAAAACAAATCAGAACTTTTCATTAACTGTGAAAAGGATCACTTATACAACACCAGAACAAAGAATGAGAAATGTCAAATATAGAGTTATAAACATTTACAATAAATTTCCACTCACTCTAAGAAATCTTCCAATTTCAACAATGAAATGTCGTTTGAAGAGCTATCTCATAGAAAAACCTTATTATAGCTTGCAGGAATTCTTAAATGATAGTATGCTAACTATATGAATGTTATTTACATATGCCTGATTTTTGTATATATTGTTTTTTTTGTGTCTTAAAACTACTCGTGAGATAATATTGATTATGAATGTAAAACTTTGATTTGTTATTTAGTTGTTATTTACTAATGACATGTTCCACACTCCTCGGAGTTTATATATGTACATTATATGTAACTGGAGCAAATAAAGATCTATGACTATGACTATGACTATGCTCTCTTCTCCTCCACATATTTAATTTGATCATCAAATCAAATATTTATCCTGGTGTATGGAAAACTTCAATTATGAAGCCTATATACAAATCAGGAAATAAAATGTATAATAAAAGTTATAGATGTATATCAATTATGTCTTCACCAGCATTCGAACATATAATTTTTAAGAAACTCAGTGAACACATCGACAAATATATAGTACCTCAACAACATGCATTTATGAGACAAAAGTCTATCAATACAAATTTATTTGTATTCAGTAATAAATCCTTCAAAGTTTTGGATAATAAAACTCAATTAGATGTTGCTTTTACTGATTTTGGTAAAGCTTTTGATCAGGTTCATCATGATATTCTGATGGAAAAGCTTAGTAAATATGGAATTTCAAGAAACTTTTTAGAACTAACGAAAAATTATCTTCAAAATCGGTCTTTCATTGTCAAACATAGGTAATGGAAAAATTTCAGATAAATTTTCAGCTGAGTCAGGTGTACCACAAGGATCAAATCTAGGTCCTCTTCTATTCATAATTTTCATCAATAATTTACCATCAACTCTGAAATATTCGGACTGTCTCCTTTTTGCTGATGATTTGAACCTCTTCAAATCAGTCCAAACAGTTCGAGACTGTACATATATGCAAAACGATATAAATAACATTTTAGATTGGAGTTTGAAAAACAAATTATACTTTAATCTTAATAAATGTTCATTAATCTAAATAACTCGCATAAAGGAGCCAATTATATTTAGTTATGACATTTATGGTGTAGTTTTTGAAAGAAAAACTGATACCAAAGATCTTGGATTGAGGTAAAATACACAATTTTCATTTGTTGATCATATACGAGATATTATGAAATCTGGTAGTCGGATGTTGGGTTTTGTAATCAGACAAACTTCTTCATTCTCTAATATAGACATTATTAAATTAATTTATTTTTCGTTGGTAAGACTGAAATTGGAGTAGCCTGCAGTGGTTTAGATCTTACCTGGAGAATCGTAGCCAGTTGGTAAAAACTGACCACTATTCACGTATTGGAGCTACTAGATGTGGTGTGCCTCAGGGTTCGGTACTGGGACCTATTTTATTTTTGTTATATGTCAACGATATCTCCCATTTGAATATAACTGGGAGGTTCACGTTATTTGCAGATGATACCACTATACTTTGGCACAGTAGTGATGAAACATCTTTACACAATGTCATACAACGTGATCTCGAAACAATAAGAACGTGGTTTGACAATAATCTCCTTGTACTCAACATCTCCAAAACTAACTTGTTAACCTTCAAATGTGAATTGGACACAATAATTCTTGATTCAACTAATATTGACAATTCCCCCTGCACAAAATTCTTGGGTCTTCATATTGACAGTAACCTGAGATTCGATGAACATGTTAAAAAACTGTCTAAAAAACTATCCTCTGGGTGCTATGCCATTAGAGTCATCAATAATGAGGTAGGATTTGCAGCAGCAAAATCTGCCTACCATGCATTAATTGAATCGCATATAGGTTATGCAATTGCTTTTTGGGGTGCATGCAATAAAAATTTATTACAGATGATCCAAGTTGTACAAAAAAGAGCCATTAGAGCCCTCTTCAAGATTAAGAGTCGCAAATCATGCAAAGAATACTTTAAAAATCACCAAATCCTCACAGTGATCTCTATTTTTATATTGGAAACATCTTGTTTGATTCATAAGCACCGTGATCTATGTAAAGGAGCGTCATCGTCTTACAATACTCGATCTTCCCAAAACTCGACTCTTATGTTGCCTATACCCAAAAGTCGCCTCGTAAAAGACTCAATTATATATAACGGCTTGAAAATATACAACTACCTTCCAGCAAGAATTAGGGAAATCAAGAATTATAATGGATTCAGAGGTAGTGTGAAGGTTTTACTCTTTGATCATCCCTTCTATAGCTTGGATGAATTTTTTATAGCCAAATTATCTGAATGAACTCATTATCCATATCTGTCATTGCTGAGGCTCAATTATGTGAATATGTATGTATGGATGGGTGTATATATATATATATATATATATATATATATATATATATATATATATATATATATATATATATATGTACCATTATTTACTCTAATTTGATCAGATCCTGTGTTTATTTGTGTTTATACATCTGTATGTGTTATTTTAACTATATTTTAATATACATCCATGTACGACAACTGACTTTGTCAACAAGAATTGTATTCTTTCGACAATAAAGCATATTCTGATTCTGATATCAACAAGGTCTTTGGATCTACGACATGAGTTTAAAATATAATCTTTAGAACAGCGACGCCAATTATCAGCAATGATTCATGCAAAAACTCTTGAAAAACAACATTGATTCTTCACAAATTCTCAGTATAATACCATTTCACGTACCCCCTCGTCGCACCCGATTTTCGTTCATGTTCAATATTCCAACCGTAAGTACCGCAACGAAAGCACCACTAATGTCTTTACTAAAGTTAGTTAACCATTTGAATATATCAATAGATCTTGACTGGACACTTTCCCAATCAGTATTCCGCAAATAAATTCTGGAACATATGTTAAATTTACCTATTTAAGCATTATTTCCCTCTACAGTTCTGTTACATATTTTACTATTTTTATACAGTCATGAGTATTCTAAGGATTATATGAACTTTCATTTTTTTTTATCCATAAATAAATATGGTTGAAAAAGAAAAATTATAAGGGCCTCAGTAACGAGCGTTTCCTCCTTTTGCAGTGATTACAGCTTGCTAACGATGAGAAATGCTTTGGGTCAGATTTTGGATTACATTCTGCAGAAGATTTTCCCATTCTTGTACCAGTATGTCTCTTAGTTCTCTAGAATTTCTCGGAACCGGCACATCTCTCTGTAAATGTTTTTTCAGCCCATCCCAAACATGTTCAATGGGATTTAAATCCGTGTTGTGTGCAGGCCGAAAAAATCCCGTGAGTTGAACCTCGTCAAGATACTGAGTAACGATTCGGACAGTGCGTGGGGTCGTGCATTATCATGTATGAATGTTGCGTTATCTCTAAGAAAAAACATGGGTAAAACATGGTCTTGTGGAACCTCTCATCAGATACCTCTGTGCATACAATGTCCTATTCTTGATGTAGATTAACTCCGTGCGAGTGTCAAACGATATGCCTCCCCATGCCATAACTGGTACACCACCAATTGGAAGTCGCTCAACAATACACGCTTGAGCATATCTCTCGCCTGGTCATCTCCATAATCATACACTCCTCCAATCCGCTACTGCCCAAGCAAGTATTCTCGTTAAAAATGCAATCTTGCAATCTGGTGTTCACTTGAAAGTGGGGGACCAGTAGCTCTAGTTCAAGAAGATAATCCAGCCTCCTCACTCACTCAATTTTACATTTCTGACTTCTTGTAGATGCCTTCGAAGGGAAACTTTTTGGTTTCTCAAACCACTAGATACGAAAAAGCGGTCATCCCTAGCTGTTGTAGTTCTGCGTCGCCCTGAACCAGGTCTCCGAGTTAGCAGACCAGTTTCGTGGTATCTCCGCCATACCCGTTGCACACTCGAGAGACTTACAACAACGATTCTTGTAGTTTGGCGCTGATAGCGGTCATTTTCTAAAGGCGCCACAATTCTTGTCGCAACAACACAATTTATCTTCCTTTCGATACACCAACATTGACAACAGTACACAAAGTGCAATTGACAGATGAAACTATAGAAAAAAAAGTACACCAATAGTGGTTTATAGGAATTCAGGCGAGGGTTCGTTTTTTGTCAAACTCTTATCGCAGAAACAACAACAACTATGTATTCGAAGCAATTCATTAGTACAATACGGTACATCAAAAATAATTCAAATAAAAACATAAATTTCCAAGATAACTTTTATGCCCGGCTGTGTATTTCGAACATTGATGAGGAACCTAATAAAGTTCGACAAGTCATCGAAAAATGAATAGTTTTTTCCACGATTTTTCTAATCCTCTAACTAGTCAGTCCATTATTGAATTGGTAGAGAAAGTTTTTGGCTTTCTACAACTTCATCTTGATACAGAAAAATGTGGGAATCTACCAAAGAAAGGAAGGAAGTAATCAATTTTGAAAGAAAAAGCCTTCCCGAAACAGCTACTTTCATATAAACATTGAATTAAACAAAAGAAACATTCTTTCGAAACAAATACTTTTATATAAACACTGAATTATACAGAAAACACTTTTCTCTACTCAGTTTGTATTATAAACATTGGAATTGAATCAGTTTGTGTCTGAAAGTTACTTCTTTGCATGATCTACACATCTATGTATAAAGTTACTACTTTCAAAATGGATAACTTCCTTCCTTCCTTCGGAAGATTCCCACATTTGTCTGTATCAAGATGAAGTAGTAGAAAGTCAAAAATTTTCTCAAAAATTAGTCACTCTTGGAATTATAACTTATAACAGCTGGTTAACAGAAAAACAGATTTTAACATATTATCTCAAGACACTCAAAAATAGTTTTAGGGATTACAAAGATCAAAGAGTGGTGCGATGTTAATTTACTCTCTTTCAATATTAAAAAAACTAACTGCGTATCATTCCACTGTGCTTTGCCGGATATCCCTCTGGGTGATGGTGCAATAAGAAATAATGCATGTAATAAGTTTCTAGGGGTGCACATGAATGGGGAACTAAACTTCCAGAATCATGTTAGACACCTAGGTTCAAGGATCGCCTCGGTTATGCACTACGCATCGTTGTAAATGAACTAGGTACAGCGACAGCAATGCAGGTTTATCATGCCTTGATCGAATCGCACATTCAATATGGAATCGCTTTCTGGGGAGTCTGTAATCAAGTACATTTTTACTCAATCTTTGTTCTTCAAAAACGTGCAATTCGCTATCTTTGTAAAGCGGCTCCCAGGGTATCTTGTAAAGAACTATTCAAAACTCGTAAGTTGTTAACTCTGCTCTCATTGTTCATTCTCGAAACTGCCTGTCTAGTATATTAAAACAAAACACTTTACAAGTTCGCTGATGGAATCACCCGCCAGAGAAATGACTTCCAATCCCAAAAACAAATTTAATAAAAAATTCATGCATATATAACGCTGCCAAAATATTCAATCATCTGCCGACAGAAATAAAACATTCTGAAACATATGCTGTGTTCAGAAAAAAATTGAAAACTTCTCTTCTGGATCTGGCTTTATATAGTATTACGGAATTTTTTGAGACAGTGTTCACTGACGTCTAACATCAGCTCAGTATGTTATATGTGTTATTCAATTTATTTATTTTAATACTCAGTTATAACCAATTGAAAATTAAATTAATTGATAGTCCTATATTTTATTGACAATATCATGTGAACCATGATATATCAAGTTTTATGAATGTCTACACTTTGTCGATAAGATTATTGTATCTTCACACAATAAAGTATATTTATTATTATTATTATATTATTATTAATACAAATCACATATATCATAGATAAACAAGGGGGACAGTGGCTGCCTGTTCACTGCAAGGGTATCTATGAAAAATTAGTTCAAACCTTACATTCATGTCCTGGGCTGGTACTACTGATATCAACTAATCTGGGCCGCTTCTAGTAACCTTAAAGCTGGGGCCGCACTGCAGGAGGGTTGGTAGGATGGTGAATGGTAGATAGCTGCCTGGCGAATATCCTGCTGTTTATAAACGTGAGTAACAGCACGGCGGTAGCCGCAGTTGCCCCCCCCCCCCACTACCGTTAAACCTCCAGAAATCATCCGAAGGTACGCCAGGCGTCTATTCAACCTAATCAGTCCTGTTTGATATTCCAGCCGGGTAGCCTAGCTATGGAGGAAAGCATAAGTTATGTGTACAAAAGAAGGGCAATTTGGGAACCAGCAGACCCATTGAGGAAAAATTTGCACTTCTGGAAAAAGAAATCAGCTCCGAAGAAGATCCGGATTTGTGTTTCTTCAAGAGTTTACTTCCATATATGCGGGAATTAAGCCCAGGCCATAGTCTGAGCCCGTGGGAAAATTCAAGACCTCATCTTGAATGAATATAAAAAAAGAAATTTGTCTGTGGGAACCCCTAAATTTGGCCACGAGTATGATAGTCGTATCCAGTACTCATCATTGTCAAATTCTACTCATGTTTCATGTTTTTTGATGGAACAACAATCATTAGATTCGTATGGTGGAACATCTACAACTCAACAGCAAGATCCTTTTTTTCATAATATGTAACTCTTTTCTTTAATGTTTATGTTCTAATGTTTAGTTTCAATGATTTTGTTTATTTATTAAAGAGAGGCATTTATGATGCACTGTTTGGAACCTTTGGTGTACTAATAAATATTACTGGAGTTTTTCCCAACACCAAATCGTTATTTTTAACACCTCGATCACCAAGTGATCATCTTCAAGAGGAAGATTAAACAGTCTAATCTTCCTCTTGAAGATGACCACTTGGTGATCGAAACACAAGTCGAGGTATTAAAAATAACGATTTGGTGTTGGGAAAAACTTCAGTAATATTCAAAGAAAGGCATGATTGTAACTTTTTGCTGTCAGTTAAATACTGGCTTTATTTCACTGCGTCCAGGATACTTTGCTCCTCCACCATCCACCTTTACCATCCACCCTCCAAGCGACTATCTAGCATCCTGCAGTGCGGTCCCGGGTAAAATTATAGTAATGGCATAATCTTAAAATTTTCTATGGAGTTTCTCCTACAGAAGATTTCGAATTGAAATTTATTATTTTATCTCTTTGTTTGTAATCCACTATTATTTATTAGCTCAATGGAAATGTTTTAAAACTTTTCAGGATCTTCCTTTACCAAAACAAAACCAAAGCATGGTTTCATCAAAGTCACCCAGTTAGCTACATTGAGATTAATGTTCCTTCCCTTATACAGAAAATGGTGGATTGAACAAACCTCCAGATACGTCTTTGGAATTAGTCTTATTTTATATTTTTTGCAAGTTATCAATATTATTGTTTGTTTATTCAAAACTCCAATTAATGATACCAGTCATGATGTGAGTCAGTAAATATTTACTTTGAAGTGAAGGTATAACTGATCGAATTTATTACAGGCTTTATCTTATATGGAAATACTAATCCCACAGATAATGATGTGGGTCCTAAGTCTCATACATTCTCAAATAGTTGCCACAAGTCCCAATACAGAAATGAAGACAGCTCAGTTGAAACACGTACATTATAGAAGACGAAAGCATATTAGTGATTTAAAAAAAAGAAGAGTTAAAAATCAGGAATCTTCTAGAATGAAATCTACTAGAAACGGTAAAGTGCTGCCTATGGTGGATATTTCAGAAGTTGACAGCAAAAGGTGAAGTTAATATATAGACTTAGTAGATCTATGCATGAAATAGCTACTGTGTTACTTTTCCTCCCGAGAATGAAGTTTACTGCCCGACGCGTAGCGGAGGGCAGTAATCATTCAAGGGAGGAAAATTCACTTTACCCCCATGTTATACATATGATTTTTCCGCCTCCCTCAAATTTTTAAATGATTTATTTATGAAACTACCAAAAAATAATTTATTTATGAAACTTACAAACAAAATTTATTAAAGAACTAAAACTGAGAAGTAGGTACAGTATAACTCATAGGGACGGTATTTTCATACCTGCATCCTACATATTTTTAATTTCTGCTAAGTAATTATTTATAGTGATGTTAAACGTGCAGTTTTGAGCAGTAGTTATTTGAATACCACTAGAACTGAGAGCTGGATCCAACGCAGTTTTCGTGATATTTTCACTAACTATATTATTATACAGCTGGTGTCCCTCGGAAATACTCGTACTTGACTGATTACAATCAGTTTCATTAACTTTAGTGACTCCTATAATTAGGTTCGAAATTTTTTGCATTTTTGCAAGAGATTGCTGCACATATCCTTCAGCGATATTTGTAGACTTCCAACCTCCGTGTTGCTTTAAAGTAAGAATGTCTCCTCCAGAATTTGCAAGTAAACTTGCCGAGGTCCTTTTGAAACTATGCCCGGTATAATTTATGGCATTAGGCAGTTTTAAAAATTCTGCAATTTTTGTAGGAATTTTAGCTATAGTATTTTTCCCAATCATTTGGTTGATACATTTTCCTGCTCTATAGCAGACAAATAAACGTGTCTGATCTATTTTAGGGCGTAACGATATATATTTTCTATAAATATCAATATAATTAGGGCCATTCCCCAGTGAAGCTTTGATTACAAACCTTCTCTGAATATTTGTTTTAGAATTTGGTATATTTACTATTAATATTGAACCTTTATCTTTAATATCTGTAGTGGCCATTTTAAGGAGCTCGTCACACCTGCATGCTCCTGAAATTCCGAAAATGAGGAGAACCTACAAAACAAAGAAAAATAATTAAAAGAAGGTTTTTGCCTTATTAGGTTTATATCCTTGGTTTTGCCTTTTCAAGAAAGCAATAAATTTTGTGTATTTAATATCCATATTTTCTTTTATTTGAAGCATGGTATGTAGCATCGAATACTTGGACCACAATGTAGAGGCTTTTAGTATATTTGGTAATATCGAAAAATATCCCAACATAACATTTTCTGAGTAAATACGAATATGCTTTTCTTCGGTCCATCGCTTGAAATGTAAATATTGTTTTTAGTATTTATCTTTAGATTTTTGGGGCAATAAAGATTGTACCGTTACATTAACTTGTTCCAAAATATCCGGTGGTGTATTATTTATATGTTCAAAATCGCTTGAATCACTCATTTTTAAAATATTCTTAATATTTTACAGATATACCTACTATGTATGGTGAATCACACTTTGAAACTGTCAAACGACCATAGCATGCTATAAAATTTGTCATAAATTCAAAAACCGGATGGATCCATGAATCTAACAAATTATCAATGAAAAAATCGTTAAATTAAAATACCTACTAATTTATACCATATTGCAAAATACAGGTTGTTCTATAAATAAACGGTAAACTTTATATTTATATAATAGAATATAGTTTAGGTTGTCAATGCCGTATAAATTATTTCATTGATTATGTACCATGACGTCACATTTACTTTTCCTCCCTAGTGAGGAAAAGTACGACTTTGCTCCCTACAATGAGGCCAGGAAATGTATACTTTGCATAGAGGTAGGCGGAAAACACTTTTACTTATTTAATATAGAATAAAGAAAATAACTTTTGTCTAATTTCTACTAAGTTTATTATTTGTTATGACCGGTTTTGATTTATTAGACCATTTTCAAGTAACTATAGTTACTAATTGATTCATTATAATAATGATTTGAATTGAAGGGGTTACATTTTTAGGAGTGATTAATTTTTTGGGAAAGAAAGTTTTTGGCTTTCTACTACTCCATCTGATACAAAAAAAAACATATTACAAGACATATAAAATATAAAAGTAGAATAGTGTCATAACAAAGATATACCCCTTAGTTGAAACATCCCTCTAGTGAATATGGTTTCTTATTCATCAAAAAATTCTTATTGTGTTTTTTGAATTCATTAAAACTGCTTAAGAATTTGATACCATTTGGTAATTTATTAAATAATTCAATTGTCACATGAAATAGGTTTGTTTGTGTCAATTCATTCATAAATATGTACAATACATTCATAAATATGTGTTAACCCAATGATGTCAATGCTACGGTTCAATTTGAAAATACTGCTAATGACTTTTTTTTGGATTTTGAATATTTCAACTATGCTCATATCACTTTCCCAAAATATTATGCCAAATTTAACCAAGACTTTAAAATTAACGAAATAAATTATTCTTAACAATTTCTTATTTAAATATTTGCTTACTTACAACTTTAGTACTATAAACCATTTTATTAAGTTGTTTTTCTAGATTAATTATGTGTATATGCATGCCAATGAAGGTGCTGATAAACATAGACTTTTAAAAATATATAGTTTTCTGTTTTTATTTTATTTCCCAGTATCTTTACTGATTATGGGGTTTCAATTTTTTGTTATTATATTGGGGAAAAAAGAATGTTTGTGTTTATTATATTCAATATTAAATTATTTTTCATTAACCAATTTATTTTGTGCATCAACAACTCATTTGATTTAATTACTAAATCTGGAAAATGTTTGTCTGATATTAGCAAATTCGTATCATTAGCATAATGGTATCCGATAAGAATCATTACTTTCGTCTTTCAAAATTTCTAAAATATAATTTATAACTACAATAAATGAAATAGGTCCAGTTGTGCTTCCCCGTGGAATGCCTATATTTTTTTCTTCGTATCTAACTTACCAACTATACTATCTGAGAAGATTTTTACTTTTTGTCTGCCGTCACTCAAATAAGATTTGAACCATTTCAAAACATTGTCTTATAGTGCAATATCTGCCCCTAGCTTGTGTACAATTAGTATGTACACCATAATCTCTTTTGTTAAACTGTTTTCTTGTTTGTTGAACTATTCTTTATTCTGCAGAAAATGTTATTTTCATTACTACTAAAAATGGGATAGCTGCCAATAGAAAAATATTTTTTTGTTTCAAATACGGTCTACAGTTTTGATTTCGCCCAATATTTTATATCATCATTTACAGATTTTCTTTTTTCATTTTTCGTAATCTCCATAGCATCGAAAGTTTTTCAGAAATGAATAATTTTGAATGTATGCATACATTCTTTTGTTAATGGAAATTAGTGCATGTACTCTAAGAGAATGCTTGCACACTAAATGTATGGTTAGATTTTTAATTTTGTAAAATTTTGATTTGATATCCCGACATGCCTTTTAATCCTTTAGTTTTATTACTTATTGTCATGTTCGGATCTTTACAATATTGGATCATTCCTATTCTGGTAAAAATGTTGAAAGGAAATAATGGTTTTTACTATCCTGTTCATGTTTGTTTCTGTTCGAAGGATGTAAGAAAAATTATAAAACAAAATTTCATTGAAAATCATCCTAGACATTATAAAACGAAAGAAATTAATTACAATAATACAAATGAAAATTGACGAAAAACTTGTTGGTTTCAGCGGTGTATCTGATACGACTAAAACTATTTCTGACGTTTATGAGAAGAACTCGGCAGATAACCACATAAGGAATGCAGTTCATGGGTCTTGTAGTAGTGATTCTGATACAGATGTGAAACCCAACTTGAAACCTAAGAGAAAATCACTCAGTGTAAGTAGTCCCTTGTCATAGAGAGATTTAGAGAGTGAGTGTGTGAGTGAGTATGGGGAAGTTCGTGAGTTTGGGGGAGTGAGTAAGGAAAGGATTGTGTGAGTGAGTTGCGAGTGAGTGAGCGAGTGATTGAGTGTGAGAGTGAGTGATTGTGTAAGGGAGTTAGTGTTTGAATGAGTGAGGAAGTGAGTATTTGTGTTAGTGTGTGATTTTGTGAGGGTGTGAAAGCGTGGCTAAGCGAGTGTGTGAGAGTGTGAGGAAGTTAGTGAGTTTGAGTGAGCGTAAGTGAGCGAGTGATTGAGTGTGTGAAGAAAGAGTGAGTGTTAGTGTGTGAGGGATTGAGTAAGTGTGTAAGTGTTAGTGAGCGTGTGAGTATTAGTGTATGAGCCTCGGTGTGAGAGTGAGTGTGTGAGTGCTAGTGTGTTGTGGAGTGACAGTCAGTGTGTGGGTGTTATTATGTAAGTGTTAGTATGCAAATGTTAGTATATGAGTGTTAGTATGTTACTGTTAGCGTATGAGTGTTAGAATGTGAGTGTTAGCCTGTGAGTATTAGCGTGTACTGTTAGTCTGCGAGTGTTACGTGTGTGTGAGTTAGAGTGAGTGTGAGTGAGTGAGCAGGTGAGTGTCGGAGTGAGTGAGTATGAGCGAGTGAGTGTGTGAGGAAGTGAGTGAGTTATAGTGTGAGAGTGAGGGAGTGAGTGTGTGTTTCAGTGAGTGAATGTGAGGAGGTGAGCGTGTGAGTGACTGAGTAGTTTAACTTGTTCGATTGATTATTTGAAAATGGTTTGACAAACCGAAACCAGTTATAACAAATAAAATTTTTACAAGAAATCAGAAAAAGTTATTTTCTTCATCCTATATCCATTACTACTACTTTGATTTTTAGTAATTCAAACTACTCAGGAGTTGATTACAGGAGTTTTCCAGATGATAATTTGTTTTCTCTGAAACTATAACGAAAGTATCATCAGCGTATAGTGTGAATTGAGCAACAGTGTGAAAATTTTCGATATCATTTATGTAGCAGATGAAGAGAATATGCCTCGTTAATTATTTACCACTGGAAACTCCTAATTTCGTAGGTACATTTTCGGATGTAATATTTGTCTAACAATTATCATTTTGGTGTTCAATGGCATATTGTTAACGTAAATACAAAAATTATTCGAGCAAACTTCATGGGACACCATCTACTTCATACTTTGAAAGGTTGAAATTTGAATGTTCCCGAAATATATTTATTATCAAGATGCTTTAAGTATTTGTCTAGGAATCTATTCAAATAATTTAGATGGGACTGTTATTGGCGTATAATTTTCTTCACTAAATGGACCATTCATCTTGAAGATGGGGTGACATTTCCACATTTCAATAAATTGGGAAATATACCTTTACAAAATGATGAAATAAACTAGCAGTTTCATTATATATCTCACCATTAAAAAAAACAGTAATTTATCTGGGCCACTCGATGCCCCAATTGAGGGAAAACAGTTATGAATTCTTCCTTAAGGTTGAAAAACCACGCCTTTACTCAAAACATGACATTTATCTAGAATGTATTTTTTTCTATTTGAGTTTCATTGTTTTATCAATTTTAGCAGGAGCTGATTTGAAATATTTGTTGAAAATTTCACTACTTCATTTGTTGCTACTTTTACTAATATTATTAAATTAATGTTCAACAATTATTAGGTTTTTATGGAATTTTAATTTTTGTGTAACTTCAGACACTACATTTCATGTTGCTTTATTTTTATTGTAGCTGTTGAAAATAATAATTTTTGCTTGGCTGCTTCAACTACAAATCTGTGTTTGTTTTGCATTTAGATATTCACTTCTCTTTTCTGAAAAAAGTGTTTTGATAACGTGAAGTTTATGACAGTCGCTAGATTCTTTTATTTTAAATTTTCCTGCCTATTGTCCAATTCTGGCACGGGTTGGACAATAGGCGGGTAAGGTAAAAGGCAGGTAAAGCAGTGGAAGTCGATCATGCAGACTCTCAGCTCGAACCTCCTGACTGTCGATTGAATAGGATGGAATAGACAACTCATGCCAACCCAAACAGTTATTGTCCTTGCATATTTACATTGATTTCTTCACAGTAAAATACAAATAGTTGTTGAATATCTTGCTCCATAAATGTTCAATAAATTGCCATTGAAGATCTCAGTCTGAATAAGCTGAAATTGAAATTAAAAAATAACTCAACAAGGAAAAATTTACTCTTATAATGAATATTTCAATAATAATTTAAATATCCTGAATTTTTTTGTAAAGTTCTATTTTAGTTTCTAGTAATTAGTTCCTAATTGTGTAAAGAAATATGTATGGCACCAATAAATCTTATTCTTTCATTGTCCATAGTCTTCTAGAACAATTCGTATCCCCACAATCAGTATCAGAGACACTAATGTAGATTCGGATGATGAAATTCTGTCGTCTCCTGAGATTAGACAAAGCGAAGGTCTGATGGATGACATTTTCTCTACAGACTGGATGGGAGTGACGACAAACAGCGAGGACTGCAGCTACAGTTCTGATCTGGAAAACATTTCAGATAGTGAAGTTGAAAATGATATGGATTCCTCCATGTTTGATACGGATTCGGCTCCAACTGACATGCTGACTCCTTCTGCCAACAAAGGTAAATTCCTTTTCTAGTGAATCTTTTTTATAGATGCATGTCTTAGACCATAACTTCATTTGTCTTCAAAATAAATATTGTGTTTGGTGTCTTCCTGTGGACAGATGATTTTAATTCATTGAGTCGTGCAAAAAAATTCACATGTAAATTCATGACATATTTTATTTATATATTATATTTTTTTGGCATTGGCATTTTTGCATCAACATCGATCACGAAAGCTCCAGGTTGAGTCTGGAAAACATATCCAAGTTTCAACCTGAAAAGACAAAAAGAATGGTTTCAAGATTTATACATTTTGTCAATGTTTTTGTATCAACAGAACTCTTTCAGTACATCCTAATATTTTTTCTTGACTAATTATCTTGATTATACTTCATATGTGGACACATTGAGCGACAACGCTGAAGCGAGAAAAATTAAAAACCTGTTTCATGAATTTCACATGACAAACATCATTGTGGAAACTACACGTATTAATAGAAGTATATATATAATGTATAAAGACCTTTTAGCTGTTGACTCTTATGTCAGCGATACCCATCTTTCAGATAATAGATTTCAAATTTGTAAATTTGCATTATCAAATGAGCAGAAATTAGATACAGATATTAATTATAAACGTATATATTCAGAGAGAAACTTGATAACTTTCAGGGGACTACTAATTACTGAAAAGTGGGAAGATGTGTATACAGCTAGTGATGTGAATGAATGTTATAATTTTTTCCATACAACCCTTATAAATCATTACAATACGGCTTTTCCACTGAAAAAAATTAAAGGTAATAGAAAAAATTCTGACAAACCATGGATAAACAGAGGAATCAAGGAATTACATCAAATTGTATGTGATCATTCTAAGTTAGCCAGGAATACTACAAATGAAATTATAAAAAGTAGATATAAACAACTTAAATATATTTATGAAGCACTAATAAAAAAACCAAAGCAGAATACAACAACAAAATAATTTTAAATTGAAATAATAGAAATAAGGAAAGCTGGAAAATCGTTAATGAAATCAGGAATAACTCAAGAAATGCAATAATAAATAATAATTTGTGATATTGATGACTTATTTATTTTGTGGAAATTCATCTTCAATTAAATGATACAGATAAAATACTTTGTCTAATTTCCACTTACTTAATGTATTAATATAAATACGACCAAGGTTTCGGTTTTTACACTATTCTCAAGAGAAATATTTGAGTATATATATATATATATATATATATATATATATATATATATATATATATATATATATATATATATATATCTGAGAGTAGGTAATAAGATATATACCTACATTCATTAATACCAACTACATAAGCTTCAAACTGTGATTAATTGCGTTGTCATCTTTATAAATTCAAAAGTGGAGACCTACACAAATCTGTTTGTTCAGTAAGGGTTCTATATTTTAAGTTTTTAATTGATTTATTGATTTCCATGGCTTCCAACAAATTCGTTTTCTTTCCTTTACTACGTGTGTGTAAGATTTTGAGGTTTTCCTTACTTATTTTGTGGTTTGTTTCTTGTAGATGTTCGTACATAGAAGATTTTTTGTATACACCGGCGTGTGAGACGTGTGAGAATGGTCTAAAAACCGAAACCTTGGTCGTATTTGTATCAATACATTAAGTAAGTGGAAATTAGACAAAGCATTTTATCTATATCATTTAATTGAATAAATTATAAACTTGAGCTTACTATCAATAATAAACTTATTACAGATAAGTCTAGAATTGTTAATCACTTCACAATGAATTTTCGTGGGAATTGAAAAAGTCAACCCCAATATTGATGAACTTAAGTTATCCCCCTTTCCAATATTCCATTATTTCTGTATCCTACAACCTATATTGAAGTGCAAGATATAATTATGAAAACGACAAAAACACCAACGCCTGAAATAGATGAAATTCATGGTAAAGCTTTGAGAACTGTAAGTGATACAATTTACTATCCTATATCGCATATAATAGATAAATCATTCATAGAAGTAATATATCCGGAAGCATTTAAAATGTCGAAGTCGGTCCATATATATAAAAATAAAGGCCCTAAAACTCAGGTGGCTAACTACCGTAATGTTTGCTTACAATCAGAAGTTGCAAAAGTCATCGATTATAGTTATTATCTGAGATTGGTGAATTTAATCGAGTACCACAAACTTATTCCTAATTTCCAACATGGCTTTAGGCAGCAAAGATCAACTTCAACAGCAATAAATGAACTTTGCAGTAGCAAATATATAAGTCTCAATAACAGGCAAATTCCAGTTGACTTATTTTTTGATTTAAGTAGAGCATTTGATATGGTGAACCATAGCTTACTTCTGGAAAAACTGCTCAGAATTGGAATCAGGGGAGTTGCCAATGACTAGGTTGCCTCATATATAAAAAATAGGACACAAGTGGTAATGGTTGATTCGATGAAGTCACATCCTGCTTCTGTTACAATGGGAGTTCCGCAGGGTTCAACCCTGGCTCCAATTCTTTTTATACTCTTCATGAGTAATGTAATAGAAAACTCAAATATGTTACAACAAAAAACAATAATCTATGCAGATGACACAACTCAAATAGTGGCACGAAATTAGTTATCTCTTTCCGCGGTATCACATGAATTCTCCAAGTGGTGTAAAAATAATGGGTTAACAGTCAATGTCACCAAAACGGTATTTATGATTTACCAGCAGAAACACATCTCCTTTAATTTTTGTCCTCTTATAAAAATGGATAGCAAGTCCATTGATCATGTAAGTCACTTCAAATATTTAGGTCTAACCATCGATCAAAAACTAACATGGGAAGTACAAATAGAAAATATAGTAACAAAACTGAGCAGCATATGTTTTTTAATAAAACAATTACGGGGAACTGTCTCACTGGAAGTGCTAAAATTAATATACTATGGACTTGTGCAGTCTATTTTATCTTTCGGAATGCCCTTCTGGGGAAACAGCTCATGCCATGAAAGCGTTTAAACTCAAAAAAAAAGTGATAAGATGCCTAGCTGGACTTCAGTATGAAGAATCATGTAAGAACACATTCACTCAGCTGTCTGTACTTACTCTTTCCTGCCTGTACATATATGTAGTAGTCGTAAATATAAACAAATCAAGCTCACTACACAAAAAATAATGTTACAAGAGGTAATAGCAGTGAAAAACTCTCTCCGCGGCAAGTATCAGCACAAACTTTAACAGATCTGGTCATCGGAACAACAGGGAGGCCGTGGACTTTTGAGTTTGGAGTGTCTACATGGGAGAATGGTACTGGATACAGCCTGTAAAGTCGTCAGGAGTTTGGATCCCCTTTTCTGCATGGTCCGTGACTATGAGAGAGCAGTAATTGAAGGGCAGCTGCCCGAGCAGCTGATGAACTCGGTATAGTTTTCGACACTGAACGAGGTGACCACAACTCTGTCACCGAGTTGGAACCTGTTCAGCAAAAAGCTCAGAAAAAAGCCGCAGAGATCACCTTACTTCTGCGGGAACACAAGGATAAGCCAATGCATGGGGTCTTCTTCAATAACATTGGAGACCATGGCTTATCAAAGTGCCTGACCTTCGCTTTTCTCTTCGAACTCCCCAGACTCTATCCAGATCACTCTGTCAAGATGGTTGTTCTGATTATTGGAGTCCTTGGTGGAATGATGTCCTCTCTACTCTCGAATCTTAAAATCGTACCGGTTGCCCCAATAAGGCAGAAATCTTAGCCGCACAGATGCAGAAGGCTATCATTCTTATCTCACTGCGCTTGCTCAGGGCACATGATTCTTGGACCCAATGATCACTTACCCCACGGTGTGGGGAGTAGTCATTGGTTGATAATGCTGGCGCGCCCTCCCGAATGTATGGGGGCTTCGGGGGATGGGGCCTGACCAGCGCACACTACGGTGAAAAAAAATATTAATATATTTCAGAGAATGCTCAACATTTCATAAAGAAAACATCAAACATAAAATGAAACAACGTCACACAATTTCTATTTATAACTTATCTAAATATTCCTGAAGTGAATAAGGTTCTAACTTGATCAAAAGCTCTTTGACACCTGTTTTGAATGTTTTCAGGCTCTCTAACATTTACAGTCTCTGTGGTAATTTATTGAAAAACCTTATAGAGGCATAGGATGGATGCCTTTCTGACACTGTCAATTTGTTAATAATCGGAAAAGATATATTCATATTGCGCCAAGGATAATTATGACTTGGTCTAGCTTCCAAAAATCTACTTTTATTTTTAAATAGGTATACTACACTCTCATAGATATAGATTGCATATAGTGTCAAGATATTATTTGCCTTGAAGATTCCCCAGCATGATTGACGAAAGTTCAGTTTGAAAATAACTCATAATTCTTTTTTGGATAAGGAATATATCAGAGGTATTACTGCTGCTTCCCCAGAATATTATACCAAATTTAAGTGAAGATTCAAAATTCGCAGAATATATAATTCTTAGCGATTTTTCATTGAGGTATGAGCCAATAACTCTGATACTGTAACATATTTGATTCAATTTTTTTCCCAGATTTGTAATAAGCTTATACCAATGCAAGTGTTCGTTAACGTATACACCAAAAAATTTTGTTGAGTTCTGAACTGCAAGTTCATTGTTTGATAGATTAATTTTACTTGGTGTTTCAATTCTTTGCTAATATGTGCCATAACTACAACACACGAAGGGGTAACGAATTAAGACTACCTTACTCACGTTTGGCGATGGGACAGGACTCTGTGAGTCCTGTCTGTGAGTCCTACCATGTAGTCAAACTATTTGGAAATAAATGTAGTCTGCAAACATTTAAATCGAGACTATACAGTCACCCAACAAAAAATGGATTTTATTCTGTTCAAGAATGTTTAAACTCTAATATAAGTCAACTAGTTGTTACCCGCGACTTCGCCCGCATAGAATTTGGTAGTTGTAGTACTAATTAGTACTATGTTGCTGTATCGCTGCTGTTCCAATGTTTTGACAGAATCAGAATCAACGAACTTAGGCGTGCGCAGCGTTATAGAACAGTGCTTTCATAAAATTGTTCTACTTCTCCATCTAGTGGCGAGTTACAGAATAATTGATAGCCTAAAAACCTTCTCTATGAAAAATTACTTATACATGTCAAGTTTCATCACGATCGGTTGAGCGATGTAGAAGTTTATCACTTACCAACCAACCAACAAACATCCATTTTTATGTATTAGATAAGATGCCTTTCTTTTATTTTTGTAATGTACATGTATGTATCTATTTATACTTTATATATAGCCTAGTGCTCAGGTTTGACTAGTTTGATAAATTTTATAAGTGTGATGTAATGCAATGCAATTGTAAAATTTTTAATGAAGAATAAATTCTATTTAATTCCATTCATCTGAAGAGATTTGTTTGTCTCTGGTGAGTGGAACATTTACCAAAATGATACAATGGTAAATTATTAGAAAATTTTCTTTATTCCAATCAAAGTCAGATGCCTTGAATACGAGGTCTGTTCAAAAAATAAGGTGAATTTTTATTCTTCTCAAAAAATATTTAATCAGCAATTTCTATTTTGTCCCCTACAAAGTAGTCCCTCTCAGATATAAGACACTTGTGCCAACGTTTTTTCCAATCCTGAAAGAAGTAAGGATATGGTATATCCTTGAGCTCTCTCAGCGATTCCGTTTCTGTCTCCTCAATCGTCCTTTTATGGGTCTCTTCAATCTTGGAAACAGAAAAAAGTCGAAGGTGATCAAATCTGGTGAATATGATAGCTAAGGCATGATCACGGCGTTGTTTATGGCCAAAAAATTACGAACAAGCAATGTCGAGTGAGCAGGTACATCATCGTGATGCAAAAGCCATCAATTGTTTTCAACAATACCGGCCGTTTTCTTCGTATTGCATAACTTCAAGACAATACTCTTTATTGACCGTATGACCATGTGGCAAGAACTCCTGATACACTACACAACGGTAATCAAAGAAAACAGTGACCAAAACCTTTACATTCGATCAAACTGATTGGCGTGCTTTTTTGCTATTGGCTCTCCTGGGCTCTTACATTGGAACAAGTGGACTCTGGTTTCGATGTCATAACCATGATTCGTCACCAGTTGAGATCTTTATAAGCAATTCTGCATTGTTGTTGACGCCATTTAACAATTCCTGAGCGATGCTCATGTGACGGTTTTTTGGTCAAATTCAGCAATTTTGGAACAATCTTTGCTGCCACACCGATAAGGTTTGTTAAGTAATTTATTGTTTATAAAAACGACAAAAAATGTCAGTACGACAATGAACATCATTGTTCAGTTAGAATATTCTCATTTAGGTTTCGATTTTACTAGTAGAAAGGTACCACGTCAACAATCTCTAAAATGATCAATTCTCGTCCATTGGAAGAAAAAATTGAAACGATTTTTATTTACGGTGCGACGCGTAACTTTCACGAGACTGAAAGGATTTTCAATGAACGTTTTCCGAATCGTCCTATCTGTAGAAAATATTTCAGGGAACTTGTATCCAAATTCACAAATACCGGTATTGTACATAACAATAAGCCCCCAGGTCATCCATCCATTCCGGAAGAACAGCAAGTGCAAATAATTGGTGAGATGGTAGTAAATCCTGAACAGTCTACTTATTCCGTCGCGAATGTTTGTGAGGTGTCTCCTACTTCTGTGTGGAGACTTTTGAAGAGGAATAGGTATCATCCATACAAAATCAAAATGGTGCACTGAAGATGATCTGATTGAGGAACAGAATTCTGCGAAATCATGACGGAAACCATTGCAAGGCATCCTACCTATCTCCACAATATTTGTTTTAGTGACGAATGTATACTTTTTCAAACAGCAATGTTCACAGACTAAATTGCCCTTATTGAAGTGAAACCAATCCTTATGTTTTCCGGGAAACACCTACTCAATATCCAGAAAAAATTAACGTTTGGGCAGGAATATTGGGAAACCTTATTGTAGGACCTCTATTTGACTCTTTCATCACTGAAATCGTCGAAGCGAATCCTAATGAATTCAATATGGATATTGTATTCCAACAAGATGGAGCACCACCACATTACTGCAGACAAGTAAGAAACTATTTCGACACTACTTTTCCCTGTCGTTGGATTGAACATCGAGGACTTACAGAATGGCCAGCCCGCTCGCCAGATTTGACACTTTTGGACTTTTTTATAGGCTATTTGAAGCAAAAGGTGTACGAAAATAAACCTGCTTCAATATTGGATATACGGCAGAGAATAATAAATATTTGTAGAGATATTGACGTTACTGTGTTGGAAAATATTCGGCGTGAAATATCCGATAGGCTGTTCATATGTCAAGAAGTTCAAGGCAACCATTTCGAGTATCTTCTGAACTGACCTCAAGCTTATTACCTCATATTATCTAGTTAAATGTCAATGTTTTCAGGAAATTACTAAACGTTTCGCCATTTTGTAGTAGTTGAAGATATTGACATTATATTCTAGGGCTCTGAAGCTTCAAAAAGATGTGTCACAAGAACCCCCTTTCTATTTATTGTATTTCCCAGATGGCGCCCTGTCGCCATCTTGAAAGAATTTCACTTAAAAATAAAGTATTCCTGCATTAATTTTATTATTCCAAATTTTAATTTTTTGAGTTGACCCGTTCAAAAAATAAAAGAGAAGGGGACATTAAAGAAAAGCACTGTCATAGTCATAGATCTTCATTTGCTCCAGTTACATATAATGTACATATATAAACTCCGAGGAGTGTGGAACATGTCAGTAGTAAATAACAACTAAATAACAAATCAAAGTTTTACATTCATAATCAATATTATCTCACGAGTAATTTTAAGACACAAAAAAAACAATATATACAAAAATCAGGCATATGTAAATAACATTCATATAGTTAGCTTACTATCATTTAAGAATTCCTGCAAGCTATAATAAGGTTTTTCTACGAGATAGCTCTTCAAACGACATTTCATTGTTGAAATTGGAAGATTTCTTAGAGTGAGTGGAAATTTATTGTAAATGTTTATAACACGCTATATTTGACATTTCTCTGTATGTATGTATAGTTGCATTTCTCATTTCTAAGATCATTCTTTGTTCTGGTGTTGTATAAGTGATCCTTTTCACAGTTAATGAAAAGTTCTGATTTGTTTTCTGTTACAAATACTACTGCTTCATATATACAGAGATTTATCAAAGTTAAAATTTTGCTCCTAATAAAAGCTTCTCTGCAGCTATCGTTTTTTTTTTCATCTTATAGATATACCTAATACATTTGTTTTTGTAGTATGAGTATCCTAGAGATACCAACAGAGTTTCCCCAGAATATTATTCCTAATTTTATTCTAGATTGAATATAAGCATGGTATGCAGAGAGGGCAGCTACAGTTCCGACAGTATTCTCAATGCATAGCAATATTTTGCAATATTTTTTGATAAGTAGTCTATGTGATTTTTCCAGTCCAGTCTCCTGTCTATCAAGAGTCCCAAAAATTTTACCTGATTGCATATGTTTATATTTTGATTATTATTTTCAAAGGTATTCAACTCTGGCGAGGAACTATTTGCGAAATGAATTATTTGAGTTTTGTCAATATTAAGTAGTAAGTCATTTGCTGTGAGGAAATTGTTCAATACATATAGCACATTTGTTATCTTTGTCATGACCAACTGAGAGTTCTTTTCTTTTACGATGACCGATATATCATCAGCATATAATACAATATCTTCATTAACTACATTTGGTATTTCATTTGTGTACAATATATATAATAATGGACCTAAGATGGATCCCTGTGGCACACCTTTCTTATCACAATTGATTCTGATTTAATTATCCCCGAGATGTCATTTTCAATCAAATGTTGGGTTCTGTTTGTCAAATAGGGTTTGATTAAGTCCAAAGATGTGCCTTTGATTCCATATTTATCAAGTTTGTTGCATAAAATTTCATGGCTGACACTGTCAAATGCTTTTGACAGGTCAATACACAAAGTTACAGTACAATCATCTTTGTTCAAATGGTGTAAAAAAATTTCTACGGCTTGATATATTGCTTGTACGGTTGATTTACCTTTACGGAATCCATTTTGTTCATTTGCTAACAACACATTATCATCTAAAAACTTGAGTAAACGTTTATTCATGAGCTTTTCAAAAATTTTACTGGGATTTGGCAATAATGATATGGGTCTGTAGTTACTTTCTTCATCTCTGTTTCCTTTTTTAAATATAGCTTTAATAGATGCCACTTTCAGTACTTGTGGGAATATTGCTTGTGAGAAACATACATTTATAATATAAGTCAAAGGATAGGCTATGATCTCTGCTGTTTCTTTCAATAGATACATAGGAATCTGATCTTCACCGACAGATTTTTTATTTTTTAGTTGTCTAATACATTCTATTATTTCAAGCGGAGTGGTAGGTTCAAAGAAAAAAGCATCTTCACATTCTTCTATTTTTGTATAATCTGGGCTATCTGGTTTATTTAGGTCTGGGCAAGCTTCACTAAAATACTTATTGATTTGATTTACTATGGTTTGTGAATCTTTATATTTTTTTGCAAAACTTTCTAGGATATTGTTTTTGTGGTAGTTGGGTTTTGTTATTTTTTTGATTAATGACCATGTAGCTTTGGTTTTATTTTCGGCTTTCATTATATATTCAGTGTTAGACTTTTTTCAGCAGCTGCAATAACTTTACAGAGAACGGCACAATACTTTTTGAAATACTGAGTACTTATCAGCCCTAGTGTCTTCTTTTTGTATAATGAGCGTTTTCTCGAGTAAGACTTTTTTATACCCCTTGTTATCCATGAATTGGGCCTAGTTTTATTCAACTTTTTTTCCACAAAGATCAGGTTCATTATTCTAGTGAAAATATTCGAAAAACAGTTGTATGCTATATTTACATCTGTACTCTGTGTTACACTTTCCCAATTAACCTCAGCGAGATCCTGTTTAAACTGAATAATTTAATTTTTTGAGAATATTCTTTTTTTGATCCATTTTATTTCATTTGTTTTAATTTTTTGTGTGAAAAGGGTTATCATTTGTCCTTAGTGATCAGATGATGCAGTATTTAAGACCATGCTTTTTTCATAGTCATCAAAATTTACAAAAATGTTATCTAATAGAGTAGATGAAATATTTGTTACTCTGGTTGGTTCAAAAATAGTTTGTGTTATGTTGTGAGTAAGGAGTAAGTCTAAAAATACCTTAGTTTGTACGTTGTCTTCAAGCAAGTTGATATTAAAGTCTCCACATAGTATAACCTTAAATGTAGTGAATTTTTCATGAACTAAATCAATTATTTCTTCCATGTTCTCAATGAAAATATCGAATGATCCTAAGCCAGTTTTGTAAACACATACAATTACAATTTTCATTTTCCTAATTACTACACTTCCACATTTCAAATGAATATGTCATTTAGACGATATTTAGTAAATCTGATTTCATGATTTGTTATTAATAGTGTTGTTATACGTGGACTGTATTTTCTGTGATTTAAGTTTGAATGTTAACCTTTTGCGTGGTTTTGGTAAACAGAGAGAGCAAAGATTTTTAAATTGTACTAAACTGTGCTTACCTTATGACTCGTCTCCTATCATGATGGAATATATTTTACAGGGGTGCGCGATATAGTCACCCAATGGAGGCAAGTACAATAATATTGCCGTATGTATAATAAAAATCGAATGCAAGCAAAAATACGTGCATTAGATTTTTATTGCTCGGAGAAGAAACAAATAGTTTGTATCAAGAATGTTATCATCTGCAGTGTATTACAAAAGTCAGCACTGAATCCTTTTCTGTTAGTATATCAAAGTGTGTGAAGAGTAATTTTCACCAGTAATAATTATAATTTCACTATAATACTATAGAGAATCATGATTTAGAAAATTCAAATGAAACGACTTGGACATTTAAACAATAATTTAATATAGGAAATTGATGTCAAAGGTAGCAATTTTGAGAATCTTCTCATTCTTAGATTTTATCAGGTTTTAAATTTACAACTTCTCCCTTACATTGTCAATAATATGATCATATGGTATCTACTTTATGATACTCAATAATTAATTCGAAATCAATACTAACATATCAAATCAAATCAAAATATACTTTATTGCCTGAAGAACATAATTCTCATTGACAAAGTCGTTTACAAAATAAAAGAACAAAATAACACAACAATCACCTTTAGATATATATCGATATGATAAATAGTGAGGTAGAAAAAGTGATAATAATTATAATTGGACTACGATAGACGCACATCTGAGTCAAAGGAAATTTGATACATTATCCTCGTACTGGTCAACAAAATATGAAATATAAGTACATGAAAATAATAAAAATGATCACAATTTTATATACATATATACACATATATACACATACATACATATACACATATACATACATATACATACACACACATATACATATATAACTCTAAAACACTTAACAACAACATGTGCAATTATACAATGCATGTACATAAAATATTAAAATTGTCACAATAAAAATTTGCTTTGTACGAATATTAACAACAAAGAGGTGTAAATATAAAATGAAGTTCATATAAATATAAATAAAATATAAGTATCACTGAAACACATTAAATAATAATGTATAACGAAGTCGAATTTCACGCATTAAAAGTTCATACAGTAGAATTCATCTAATGAGTAGAAAGCATTCGTCAATAGAAGTTTTTTTACGGTACTTTTGAATTGTTTTTTGCTATCTAAAATTTTTATCTCATTTGGTAGGTGATTGAATAATTTTTTACCATTATAAAATATGGAATTTTTTATTTGTGTCGATGTTGGAATTGGTAAGGTTATATTTAGTGCTTGTCTTGTGTTGTATTGAGACAATTCATGAGGTTTGTTTTTAAATTTGCTATGCATGAGACATACTGATTCTAAGATAAAAATACAAGGTAATGTTAAGATTTTATGTTTTATAAAGAGTGGCTTGCAAGAATCCCGGAATTTAGCTTTGCACATATACCTTACTGCTCGTTTTTGCAAAACAAAAATCATATTGAAGACATATCGACTACATGATCCCCAAAAACAGATTCCATATCTCAAATGTGAATCGATTAAAGCATAATACACACTTTTTGCCATATCTACACCAAGTTCCCATGAAATGGTTCTTACAGCGAAACATCCTGATGCCAATTTTCTTCTGAGTTTTTCAATGTGACTTTCGAATTTCAATTTATCATCTATATATAAACCCAGGAATTTTGTTTCCGACATATAACTTATCACCTGATTTCCTATATGAAGTTCTTGAAGATTACATTTGAAAGTTAGGATGTTAGTTTTTGATATATTGAAAGACAACCTATTAGCATCACACCAATCTTTAACTTTTCTAATATCATTCTCAATCATTTGATGCAATTGTGTGCCATTTTTATCATGCCAAAGTATTGTGGTGTCATCTGCAAATTGAGTGAACTCTCCGGAAATATCAATTGAAGCTAGATCATTTATATAGACTAAGAAAAGGGTGGGTCCCAGAACTGATCCTTGAGGTACCCCCCATTTAATTTCTAATTTGTGTGATAAGTTGCCTTGAAGAAATACGCTTTGACTCCGTCCGGATAAATAAGACTCAAACCACTGGATTGCTACATCTCTAAACCCATATTTCTCTAATTTTTGCAACAGAATTTTGTGATTAACACAGTCGAAAGCCTTTGTCAGATCACAGAAAACTGCTGCTGCAACTTCCCTATCATTCAGATTCAGGTAAACGTTTTGAAGAAGGTTGAAAATTGCATCATTTGTTCCTTTCCCTCTTTGAAATCCGAATTGTGTAGAAATAATAGTGTTATGCTTATTCAGAAAGGCCATTATTCTTTTTTTCACGAGTTTCTCTATTATTTTTGAAAGTGTGGGTAACATTGAAATTGGTCTGAAATTTGCGGGATTCTCAGTATCACCCCCCTTATGTATTGGAATTACTATTGCGTTTTTTAAACATGATGGAAAAACTCTTGTTGCAAATGAAACATTTACTGATTCAACTAGTACCATAATAGCCGAGTCGGGAAGATGTGAAAATATTTTTATAGATAAGTCATCCCACCCAGATGCATTTTTATTTTTAATTTCATTAAAAATTTGTTTCATCTCTACTGTATCCGTAGGCGTGAAAAAGAAAGATTCAGAAACAGAGATGTGATTTAAATAAATCAGTGGATCCTTTGAGGAAATAATCTGTTTAGAAACAGTTTCTGCAACTGAGCAATAATATTCATTGATATCGTTGCATTCTAAATTTGTTTTCACAGGAGCAGAGTTGTTTCTACCTCTGAAGTCATTGACAATTTTCCAGCTCTCTTTTTGCCTGTGACTTGCATTTTCTACTCTGTTCCTATAGTATACCTTTTTAGCCATTTTCACGGTTTTTCTATAAATGGACCTATACTTGTTATAAAAAGAAGTGAAGATTTCATTTTCATTGGCAAATTTTCTAATCATATGTAGGGATCGTAGATTTTTCGCTGAAATTTTGATACCCTTTGTCAACCAGGGTTTTTTAGCTTTTTTCTTGATTAGCTTAAGAGGAAAGCTTCTATTAAATTTGTTGACAAAGTTTTAACAAATTGATGAGATAAAAAAAAACTTTTTTTTTAACAAATGTTCAATTTATCAAGTATCCAGTCATCTGGAATGTCATTTTTGCTGAAAGTTTTCTGGTTTTCATTTTAGTGAGTTGCATAATATGGGAAAGAAACGAAATCAAGAAAGCAGATTTATCGATGCTCGACATTAGTTCTGCTATTATTTGCAAAGTGGACTCGATGCCAGAGAGTATGGACTATTTTTATTTTGGGATAGTCCTGTCTACAGCCATAGCGCTCTTGCCTGTTATTTGTAGACTAGTGAATTCTTCCAGCGAGGCTAATTTATTGGATGCACATAGACTTGTAGAAGATATTTATGCCAATGTTACCACATCTGTTATGAAAGATCACGATTCAGTGGTAGTTTTTTATCACCACTTGCTGAAGGAGATTTTACGAAGGTTTGGAAGCTGTGTTTTTTCTGCATTCGATGGAGATTCACGGTGAGTAAAGTTTTGATTCATTTCAAATTCATTGATTTCTGTGTCTTTTTAACCCACTAATTAGCAAACATTTCTTTTTGAGATTGCAGAGTAAAGCATTATTGAAAATAGTATTGATTTTAGAAAATCATTTTGTATCTTCACTGATGGTGAATTGATAAGAGGCTCATTTGTAGTAAAGCAAATATACAGATTGCCCATTTAAGTACTTATGTTTCCAGGGCTTCATTATCAAAGAAAAGTCCTCAACAACTTATAGATCTGTCCTCAATGGAGGGTTGCCCAACCTTAGGTTGTGCCACCCAATTTATTATCGATCTCTAGGCGGGTTTTTATAATCCAAAAAAAGTACTTTTCCCAATCACCAGAAGTGCAATACTCTTCTCGACGCGCGTTTCACCAACCAAGTTGGTATCTTCAGGAGATGAAAAAGATTAAAATAGTTTTAGTTTTATTTATTCATTAGGAAAAGTGTTTGTTTTGGATTTATTCTACGTCAGAGGTTCCACTTTTACTTTTTAAAAGCAGAGATTAAGTAAAAACATGAATTAACGTGCACTTAGAATGTTTCATTTAATTTTGACTTCATTGAAACTCTTATTTTGAATCATTAACAGAAATTATTCCTAAAGCTGCGCCCTCACTGAGTCGACACTGTCGATCGACTCTGTCGATCAACAAGCGACAAAACTGCATCTGTCCACACCGAGTCGACCCAAATGTTTGTCGATCAGTCGAAATCAACATGTCTGACGAAGATGATGTAATACTTGCTTGTGCCGCATATATTATCATCATGACTAAAAAAAGAAAGATTGTACCAAAAAAAAGAAGGTTTTGTGTTCGACCAAGCCTTCAAACTAGAACTAGATACAACGCCAGTAATTTGATAGAAGATTTAAAAAAGTTGACGTCAACATATTGAGCCTTGAATACAGGTGTAACGGTGGTTTTAGAATTTTATTTCGGATGTCGGAAGGTGAATTTGAATATTTATTACAAAAATCGGGCCAAAAATTTGTAAAAAAGACACTATTTGTAGACCTGCCATTCCCATATTGGAGCCTATTGCCCTAACATTACGATTTTTATCAACTGGAGATTCGTTCCACTCATTAATGTATCTTTTCAAAATTTCAAAGCCGGCAATTTCTGAAATTATTGTGGAGGTGTGCGATGCCCTTATTGATGTATTACAAGACTATATTGAGGTAAGTACTTAGATGTTTATTAAGATTTACGAGATTCATATAAATTTAATTTAATATAATCATATTATACAAAAGCACTGTAACAATAGGATTCTCAAAATCAATATACAATTTTTATACAATTTATACAATTGAAAATGATAACAATACAATATATATATATATATATATATATATATATATATATATATATATATATATATATACATATATATATACATATATATATATATATATATATATATATATATATATATATATATATATATATATATATATATATATATATATATATATACATACATTTTTACTAGGAAATAGAAATATAAAATAATTATGGCTACTTCTTAAATAAAATTTTAACAACCATAAATAAGTAAGTACAACAGTAGTAAAAATAAGCTGAAACTAAAATAAAACTAAATATTTAAACCCAAACTAAAAATAGTGTTGCACATATCTATGCTTATGACTTATGACTTCTTGGAGTTTACTGTTGGGTGAGGAAATGATCTACAGCTTCATCTTCATCCGTAGTATAAGCAGTAGTTGATTGTGTCGGAGTGGGGGGATTGCTAAAAGAAGAGCATGAGGAATGTGATCCCAGGGACTGTTGCATAGGTAAAATCGTTAGTAAGCCATCAGAATTTGCTCAACTGGGAAATATTGCTGTTGCTGAGATTGAGGATAATAGTGTTGTTGATGAGCATGAGAAAAATACTTCTGCTGTGGTTGTTGTGCTACGAGATAATTGTAATTTCCCAATTTGGCTTCCAACAAAAGCGTGCTTATTTTGTGTTGCACCGTAACTTGAGCATAAGTAGTAGACAAATTTCGCAATGTCACAGCCACTTCTTCGCCAAATATGGTAAACACATTCTTTTGTCTTTTTGCCGCTAATGTTTGCGTCATTGACTCGTATGCTTCATTGACCAATGAGTCATTGCATCTCCTTTTCCTTGATGGTACATGTCCACGAGTTGGCGACTTGAACTGTTTTGTAATTACATTTTTTTTCCTTTTTAAACATTACTGGCATTCACATGACTCCCAGTAGAGTCTTGAGAGTTGCCTTCTTCATTATTTAAAATGGCATCTTGAGTATTCTCCTGCTCATCAGCAGTATTATCCATATCGTTGGCATCTTCCACTGCATCCACCACCAATGAAAACTGTAATATGAAGATTTTTTGTTTTAATTCTGTTGGTACTGTTGCTAGTTTGACCTTTACAAAAATAAAATAAAAAAAAAAATTCTTTATTTCAGATGCCTAAAAACGAAGCACAATGGAAAGCCATTGCCGAAGACTATTACAATCGTTAGGACTTTCCAAACTGCGTCGGAGCTATGGATGGAAAACACATATCGTTGCAGGCTCCGATAAACAGTGGCAGTGAATTTTTTAATTTCAAAGGATTTTTTAGTTTTGTTTTATTCGCCGTAGTCGACGCAAATTACAATTTTACTTATGCTAATGTGGGATGTCAAGGGCGCATTTCAGATGGTGGCGTTTTTAGTAGTACTATATTTAATAAGCTTCTACAGGCCAATACAATGCATTTACCTGAAGAAAATCAACTCCCAAATAGTGAACTAATAAGCCTATATGTTTTTGTTGCAGACGACGCATTTCCTTTGTCAACAAACATAATGAAACCATATGCAGGAAATCACTCTAAAGGTTCTAGGGAAAGATTATTTAACCATCGCCTCAGCAGGGCTCAAAAAATATCAGAAAATGTCTTTGGCTTAATATCTAACGTATTTCGAATATTTCGTCAACCATTGCTATTGGAACCCCAAACCGCCTGCAAGGTAACGTTAGTAGAATGTTACTTGCACAATTTTCTTAGAAAAAGTGCATCTAAGAACATTTATAATACCCCTGGAACATTTGATTCTGACTGCTCTGATTCAAGAGACGTTATTCCAGGAGCTTGGAGAAATGATAATGGAACTCCTCCTGGCTTGGCAGATTTACCCAGTATACCCAGAAAAAGTGCAGTGCATGCCCGACAAGTGAGAAACACGTTAAGAGACTATTTTAGACACCTGAAGGGGAAATTCCTTGGCAATACAAAATATGTCAAAATTTATCGTTTGACATTAATTCAGAAATAACTCGTTAGGAGGAGTAGTTTTGTTTTTTGCGATTTCATGAGTCTTTTCAGTTGTCATGCAATTGTTCAACGTTTATAAATAAAAACCTCTTACAAACTCAAGTTGTAGAAAAAGTGTTCGCAATAAAGCAGTAAAAAATATCAAAGTTTTTTGTAACCCTTATTAACTCTACAAGTAAAACTAAATATTGTATATACCGCCAAAAGTCTTGGATTTTTCGAGTATTTTTAACAATAATCAAATTAAATTCTGAAAATATGACGAATTTTATCCTTTGATTTACTTCCAAATTATGTGCTTTACAACCTTTTGTTATTTATATGCTAATGCCTGGGCTAATTTTTATCTAGTTAGAATTTCATGGCTTCAAAAGCAAACCATTTACTTTTATACACATCCTCCGTACCAGAGCCAGATTTCTTGGTGTCCTTTAATTTTTTTTGCTTCTCTTGCCAATTGACTTTGAAGATTTCTAATTTTTTGTTCTACCGTTTGTTTCTTGACGTTAAATAATTTAGCAATGTTCATAAGGGCATCGTGTCTCAAGTTTCTGTTCTTATAGTTTTTGGTTTTAGAATCCCATAGATTTGTTTTAGTTGGTATGCCTCAATAAAGGCTATGAATTCTTGCCTTGGTAACGATGTTACCAAGGCAAGAATTCACTGAGTACTAACAGTTTGTCGAATATCGAACGTCGAAAATACGTCCACACACTAAAGTCGATCGCCTGTTCTTTTATGTTTACCGACAATCGATGGGAAACAAATCGACTTGTCGATTTGATGTGACACTTGACTTTGTCGAGTGTCACGTACACACCAAAGCGACAACGTCGATCGACAGTGTCGACTCAGTGAGGATGCAGCATAATATTTTCGTTATTGTTACCTGGTACTGTACATCACATTGTTTTTTTGGACGCGTGCGCAATATGCTGCGTAATCTGCTGATTGATGTTAGTTTTGGAACTGAATAACATCAAATAAGCCAAATGAAGAATCTGGTGTGTGGAAAAAGTGCTTGGTATATTTTGTTATCAATTTTTTCCAAATCACCTGTGAAGCAAACCCTAGAGAAATATTTTGGTACAAGTATTTGAGATAACCTCGACATTCTTGCAAAGTATAATAAAATCCAAATCTTCTGTTGCTTTGAGTATTGGTTTCTACTTGAGCTTGTAATTTTGTTAAATACTACTACCCTCTCAGTGCTTCACCCAAAACAATTCACTACAAATTGTTCTTCTTTTAAGATCTATAAAAAATTCTGCCATGGCATATGCCTATTTTTTTTTATGAATTACTATACCTATTTCAATGTTTGAAAAAATGGTCACATACAGTGGTAGATAATTGGAAAGCTTTTTAGACAGATCCGATATCAATCCCTATCAAACTATTACCTTAAGAATTTCATAATAATAATAATGTTTATTTCTTGAACAACATGTGTATACGCATGTATGAATGAGCATCTAATATTTCACGAGAGCAGCAATTGTTGCTTGTGGTTGAAATGACAAATGACATTGTAATACTGACCTTAATTTTAACTTTTGTTCACAAATAAAGTGTGCATCTAAAATACACATATTTCAAATAAAATTTCTATGAGGGTGGCAGTGGGAAAAACAATTCTCATCATTATTTGTATGTGTGGATTTTCCTATTTTCTTTCATGTTTCTAAAATTAAACGAGGCGTATGGCTGCAGAGAAAAAAGTTACAGCGTAATTTGCAAAACGAATGTTTTCAGGACAGCTGGTTGAAAAAAGTCCATGTACATATATGTAAAACAAGATAGGGCCCGAAACCGTTCCGTGTGGCATGTCACTTTTTTTGTAAAATTTAGTTCTGTTGATTCTCACTATTTGCTCTCTTCTCACAATATAACATTCTAGTAGTTGTAACTGTTTACCGTCAAGTACTTCATCCACAATTTTAATTAGATGTAACATGGCATCTTGAATGAACTTTCTTCTTGGAATCCAAACTGAAATCCTGAAAGGATTTTGTGTTTTACAAGGAATGAATTCAATCTGACCTAAATTGCCTCCTCAATCATTTTACATAGAGCTATAATTAACGATACTGATCTTTAATTGATTGTCTCAGTCATATAAATTGGTGTGACTTCAAACATGATGGAAATTTTCTCTCTCAATAGGCCTGAGTGAATGTATAAATAGAAGCTTCAGCCACATATTTTGCTCTCAATTGAACTTCACAACGTTATCAAATAACTGAATATATTGAACGAAAGTAATTTTTGTGGGGGAAATCAGAGTTTTCTTTCGGTTATTTCACCATTACAATTTTAATTTTTTCTTCACATTATTCAAGGTTAAACTAACCAGAGAAGGTTGAAAAATGCTCAATATACAACTCAACCCCATTCCAATTATACTTCGAATTTATTCCACTTGTGACTATAGCTTTTGGGAAGACTGTAAATAAATTTTCATAGTGACATTGTGATGTCACGATAAATAATCGGGGGCTATACATTGGGGGGCAGCAGTGTAACAATAGGTTTAAAAAAAAACTTTTGTCCAAACAGGCACTAGACCCAATTACAGGATGCAGTATACAATTTTGGGATGAAAGTGTTGAATAAAGACAATATATACTTATTATAATAGTAATAATACATTCATGGAATATTTTAAAGAAAATAAAGGAAAAAAATAATAAATTTCAAGTTTGTGTTTGATGATTTGCATAACCTAATAAACGGTTTTGGGATAAAAGTGTTAAATTTAAAAGATATACATATATAACGTAACAGTAATACGTTCATCAGAATCAGAATATGCTTTATTGTCGAAAGAAAACAATTCTTGTTGACAAAGTCAGTTGTCGTACATGGATGTATGTTAAAATATAGTTAAAATAACACTTACAGATGTATAAACACAAATAAACACAGGATCTGATCAAATTAGAGTAAATAATGGTACATATATATATATATATATATATATATATATATATATATATATATATATATATATATATATATATATACACCCATCCATACATACATATTCACATAATTGAGCCTCAGCAATGACAGATATGGATAATGAGTTCATTCAGATAATTTGGCTATAAAAAATTCATCCAAGCTATAGAAGGGATGATCAAAGAGTAAAACCTTCACACTACCTCTGAATCTATTATAATTCTTGATTTCCCTAATTCTTGCTGGAAGGTAGTTGTATATTTTCAAGCCGTTATATATAATAGAGTCCTTTACGAGGCGACTTTTGGGTATAGGCAACATAAGAGTCGAGTTTTGGGAAGATCGAGTATTGTAAGACGATGACGCTCCTTTACATAGATCACGGTGCTTATGAATCAAACAAGATGTTTCCAATATAAAAATAGAGATCACTGTGAGGATTTGGTGATTTTTAAAGCATTCTTTGCACGATTTGCGACTCTTAATCTTGAAGAGGGCTCTAATGGCTCTTTTTTGTACATCGAAAAAAAAAATTAAATGAGTATTTGTTGCTTTGCAAACAAAATAGTTTTTATCGCTTTTTTGAATATATTCAATGGTGTTGAATAAATGTCTACTTTCTGATACAGTTGATTAAATTTATAGCACATTGCAAATAAGAGAGATTTGAATAATTTATTGGTTCTCGGTGTTGGTAGGTAAAAAACATTGTTCAGTTTTACTACTGATTTTTGGCACATGAAACTCTATTTGAGAAGTAGTTTTTGTGAGTTGACAAGATTGTTCACCGGTTTATATATGAATACACAAGAATAATAATTTTTTCTGTCTTCAAGATATGGAAAATTGAAACGTTGCAACAATATAGTATTACATATTTCCTGTCTGGGGTATTCATTATCTAGTTTATATATAACATATTTCATAAACCGTCGTTAGACAGATTCAAGTGATTGAATCTGTGAAGTATATATAGTTGACCAGATAAGACAGCCATATTTTAATCGGGATCTAACAAATGAGTTGTAGAGAGTGATAAAACTTTCCATGTTTTTGAAATCTTTCAAGTCATTTTGTAATATTTCATTGTAATTAGGTGACTCTTTGATACGAAAAACCTTCAGATCATCAGAAAAAAAATAGAATTTCTATTTGTTGATGAATACGGAGAATAGGTGTTCAGAATAAAAAAATGTTCTGTAAAATAAACATGTAGCCATATGGAATTTCAACAAAAAATTAATTACCACTTTCAGGGAATACGTTGTGATGACGATATCTTCTATTCAACGTTGGATTTTGGCTTCTACAATTTTCTTCCTGTTGGCCGTAGCTGAGAAAACTTTTAAACAGAGGTTGCTCTATGCCAAATTATTCTCGCATTTGACTTCATCTAGGCGGGCCAAAAAATCGGATATCCCTCATTTTCGATTGAACAAAGTTCTGAACATCAAGACGTGGCTGTCAGTGCGTTCCTATCTGAAGAAGAGAGGCCCTCAGAGGTCAGTCGATGTCATCGTCTCTACAGCCTTCGTAGCTAATCTTCTGCTGTTGACGTTTCTGTGTGTTGAAGTATTGAAGGTGAGCTGAATATATATATATATATATATATATATATATATATATATATATATATATATATATATATGTATAATTGATAGTGTAACGACCGTATGTATGTATAAAATAGTAGTTTTTCGGGGATTCGGTCTGATTAGAATGAATATTTACTCTTTTTAGCTGCCCGAGCTTTCGCTAATGTTCTTCAACAACAAAATGACATTTGTCATTTTGATGTTGAAGACTTCTTTCAAAATTGAAATTTCCAAATTTAATATTCTCACATAGCACATCCCTCGATAAAGCTAATAAACATTAGCGAAAGCTCGGGCAGCTAAAAAGAGTAAATATTCATTCTAATCAGACCGAATCCCCGAAAAACTACTATTCTATATATATATATATATATATATATATATATATATATATATATATATATATATATATATATATATATACAGAGATATATATATATTATTGAGTGTGTATGATATAAATCAAAAGGAGGAAATCGTGGACATGACACTCAAGAAATATGGAGGCAAACCGCGGACACGTGTTTCTGGCTATTGGCCTCATCAGCGCGGTGCAGCCAATTGCAAAGGTGGACAACAACTGGTTACCAAAAATGGAAAAAAAAAACATCCCATATACACGGTGTCACCAACCACAAATGTGCGGTTGGCTCCTGTTGGCTGTTTCAGCCTATTGGGCATGGTCAATACCGGGCAGGTGGTCCTCGATTGAAGACAAAATGAGAAAAAACCAAGAAAGTACTTGATAAAAATAGCTGCGTAAACGCAAGCGAAACATGAGTGGAACCACCTATTGGTGTGACACCCAAGTCAACTTGGCAAGTTGGCAGGGAGGTCATTAAAACAATGTACTCCTTCATAAAATAAAGAATTATGTGTACTATTTTTTTATATTTTTCAACTTTTATATTGTTTCTGTTTCTGGTATTATGCCCATGTATTTCAGCCACATAAGTTAATTTACTCTGTAGATATACAGGTGAATATCCAATTTTGATTATAAAATAAAAATTAGTGTTTGGTACTCGAAGAGTTTCTTCACTGGTAATCATTGAAGTGTTTGCAACATATTTGCTATGGGTGTTATCCTCGAACGTTGTAAGATTATTCACATAGCACGATTCTGCATCTTTTGTAGTCTGTTTATTTCATTTTGATTGAGAAAGAACAGAATGGTAGAATAATAATTCAAATGTGGAAGGGTAATGGAGTTGTAAACTAATGATTTAGCCCACTGGCTCATATATGGGGAACATCTTCTTAAAAAGTCGATTCTGTAAGCTATTGTTTTGATAACTTGACTAGCATGTTACTTGAATTTCAAGTTGCTGTCAATAGTTACACCCAAGTACACGAATTTGTTTACCTTCTCTATATTACTGTCATTCAATCGTAGAAGTAGGTTTTCATTATTATGATCTCTATGTTTCCCTAATAACATCCATTTTGTTTCATTTACATTCACCTTCAGCAGATTTGCAGAGCAATATCTATACACCCTTTCAAGACTAGCGTTTATAGTATCAACACACTCATGTACATCTTCACAACTAAAGTACAGCAGGGTATCGTCGGCAAATAAGTGAATTCTATATTCTTCTGCTATGGTTACAATGTCATTTAAATATATAAGGAATAACAATGGTCCCAAAATAGACCCTTGGGGTACATCTATTTTATTTTGTATTTTCAACCTTTGCTGTCTATTGCTCAGATAATTCATGATCCGGTTCAGTGCTATTCCATCAATACCTAAGCTTTCAATCTTTCTAATCAGTCTGCATCTACAGTTTCAAATGCCCGTTGAAGGTCAAGAAATACTGCAATAATATACTGATCCATTTCCGCACCTTTCTTCCAATCTGTTAAAACACATTGTAACGCAGTTTCACAACTATGTTGCTCCGAAAACCCGATTGATACTCAAAAAGGATCATATTACTCTTCAAATAGTCCACTATCTGTTCATATACAGCCTTTTCCAATACTTTAGCTGTAGCATTTATCATGTTTATTGGTCTCAATTGAATAGCTTGGTTTGTATTTGGTTGTTTTGGTATAGGTATAATAGTAGATAATTTTAGTTCAGTTGGTACTTCACCTTTCTCTAAAGAACTGTTGATAATGTTTAACAATGGATTACAAATGGCACTGAAACACTTATTCAGAAGTTCTACACACATTTTATCAGGACTACTTTTATTTTTCAAGGAATCAACAATTCTTTCTAGATCTACCATATTGATAAGACTAAAGTTGGACAATTTATTATCAGTTATTCATTTATTTATAGGAAAACTATAAGAAAATTTGTTGTCAATTGCATTAGTTATATTTAATATACTTTTGATATAAAATGTGTTCAGGCCATTTTTTTCAATGTCATGGGGGGTCGAGTGATAAATCATTTAAAATGTCTTTTGTCTCTCTATTACTTCTGTAATTTTTTGCTAAATTGGTTCATTTGTTATTGAGAAATTAAATGTTGAACGTTTTATTTAAGAAAATACAGAAAATTCGCTGTCGCTCATTTTATTGAGGAAATCAACAAAAGTAATATCAATGGCAACACATTCAACGAATAAAGTGTTCAAAATGACCTCCATCTAGTTCCATACAATAATACAGTCTATTTTCGAAAGCGTTCCTTACATTATTCAAGATGTCCGGAGTCAGAAATCGGCATTCCCGAACAATTCTCTGTCACATGTCTTCTAGGTTTCTAGAATTTTTTAATTAGTAGCAAACGTTTTGAAATGGACGACACTGTTAGTTTTTTCTGCACTAGTAGTTTTTGTTGAAACTAGTTGTCGCAGAACAAAAAGTAGATTTTTTTTTCTTATAAGAAAGTTTCTTCCTTATTCAGAGTAATCGGGCAAATTACGGATATGCAGTTGGTTAGTACCTCGTCCACTAGATGGAGTGACATTTTTGATGTTCGCTCCAACTTTGGAAGAGGAATGAAATACTCTGAAAGAATTCCGATTTTCAATTATGGAATATCATTGACTTTAGTTCGATGATGTTCACTATCTTGCACTGACGAGTGGCTAATGAGCCCGAAACCGGTCTGCAAGTGTGCCCGTTCTAAAATTGAAGGTCGACTCTTTCAGTTGTATTGCCAATTGCATATGCAGGAAATTTTCTGTGAAGATTCCTGCACTGACGCCTGTCGAATATAATCCAACGCCCTTCGTGGTATTAGCCAGGGGAGTAGTTGTTTTCTGATAGGCGTCAGTCCATTCAACCTACTGTGTAGGTATATCGAGACTGGCTTGAACGTATAAAGTTCATTTCTTTAAAAAGTATATAGTTGGCCACTGTCACTTCTTCACCAATTATTATTCAGTTATCCTTGTTTACTGTGTTCCAACATGGTTTATTCTACTGAAGAAAGGATAGAAATTTTTGCAACCTATTATCGAAATGATGAATGAGCTAAAGCTGCTGCAAAAATTTTCAATATGAATCATCCAGACTACAACGTGAGCCATCAATACATTAAACAGTTAATGGATAAGTTTCGAACTTCAGGTTCTGTTCACAACAGAAAACATGAAGTACCCGTCCTATCAGAAATGACGGAGTTGAAGTTGCAGTTTTAGGACATGTACAAATGAATAACTGACAATCTATCAGATAGGTACCTAGAGCATCTGGTGTATCAGCTACTAGTGTTTTTTCGGATTTGAAAGCCTATAAATTCCATCTTTTTAAAATAAGGCTAGTTCAGGAATTAAACGATGATGATCCTGATCGTCGACTTCAGTTTCGAGAGGAGTTCAGCGAGAAATTGACCAATAACCCAAAGTTATTATACAATACATGTTTTTCAGATGAAAGTTTTTTCATGTTGAATGGTGAAGGGAATAGAGATAATTGTCGTTACTGGAGCGATGCGAATCCTCATTTGGTGATGGAAACACGTTCACAAACTCCACAAAAATTGAATTTCTGGGCCGGCATTCTTCGTAATCATATTGTTGGACATTCTTCATTGAAGGTGATTTCAATGGAGACACATACCTAAATCTATTAAAAGACTGTGTAGATCCTATGATTACACAAATTTTAGAAAATGATAATTTAGTAGGAAATTAAATAACATTCCAGCAGGATGGTGCAACCCCTCATTTTGATGTTTGGGTGAGACAGTTTTTGGACGAACGTTTTCCAATGCGTTGGATCGGCAGAAGGGGTCCAGTGGAGTGGCCAGCTAGATCACATGATCTCACACCGTTGGACTTTTTTCTGTGGGGACACCTGAAGTCGAAAGTGTACTCTACTAAGCCTACAAATCTAGAAGACCTGCGACAGAGAATTGTTGGGGAATGCCAATTGCTGACTCCGGACATCTTGAATAATGTACGGAATGCTTTCGAGAGTAGACTGTATTATTGTATGAAACTAGGTGGAGGTCATTTTGAACAAATTATCCGTTAAATTTGTTTCCTCTGATATTATTTGTTGTTGATTTCCTCATTAAAATGAACGATAGCGAATTTTCTGTTTTTTTTAATGAAACGTTTAACATTTAATTTCTTATGATGCACTGTTGGAACCTTTAGTGTAGTAATGAATATTACTGGAGTTTTTTCCCAACACCAAATCGTTATTTTTAACACCTCGACACGTGTTTCGATCACCAAGTGATCATCTTCAAAGAGGAAGATTAAAACTTTTAGTTTTAATCAAAATCGTTATTTTCAACACCTCGACACGTGTTTCGATCACCAAGTGATCATCTTTTCAAAAAGGAATATTAAAACTATGAGTTTTAAGTGATCATCTTCAAAGAGGAAGATTAAAGCTAAAAGTTTTAGTTTTAATCTTCCTCTTTGAAGATGATCACTTGGTGATCGAAACACAAAGAGGAAGATTAACACTAAAAGTTTTAGTTTTAATTTTTATGTTGACGGAATTAACTGACTTGTGTTGCATTGGCATAAGTGCACTGATTCAAGTGGGGCTTATTTCGATTAAATTGAATGAGTATTTACTGAGATATCACAGTGTAGAGTGAACATAAAAACGGACAAAACTTTTGAAACAACCTAATAGCAGACAAGTTGTTTTTGTAATTTTGTTGCAAAAAACTGTTGATCACCACCCCTAGTCATTTTCTGTACCTATAATTATAAACATTAATTATTACTTTCAGGATACTGTGTTTTTTTCACAATACTATTTGGAAGCCCTGATATGGTGCATTGGATTGGGCATACTGCTTCTCAGATTCATGACTCTTGGAACGAAGATTAACAAAAAATATAGAAACCTGTCTGTACTCATAACGGAACAGATAAATCTTCATCTGCAAATTGAACAGATATCACATAAGAAAGATGAACTGAATGTTTCTCAGAAGAAAGAAGAACTTAACGTTTCAAATAACGTTTTGAAACTTGCCATAGATTTGCTGAAGGTGAGGAATGCAATAAAAATATTTCATAAGAAAATAAATATTTCGAAATAAAATCTAGAAATATTCATCTTCTAACTCACCCACACAGTAGGTTTACGTTAGGAAAATAACTACTTTCCCGGCTAATACCATAATAATAATAAGACTTTATTGTCCGAAGAAAAAATCTTGTCGACAAAGCTAGTAAGTAAGTATAAAATAAAATACATAAATGTCCTATGAATATAAAAATATAAACGAAATATAGTGTACACTAAACTAAAGTATAAAAAACACTGAATGAAAACAACAAATAATGGTTGAAACAAATACACACATAAAACACGCACAGCATGCAACTTAGTCAAACTATAATAGGGTTCACTACTCAAAAGTTCATTGATTATTTTCCTGTATTGATTGGGTCTCTTTAGAGTAGCTCGGCAGATGGTTATACATCTTCACACCGTTGTAAAATAAGGAGTGCAAACTGAATAGAAAACGTGTTTTTTATATAAACCAATCTTCATATAAAAGTAGTTATTTCAAATTATTTATTTCCTTATATTGAAAAAAAAATACATATAAAAGAATGGACAAGGAAAATTCATAGAGTAGCAAATCAGATTTTTGTATTTAAAAACTCGTCAAGAGTATAAAAACATCTTTCTAACAGAAATGATTTAATTTTTTTTTTTAACAACGAAAGGCTGCATATTGACTTCAATATATTTGGTGAACGGTTGTAAATTTTGGGTCCTACACGTTTAGCTGCACTTTGAGTTGTCTTATACTTAGCTGATCTAACGTGTATCATTTGCTTCTACCGAGTGTTTTTATCATGAATATCTCTATTGAGATTGAAGTCATTCCTGTTAGTGAAAACATAAACCGACAACTCATAAATACATAATCCAACCAAAGTAAAAATTTCGTGTGTAGCGAAAATGTTTCTGCATGAATACTGTCGAGGAACATTGAACAAACAGCGTAGGATAGCTTTTTGTTGGATAAATACATTTTTACTCTTTGCAGAGTTGCCCCACAGACATACACCAAAGCGCAATTTGGATTCGACCTGGGCATGATGAACAGCAATAAGTTGGTTTATGTTGAGAACATTTCTCAATGTTAATGAAAAGATAGGTTATAGAGCTGAAACTAATTGATTACAGTGCTCATTCCAAGAAAGACTCTCATCTATTTGCATGCCTAGGAATTTAACAGCATCATGGGTGTTTCTCAAAATAGAATCATTAACAGTCACCTGAATATCATCGGTTTTATTTTGGTAGTTGTAAAAGCGGATTAACTGAGTTTTTTTTACATTGAAAAACAGGTTGTGACTATTGAATAGTTTGAAACTACATTCAGAGTATATTCACATAGTTGTTTTCCGGCAGGTATTCACCAGAACCTACGGTGTAGGTAGTTGTGTATTGAGGAGAGATACATACGTATAAGGAAATAAATATACCTATGTATCTCTCCTCAATACAGTCTTCAGACTTGTTTTGATTTTTGTCAAAAATATTTTGTGATTCACTTTAGTCATATTGACATATGAAGACACAAGATTCAAAAAATATTCGGTTTATATGGGATACTAATATTTTCTATTAGCTCATACTGTTTCATATTCAGCATGGGTAAGAGCTTCGGGTATAGGTTCTGGCTAATAAATCCTTTTTATTTTTACAATAATAACGATAATATCAATTTATTGAAGTACCGTCAACAACTGATATCAATTTGAAGGACTCCCTTTACCCTAATATCTGGTTAGACTAGTCGTGTCTCTTTCAGAAGGGATGTATTTTATGGTGATTTCCTTAGCTCCTTTTCTCAATCTCACTATTGCTATTATTCGTTGTGCTCAGGAAATCTCAAGGTTTTTAACTGTGGTACATCGGCGATTTTTTATTAGGTATTTATTTTTTATTTTTTCTGGAAATGAATGAATAGTTTATTTGAAATGGTCTTCATAAAAAAATATTATACATTTGAATAGGTATTATAACAACTTATAAAAACTATCTTTGAATATATTACAAGAACTGAAAAGTACGAATATGCATTTTCCAAACTTAAAAAAAAATAATAAACATATCACAGAAACTTTTACTGTAACATAAAAATTAAATTTGTATTGCCTAATATAATTTATCCTTACGAATCAGTAGATAGTTGTCCTGAAAATCTAGAGAAGAAAATTGGATTGGATAATTTAGGAAACACTTGCTACATGAATAGCATTTTACAAGTGTTGTTCATGACGAAGAATTTCAAGAACGAAGTTTTAATGATGAACGAGAACGGGAATGTTTCCTACTTATTCATCAAACTCAAACACCTGTTCATGCAGCTGCAGTTTCATAAGAAGGTATCATCTTTCCCTCTAACCGATTTCCTGGAGTCTTTGAAGTCCACTAGATACTCGTTAGGACAACAATAGGATTGTTCCGAATTCTTGGGGTTCTTGTTGAATACTCTTCGTGAGCAAAACAATAGCAAAATCAATACTCCTGACCGCTCTGGACTGAATGATTCCGTACAGCCCATCTCGTCTTGTGTTTGTAAATCTTTTGCTGGAAAAATCCTCACTTGTTTACTTTGTGGTAATTGTTCAAGAAGTACCGAAAACTTATGTGAATTTCTGGAACTTCATCTAGCTTTTCCTAATATGGCTAATAACCAGTCCGTGCAAAGCTTATTATTAAATCATCTGAAAATGGAATTTTTAACAGGTGATGATCGACTGTATTGTCAAACATGCGCCAAACTAACTGACTGTTATAAGGAAACAAGTATAGCTGAGGCACCAGTCAATCTAATAATAACACTGATGATTTTCAAACAAGACTCAACCTCTAACGGAAGCAAGAAACTCTTTGGAAGGTTCGAAATAGATAAACATTTCAACCTAGCAGACCACTATTATAATATTCATGCAGTCATTGTTCACTGTGGTTCTGGCGTTGAATTTGGTCATTATTACGCCTTGGTCAAAGATGAAACGGACTGGTTTAAGTTTGACGATAGTCGTGTCACGAAGTGTTCTGGCGATGCATTGAATTTATTGGAGCCTCTGGAGACACCCTGCATTTTGTTTTATAAGAGAGAGGACATTGTTAGATCAAGATCTTCAGATGATGTGGTGCTGCAGGTTTCTCCGGGTTTTCCTGCAGCTGAAAAAGCAAATGCGCCACTGGAATCAATGAAGTCGCCCCGGAGCGCCAATTAATTTTTATTGTTGTTTTTATTTTATTTTTATCGTTGTTTTAATAAAATTAGAATGAATTTATCAATTGTTTTTTGAAGTTGTTAATATTTGTTGTATTCTTGACGCTACTGCGTGAACTATTGAATTCCAGAAAATCTTTATCAAATATTTGTTTTACTGCATGTCATATTTTGCCAAAAAAGATGAATGTACTGATTATGCCTTATATCATGTTTATCTATTTAATTATTATCATGAAGAATATCAAAACTTGATGGTCACGATGATCTCCTACCATGTAGTGAGGGCTATATACATCAATTTATTATTTGATGATTGTATATTATATAATCATCAAAATATTTTGCTGAAATTTCAGTTAACATTTTATAAAAAGATTATCGATGGGTAAAGAATCTCTTTTTTACAGATAATCAATTGAGTGTGCTCAACATACCATCATACCAACGTACCATACCATAGATCAGTTATACTTCAAAATAATTGTCATTCCTCTATTCAAAAAACTAATCAATATAGTTGACTTCATGATTTTCAATACAAAAGGGTTTTACAAAAACCGCGACACGTGTTTCGCTATACAATAGCTTCTTCAAGCATAAACTGAGAGTTACTTCTAAATTACAACCATTTTATACTCTAACCTAGTACCTAATCGTCTACCTAAATAATGAATCTACCTGAACAGGTCAGGTGTGAATTCATTAACACTGTCAATACATTTTTTGAAAGTATACCTGAAAATATACCTAACTATTTTTACCTACAAAGGAACAGATTCAATAATGGTGAATTATTCAATTCAGTTTGATCATTCGTAAGATGTTGACAGTTAATTTCCATACTCTCCAACAGGGTAAGTTTCAAACCTTTCTTCTGGAAATGGAGGGGTTTGTATTCATGGTTGAACTCATGTACCTCTGAGATTAAATGACTGGCATATAGTGCAAATCGTACAATAAACTATATTGATTAGTTTTTTAATATGGATTTTCATCAATTCCTCTGTTTTGACATTTTTACAGTATTGCGTGCCTATTCAAATCAAACGAGTATAATATGATGGCAGTATAATCAAAATGTTATTGATCAATATTTTAGATTCAAAATTCAAGTGCTGCTAGATACGTGAAGAAAAAATTACCTTTTTAGAAATTTCCTTTTTGCATATATTCAAAGTGTGCATGGAATGTGGGTTGATTGTTCAAAATATATCTAAGGTAATCCACTTCTGTGTTAATTTCTGATTTCAAAATATTGATAACGAATTATTTGTTATTGAGACTTCAAAATGTAACCTTTGTCCTAGCAGTAAACGCACATACCACTGATGATGTCTACTGCAGTGTGAAACGTTTGGTACTTCAGGTTCCATTCGACCACGGCCTATTAACCGGATTTTGTTCTCTTTAATCGTGACTCTGGCCGTGAAAGCCTTTGTTCTTATTTCAATTTCTTTGATTCCACACTCTTTTAGTGGAAGTTAATTCATCATATTCAGTTATTCTTTAGTTTTTATATTTGAAAATAATTTGAAATATTTCATTCCCGAGTTGTAGAATATGAAAATGATGTATGAAGAAAAATTATTCACCATTATATAATTTCATAATTATTTTTCAGGAGTTGGAGAATCCCTTCAAGATTTCAGGTCTTTCAGCCAATCCAATATTGTACAATTGTACAAAATTGGTAATCCTTTCAGCACTGTCGGGCGTCCTGTCGGAAATGCTGGGATTCAAGTTGAAATTGCACAAAATCAAACTCAAGTGATCCTACTTATTGAAATTGTAATTTTTGTGATCTAGTATTTGTTAGTTAATTTTCTGATAGTTTATTTATGTATGTAAATAAAAAGTTTAGACGAGCAACATCTGTGCGCTTATTTTGTTTTCTCAAATGTATATTCAAAATGCCAATTTAGATAATTCAGTGTATGTTAATGTGTTGAAAGGATGCTGCAAGCAGCTTCTTACGATCAGAACCTGTCATTGGCATCGCTTTAGGTTTTGCCAAACAAACATTGAACACCTGGATGGTAAGAAGATTTATGGACTTCTGGCAGAATCTTCCAGGATTGGCTCACTCCAAGGCGTTTATTCACCCTTAGAAGCTTGATACCAAACAGTTGTTGGACTACAGTAGGGATGAACTACGATGTCTAACAGGCCTTCTTTACAGTCACTGTCATTTGAATCATCATATGCAGAGACTTAGACTGTCGGAGGACAGTATGTGTCGCCTCTGTTTGAAAAATGATGAAACAGCAGAGCACATACTTTGTGCCTGCCCCGCTGGGGACTGAATCAGGTTTTTAGAGTGCGGCAGAGCCGTACTCTTACCATCTGACTTTACAAACTAATCGGCTTCGTTAAAAAGCTGGGTTTATTTGGTCGAGTGTGAATAGGTTTGAGCCACAATAAACTCTCGCGGGTTGCGGTGGAGAGTCGAATAGACCCACTCACTTTGGACCTAACCTAATTCGTTGAAAGAAAAAAAAAGCAGTTGTTGTGAGATCGGTCTTCATTTGATAAGTAAAATTTGGAACCTCTTAACGCGCGTTTCGCTAACCAAGTTAGCATCATCAGGAAATGTCTAAAACTGCTTATGAGGGCAAACTGTTTTCATTAAATATATTTATTTATTTTATTTATTTATTTATTTGCCACTGAGGTACAGTATGTACATATGGTATGTCAATAACTTAAAATTAATATATATATATATATATATATAGAACATAATAACAGTGTGATACGAATAAAATAGGTAGGTATTTCATTTATCATATATGTGTATATACATATATGCATATATACACACATACACACACCCACATATATAAACATACACACATACATACACATATATAGACAAGACACGTATATAAATTCCTTAGTAAAAATATGGAACAGGCGTCGAAGATAACACTAAATAATAGTAAGAGGAAAAAAAAAATTAGTAAAATCATTGCTCAACAGAAATCATCTTCCAGGAATTCATCACAACTATAGTAACATTTTTGCAGCAGCAATTGCTTTACTCTACCATGAAACACTTTATCAGAGGTAATTTGTTTGATCTGCTCTGGTAATTTATTATACAGATTTATGGCATTATACAAAGGGGACTTTTTATATTTCGTTGACTTATGACTTGGAATACGCAAAACATCACCATGACGTGTGTTGTAACTGTGCACCGTTGCGTTTGTTTCTAGTTCATGGATGTTAGATCTAGCAAATCCTATACATTTAAGAATGTATATGGAGGGAGCCGGTAATAATTTTTCCCTAACGAATACTGGTTTACAGCTGTCTCGGTGTTCAATGCTGAAAATTAGTCTAACAATGCGCTTTTGTGCTACGAATACTCTGATGAATTCATTACTGCAACCCCATGCTATGATATTGAGGGATAATGTGAATATGCCATAGCAAAATAGATTTCTAGTAGACCTGCTGTGTCCATGCATGATTTCATTTGCCTTAAAGCAAAGAATGTCTTGTTTAATTTGTTGCAGACATCTTTTATTTGCAGATCCCATGATAAGCTTTCATCCAAGTAAGTTCCTAAAAATTTTATTTCGCTACTAATCTTTATTTCGTCAATAGTTTGTAGGTCATCTGGAACATTATTTTTCCTATTATAGAAATTTACTATTACAGTTTTTGTGGAGTTTAATATTAATCTGTTTCGCTGACACCAGGAGCTAAAACTATCGATTATGCATTTTACCTTACTAAGCAGTACATCAATATTTCCCCCTGTAACTGTGATAGTGGTATCATCCGCAAACATGGTAAGGTGGCAATCTTTCAGATATTCTGACAAATCATTTGCATACAACAAAAAAAGCAATGGTCCAAGCACTGACCCCTGTGGCACTCCAAGCTTAACGTCGTTGCACCTTGATCTAACATTTTCACATTTTACAGTCATGGTACGCCCTTTGAGGTAAGATTCAATCCATTGTAACAAGTTATTCGGGAAACCTAAGTTGGGTCAGTTTTGCAACTAGAAATTCAGGAGACACTGTGTCAAACGCTTTTGTTAGATCAAAAAATAAAGACATTACAAAATTATTCGAATCCACTTCTTTGTAGATATAATTCAGTAAGTGATATGTTGCAGTTTCAATTGATTTACTCTTTCTGAATCCATGTTGATCTTTGCACAGTATATTATTTTCTGCCAAATAATGCGTAATCCTATTTGCGACTATTTTTTCAAATAATTTAGACAGTGAGCAGAGCAAAGAGATTTGCCTATAATTTTCTACTACCGAGCGATCGCCTTTTTTGAAAAGAGGTATTACTAATGCCTTTTTGAATTCTTCGGGAAAGTATCCTTGCAAAAAAGACTGATTAAATAAATAAGTCAAAGGGGTAATCACCACATCGATTATTTTTTTTATTGTTTCTATTGACAACTCATCCAATCCAGTAGACTTTTTATTTTTTAATATTTTCAGTGTGCTTAGCACCTCAGATTCGCTTATAGGATCATTTTGGAAAGGATGAATTATATGGTGATTCCTTGAGACTGTACAAGGCAGTGCCATATTTTGACCAAAGTTTTTTTCAGTTGCAAATTTGGCAGCATTTGAGAAATTGTAAGCAAACAATTCTGTTATTTCATTTAGGTCTGTAATTTCTTGATCATTTTTTAAAATACTGATAATTTTGTTCGATGATCTACTCTTCCTTCCTAGTTCATTATTTATAATGTTCCATGTTGCTTTGGTCTTATTGTCTGCATTCAGAATTTTGTTGTTGAAATAATTGATTTTAGCCTCTTTCAAGTTTTTTTTATGTTCTTTTAAACTGTTTTGATATAAAGTTAAACTTCTGGCATCTGCTTCCTTAGAAGCTTTGATATTTCTAAACATTTCTCTCAATTGTTTTCCCTTCTGGATAATATCATTTGTAACCCAGGTTTTAGAATGATTTTTTACAGTGAGACATCTTTCTGGGCATGAGACATTAAAACACCAGGAAACAGATTCCAAGAAATATGAAAAGCTGACATCAATCTTCATATCATATAGTTGAGGAAACCAGATTATACTATTTAGCCTTATTTTGAATTCATTTATATTTTCAGGATTTAACTGACGCTTATAAACTTCCTTAACGTGATTTTTACTTATCTGAAATGTAAGAATATGTGACAGATGGTCTGCTATATTTGGTTGTTTTAACTTGCATTCATAGTAATGATCTGAATAGGTAGATGTCATGTAGTCAATGCATGTTCGGCTTGTGTGTCCATTTATATTTGTAAAAATCCTAGTGGGGCCTATAAAGTTTATATTAAGTTGGTAAGACTTGAAAAGGTCACTGAGCAGTTTAGTGTTACTATCTTCTGGTGCTAGGTAATTTATGTTGAAATCTCCACACAATATAGTAAAGTTAGATCTGCACTCCGCTATTGCTAATGCCTGCGATAGACAATTTAAAAAAACTCGAGGGTCCCCACTTGGTGGTCTGTATGCGGTTATGATAGTGACTTTAGTTGTATTTTTACGATAGAAAATTGCACAGATCTCTACATGACACTCTACAGATAACTTTTTTATAGACTCTAGTTCATTACAATTTGTGTTTTCTTTTACTAAAATCAGTACACCCCCTCGTTCATGATTTTCCCGACAATAAATTGCTCCTACTTTATAGCCTCTCAAATAAACTAACCCATAATCTTTTGTTATCCAGTGTTCAGAAAAACATAAAAAATCCAATTTATTTTCATCAGCAAAAACCTCGATAGAGCTATAGTTGTTAAAAAATCCCTGGACATTTACATGACACACACTATCTTTACTAACGTTTATGTTATTTAGTAGAACCTTTCTTACATTTGTTGCAGATTGAGCTGTGATAGTCTGGGGTATAAAAAATTTTTTTGTTTGTTTGTCCCCTCAACACTTGAGTTCATCACTAAAATATCACCAGAAATAGTATTGGTTTCTAAATTCACTGAAAATTTTTTGTTGTTTGTTTCTGCATCTGATTTAGAGTACGTTTGAACTACTTCATTTTCTTTTTCTACAGATACACAGCATGTCTTCATAAACTTGTTAACCCGAGTAAAGTGCTTATCTATATGACGAAGTAGAGATTGCATCAGATACCACTTTCCAATCCTATTTATAGTGAATCCATCTGTGTGATAATTTGTCTTCCTTAGTGCAGAATTACATTCAGATTAGATCTACATAAAAGTCAAAAGATTTTCGATTGAGACAGACTGACGATAGTGAAAGGATATCAATATGAATTATTACTTGCGTAATAATGAAACCTTTCATGTTCCCAAAAAAAATTCAGGAAATTGGCAAAACAGCTCAGATAATAATGAAATAATTGATAAAGTGATTACATTATCATTGTAGGCATACAATCAATTGAAGTTTTAAACGGTCACAGCCGGAACTGAAATTCAAGTTCAGTGGCGGCACATCGCAAAAAATTAAAAGATATTAACAAATAATTATGATTATACTTCGATAGCCACGTCCTCGAGATCACAAAGGTAGTTGTTCGCGTCAGCCCGATCCTGTGCGTAATGTTTAAAGTCGTGCAAAAACGTATCAGTACCACCTATTGTCTGCTATCCGGGGCCTGTTTTGATTCATTATAGTTCTTATGCTTGAAGTGTGTGTATGTTTAAAAATCGTGTCAAGTGCAAAATGGGAAAACGAAAATTAGAAGCCTTATATTCCCTGAAGAAGAAGATAAAGAAAATGGAAAGAAAACTTCAAGATTTATCTAGCAGTGAGTAATAATTCTCAAATTTTCAGAGGACGAATTTTATTTCGAAAAACATGCCAATTTCATTCCGATTTTGGCAACAAAGTTTCATTTTCATTCCGAAAATGACCAACTGATTTCATTTTCACTCCGAAAATGATGATAAAAATTCATTTTCACTCCGAAAATGATTGGAAAATTTCATTTTCACTCCGAAAATGATTGATAACTTCCATTTTCACTCCGAAAATGACTGAAAAATTTCATTTTCATTCCGAAAATGATTGAATATTTCCACATCCATTCCATAATTGACTGAAACTGGTTGAATATGTTCGTTTTCATTCCGAAAATGACTGAATTTGTGTATTCGATGAAATACACTTACTTCATAAAAACAGGTAGGTACCTACACACTTTTTTGTCCGCAGGCAGTTCGTCCTCAAGCGATATTCAATCGTGTTCGGAATCAGGGTCGGACTCCGACATGAATGATATACCGGAAGTGTCTCAATTGACAGAGGTTTTGGGAGTCAACCCTACATCAAAAAATGATGTCGGACCAAATATAGCAGAGGACTTAGCCTCCCGATGGCAACAATATCTAACACTTGGCCTTGATAAAGAAACCCGTCAGGAGCTGTGGAAAAAATGGAATATTCCTGGAAACTGTGGTTCATTGAAAGCTCCGAAACTCAATCCCGAGTTTCAGAGTTTACTTGCTCCAGCAGAACTGAAAAAAGAAACGTTTCTTCAGAACACTCAAGAAATACTGGGCAGAGGCCTGTCAGCACTAGGATGTTCTCTATCACTGGTATTAGTGAACCTGAAAAGTTATGATAATAATCTCGTATCATCCTTGGTCGATGCTGCAAAGTTGATTACAGACACTCATCACACCATCTCAACCCACCGGCGACATCAACTCAAGAACCGACTGAGTTCCCAAATCCAGAAAGTTATCGAAAGTCAAATAATTGATGACTTTCTTTTCGAATCGGACCTGAGTGAAAACTGTAAAGCAGCAAAAGCCCTAGAATGTAATACAAGAGACTGGATTCAGAAACCGCCAACATCTGCATCAAAATCGAAGATCAACCATTTAAACTGGAAACGCCCCTCCTCCAAGGAACCGCAGAGAAAGGGGGAGGGGAGCAGCAAGAGAGAGTGGGAGAAATGGAACAAACGTCCGGAGAGGCGATTTTCACACAGGTCCAGGAACCCCAGGAACAAGTAAAGAATCACCATATTTTTCGACAACTGGCAACATATAACCACCGACAAATTAATTCTTAGTTGGGTGCAAGGATACAAACTTTCATTCAAGCAGAAACCAAAGCAAACAAAATGTTTTTCTGCTGGACGTTGCCCAGAGCTATCTGAGACTATTGACGAGCTGCGAAAAATGGGGGCTATTGTTGAATCAAAACACTGTCGGGAAGAATTTATTTATTCCTATTTTTTTACGGAGAAAACCAAACGGAGACAACAGATTTATTTTAAACTTAAAAGAACTCAATACTTTTTTGACAGTTCCCCATTTCAAAATGGAAGACTATCGAACTGTTAAAAATTTAATATCACAAAACTGCTTTATGTCGAAGCTAGAATTGAAAAATGCCTACTTTTTAATTGCTAGAGCAAAAGAACATAGAAAATATCTTAAATTTGAATACGATTTCCATCTATATGAATTTTGTTGTCTCCCATTCGGTTTAAGCCCTGCTCCTTATGTATTCATCAAACTTTTGAAGCCAGTGGTCGCACATTTAAGATCTCAAGGATGTGTTTCTGTAGTTTATCTTGATGACCTACTTCTAATAGGAAAAACATACAATGAATGCTTAAAACATACACAACTTGCTGTTACGATTTTCACTTCATTAGGGTTCATCATTAATAACGAAAAAAGTATTCTCATACCAGTACAAGAAATACAATTTCTTGGGTTTATTTTCAGTAGTATTAGAATGACAATCAGGTTACCCGAAGAAAAAGTGGAAAGGTGTTTAAATATGATAAAACTATGCTTAAGTAAACATTTTTCTTCCATTCGTTTTTTTGCCAAGTTAATTGGCACCCTCATTTCAATCTGTCCAGCAATAAAATATGGCTGGAGACATACCAAAATATTAGAAAGAAACAAATTTCAAGCATTAAAAATAACAAATGGAAATTTCGACGAGGAAATGAACATATCAAGTTCAAGCAAAAAATAATTGAAATGGTGGTTATCTATCCCCAGTAATTGTGGAAATGATCTAGGTCAGAAAAATTACGACATGACGATCTTCACGGATGCCTCTAGTACAGGGTGGGCAACGGCTTTGGCATATATAAACCGTATGGCTGGAATACTGTTTCCGCACCTGAACAAAATAACACAAAAAATTTGGAATTGGTGTGAGAACAGAAATATAATGATATTTGCTTCATACATCAACTCCAAAGAAAACAGGTTAGCAGATAGAGAATCAAGGGAAAAATAGAAACAGAGTATAGTTTAGATCAAGGAATTACACAAAAAATTATTCAATTCTTACAAACTGAATTCGATGCAGGAGCCCCAAACGCCTCCCTTAACACTCATAAGTCAGCTCTCTGTATGCTACTCAATTTTGAAACGAAAGTACTTTCTCGATTTCTCAGAGGAATTTTTAGGTCTCGACCCATATTTCCAAAGTACAACGAAACCTGGGATCCAAATCCAGTTTTGGCCTACTTAAGTACATTATCACCTTTAGAATCTTTAACTTTAAAAAACCTAACAATAAAGTTAGTTGTACTGCTAGCTCTGGCTACAGCACAACGCGTACAGACATTATCAAAAATAAAACTTTCAAATATTTTCAGATTCGATGATCAAATAGAAATAAGAATAACTGATATCCTAAAAACATCAGCCCCGAACAAAGTTCAACCAATACTCATATTGCCATATTTTTTTGAAAAGCCACATCTTTGCGTGGCTTCGGTAATGGATTATTATATGAAAACAACAAATAACCTTAGAAACAATTCGGATCAACTATTGATAACAATTAAAACACCCCACCATCCAGCAACAACCCAAACCATCAGTAGGTGGATTAAAAGTGGCCTCAATCAAAGTGGTGTTGATACATCAATGTTTACAGGCCACAGCACTCGACATGCTTCTACCTCTTATGCTTTCAAAAAAGGGGTGAACATAGAAACCATAAGAAAAGCCGCTGGATGGTCGAACAAATCAAATACATTCAGTAAATTTTATAATAAGCCTATTCAAAGTGGAAATTTTGCGAAATATATTTTTGAAACAGAGCCTCAATGAGGTCAATTCACTTTACTATTTATTCTGTGTACTATATAGCATAGTTGATTGTCATTATTAATTATTAATTATTTCTTGTTCAAGTGTGTTGAATAAACTGTTGAACTACACTTGTGCCTTATATCACTAACTTAAACCTTAGATAGCTACATAATCACTTTAAACATCTACTTTTGTGATCTCGAGGACGTGGCTATCGAAGTATAATTAGAGATTAAACGACTTACCTAAGGAAGTTCAATTCTCAATTATACGAGATAGCCACGTCCGAAGAGATCACAACCCACCCTCCTCGGATATTTAATATTAACCCCTATATGTACCTATCTAAGGGTAACGAAAAAACTATAATGAATCAAAACAGGCCCCGGATAGCAGAGAATGGGTGGTACTGATACGTTTTTGCATGACTTTAAACATTACGCACAGGATCGGGCTGACGCGAACAACTACCTTTGTGATCTCTTCGGACGTGGCTATCTCGAATAATTGAGAATTGAACTTCCTTAGGTAAGTCGTTTAATCTCTAATTATTTTTTTTCTAAAAATGCTTGGATATCGTTACTTTACCATTATTTTGAATATAAATACATAATATGCCCGAAAAAACACTATCACTCACTACGCAGTACAAAACACACTGTATTCTGCATTAACAAACCTCAAGGGAGCCAAGCCTCCGAAGTTTTAAAAAACACAAGCTCCGCGAGACGGATCCAACCAGGGAGATACGTCCCGATTTGTAATTTTACGTCCCGATTTGTAATTTTAGTTGAAGAAATTATAGCGTTAGAAGAGGCTAGCCTCTAGTTGGTCTCCGTTAGTGTTAGATTGCGTTTGTTTTTTTATTTAATTATTCGGACGGGATGCCGTGACGGACCGGGACTGAAAAATATTTCGGTAAATCATTTTAGTGTTTCTTGATAATATTTATTATTTGTGTATAAAACAGGCAGTAATGTATTATAGCAGTGCTTTTTGGTAATATTTTCAATGTGTTTTTAAAGTGTTTTGTTTCAATTTCAAGGTTTTTTCAGGTTTTCACTTTTCGGTAAGTTTTTTTTTTTCATTTATTGTGGATAAGTTGGACGAAATAATAATAAATAATTTTAAATATTTATCTTATGATAATAAATTATACATTATTGAAACTCTGGTAAGGCCTCAAACAAACTTGTTTTCAATTAAAGCGTCAGATAATCGACAAAATCGAGGATTTAATATTAGTTGGTACGATAAATGCGATTGGTTAACCGGCTCCATTAAACGAGAAAAACTTTTTTGTTGGCCGTGTGTTTTATTTTCCGTACAAAGCGAATACCAAACGTGGTTTAAAATAGGATACTCCGATTTAAAAAATTTACCTGCAGAAATACATTTTAAATCTAAGGAGCATATTTTTTCGTCTTGTAAATTACAATTGTTTAGCAAAGAAAATATAGCAACAGCTTTATCGTCTTGGTTAAGAACGAATGTTATGTTTACTTTTAGTTTATTTTTTTATTTTTTTCTTTCCTATCCAAAATTACAAAATACACCTTTCAATTTACCTTTCAAAATGCGGGACCCTCGCGGACTATATTGAACTTGAATGACCGCCGATTAAAAGTAGTTTGCGGGTGCCTTGTGAATTCACTTAAACAAACCAGATTTAATCTTCTTTCCTACCCCATTTTTCCTTTCTTTTCCTGGCAAGACACGACTCTCACTTCTTGCTGGACAATAAAGTTTACTTTTAGACCTGTTTTTATAAACATAATTGAGTAGGGTCAGTAACAAAAATATTTGTTCAATCATTCTGTTTTTTGCATACAAATAAATTTTAATAATCCCTCTTCAATTAAAATAACTCAAATAGTAACATTATTTTAAATCACTTAATAAAATTGCACTTTAAAAAATCAGTCTATTGTTACACTCAGCCCCGCTCTGTTACAGGGTAAGGGGCACAGTGTTACAACATAAAAGTTATCGAAAGACTAACAAATAATAAAGAAAAAAAGTGTTACAACATAAAAAAATTAAAAATTAACAACATTTTAACAAATATTAAATTTCTTAACAATATTCTTTGGGAACGTATAGACATCTGTCTGGCGTTTGGTCTTCCTTTCTGCAACATTTTCCAGAGGTAGCACAATTTTGATATCTTCTAAATATATTGTTGCCATATCCGCTTCAATAGGAAAGTAGAAATTATTGTCAACTTTACCACTTTTACGTAAGTAGCTTATGTCATATTCATTATTCTCAATATTTGTGAGTAATTTTCCAACATAATGCCTGACTAGCTGTTTTCCAACAAATTAAACGACTACAAAATCGTCCTTTTTCGGTTCCACAAAATGAGCTAGTGGCAGTTCATCCTCAGACGTTAACTATCAGAGGAGGCTATCGAGATGTTTTCTGTATCAGTTTCATCGTCATCAAATATAACTCTTTCAACTGTTTCTTTTGTCTTCAGTCTCTTGCTAGGAATTCTTCTTTTTTAGGCACCTTATTTTTATTTCCTGTTGCCCGGGTCAAGCTACAAGGTTTAGGCTTTCTTAAGGTTAAATCACGATGCCGTTTTCTAAACCTATATAACCAGTCAATTCCTGCCATCTCATGAGGAAGCTTTCTGCACTCAACCGTATCGAGACCATAGAGCACATCCTGGAACAGCTAATTAAATACTCCTTCAACGCATTTTCTTGAATTGCACTGAATACGACTCTATTGGCATAATTTGGAGTAAGTCGCATATTTTCGGCTTCTTGCGGTGTAATTTTTTTTCTTCTTTTTAACATATCTTTGCAATGTCATGAAGTTAACATTCTTTTTCGAATACTAATACCACTTTCAACCATCAGAATCGCTTCTGCCATATTTTTTTCAGTATGAAGACCGTAATCCGTCTTCCTCTTACGATTTCGCACCATTTTCCTTTAATACCTTTAAATAATAAAAAAAATATTTTAATTGGGGCTGACTGTTACAGTAGGGGCTGACTGTTACAGTGTCACACAATGCCCTGTAATACAGTACCCCGGAGGTACAAGCCTAATAAATAATGCGGATGAGTATTTTAGGTTATGTTTGCAACAAACTACTTGCCGGTAATTTATAGCGAAATATACATGAAATAAAGGGAAATTAACATGACTTACCCAAACACGATACGCCCGGAAAGAAATGAAAAACTTTGAAATGATTTTTTTGGCGTTTAATCACATTAACACCTTTTTTGTTTTATATTTCTAAAACGCAGTACAAACTTCAGCTATGACATTTGTCTTAATATGGCGGCTTCTGCACTTGACCAACGTGTATACCAACATCATAAAAATAAAAGAAAGGAACAGAGATATTTGCATTGTAACATTGTACCCCGTGTAACACTGTGCCCCCCCTGACCCTACTTGTGCTTATAAAATATTTGTAGCAATTTTTAACAAAACTATTATATTAGAAGAGAAAAGTATTATCTATTGTATAGTATATTTTTTTAAACATTTTCTGTAGAAAATGTTAGGAAGTTCGATTTTCTACTTGTGGAACAGACTTTTGAATTCTCTATAGTATACATACAATATACCTATCATCGCATAATTTTGAATCCTTTTATCAGTGAATTATAAGATTAATGTAAAGGCGGAGATTGTAATATCTTTTCAGACAAAACATTCCAAATAACCTAAACTTCATTGAATTCCTTCCAATTATCAATGTTTATTGATCAAGCTATACTAGATTTTTTATGTTGAAACTATGACACACAAGATGCAGGTATAAATATAACACCATCTGCAGCCTCTGATCATGAAACTGTCATGACATATACCTATTCCTCGAACTATACTGAAAATATGAAAATACGTAAAATAAAAATTTGCTAAAATTCACAGTAAAAAATTCAAGAGTTTCTAGTTGCAGTGTGAACTCAACAACTGTATATCATCTCTTCATTTATCATAACTCTAAAATGAGTAGGTATCATCAATTATTGGTTGATACTTTCTGTATTTGCTTTTTCGCAGGAATAATCACAGAAAAGAAAAAATGGGACAGCATTGGAATGAGAACCTCATCAAAAAATGTACGATCGTTGTGCACAATATAAACACACACCAACACTGAATTATTTTGAAATATTATAAAGAATATAGAATCATTTACTTACAATAAAGTCAACAGAACCGCCAAAGAAATATACTTCAGAAATGGAATTGAACTTATAAATCCAAAGAGAACTGGAGAGTTGTGAACAGCATGGAAAGTAAATTAGAAACATTACCAGTTCATTATTATGTTGACGTCAATAAATAGATAGATAGATGAATAATATACATTATTTCCCAAATAACATTAAGTTCTTCTTAACATTTTGACAATACTCTGAGTAACTTCAATTGCTCAGTAGCTTGTAAATCAATCTCAGATGTAGTATCTGAAACATGTCTTGAAAACTTTTATTTAAAGGATTCAATACTGGAATAATCTAAACATATGCTTTATGACCCTCATAAATGAGTTGAAGTGGCTGGAATCCCCCTTAATATTTCTCAAAATCTTCCAGATCTCTCATCATATGTTTTAATGGAAGTAATATCTCGGAAAAATAATATTTCCAAACTGCATAAAAGCGACAGTGATTATCCCTATTCGATAAGGTAGAACTAGAGATGATTCATCAAATTGTCGTCCGATTTAATTGTTTCCAGCACTTTCTAAAATAATTTAAATTCTTATAAAAAAACATTAGGCATCATATCGCACTCCCTTTAAGAATTAGGTACTTTTGTGTTGTGTTGTATTGTAGGATGTACACCATTGAGAATGACGTTTGTTTGAAGGTGATTGACAATGTTTCATGATGAATTTCACTAGTTCGGACTTCCATTGTCTACTATATAAAATGATTTGAAATCCCTGAAACAACTAAAAAAGAAGAATTAAAAATGAATAACTGAAAATAAGAATTATATTAACCATATAAGCGGAACGTCCAAAATCCACAAGAAGGACGTTCCGCTTATACCGATCATCAGTTCCAGAGATTCGGCTACTCAAAACTTGTCTAGATTTTTACTTCCCTTAATACAACCATTACAAGGAAAAACATCGTCTTTTGTGAAGAATTCAAAGCATTTTGTCGAACTACTAGGGTCAATTGAGGTCACACAGGAAGATCAACTAATTAGTTTTGACGTGGAAAGCCTTTACACCAACGTTCCGGTCGAAGAAGCACTCCAAATCATACAGAGAAAGCTATCCGAAGACGGGAACCTGAAAGAGAGAACGAATCTACCTATAGAAGTAATCATGGAATTACTAGGATGCTGTGTACGAAAGTGTTATTTCCAACTGAAGGACGAATTCTTTAGACAAGATGAGGGACTGCCAATGGGATCGCCACTTTCACCAGTCATAGCCAACATATATATGGAGTGGTTTGAAACTCTGGTCATTGAAGAAGCCCACAAGAAACCTCGAGTCTGGTTGAGATATGTTGACGACACCTTCATAATATGGAACCATGGGAATACTGAACTAGACGCCTTCCGGGAACACATCAACAGCGTGAGACCTTCCATCAATTTCACAATGGAGAAGGAAATCCACAACGAATTGCCATTCTTTTGGTGAAGAGGACCGACACTAAGTGGGAAACATCTGTATACCGAAAACCCACTCATACGGGACAGTATCTGAACCACGAATCCAACCACCATCAATCGACTGAAAGAGGAATCATCAAGACACTATTAGACCGTGCTTTTGGGCTTTGTAATACGAAAGAAGGTCTCGAGAAGGAACTAGACATCATCAAAAATGATCTTCAACGGAATGGCTACTCCAATTCGATAGTAGAAAAGACTTTGACTAGAAGACAGCAGGAGCCTCGCAAGGAAGAGAAGCCGTCACAACCAGTGCTTGCACTTCCCTACATCAGAGGATTATCGGAGAGGATAAGAAGAATTGGTTCCAAGTACAACATCAGAACCTGCTTCAGATCCGGTAACACTATCCGTAGCAGCCTCACGAAAACCAGGCCACCAAACGCGGACTGCGATTCCAAGAATTGCATTTACCGAATACCCTGTGAGTGCGGAAAATCCTATATTGGTGAAACAAAGAGGCCATTGAATGTTCGCATTGCCGAGCACAAGAAACACACACAGGGAAACCAGCAAATCAGGAATAGCAGACCATGTTTGGACCCATCAACACAACATCGAGTGGTCCCAAGCTGAGATCTTGCACAGAGAGGAACATTGGTTTAGGAGAAAATTCAAGGAAGCCGCTTACATGTTGTCCAACAACGTATTCAGCCAAGTCAGCGTAGAAATACGCAACATATGGAAACCCATCATCAACCGAAAAATGGCCAAAACGGTCATCTCCCACGGAACCAGTGAAGCGGAAAATGGAAAGCGGAGATAAGTGAAAGTACTCGAACGATCTATAAATAGTCATCTCTCGGAGGAATCAGTCCAGTCATCACCCGAAGACGATTGTAGATACTAACAATCGAAACGTCGTGAACTAACGTGACTTGGAAACTCTCCACTTTTTATTTTTATTTTCTTTCTATTTTTACTTGTATTTTATTTCACTATTATTTCATTTCAGGTTTATTTTGGTTAATATAATTCTTATTTTCAGCTATTCATGTTCAATTCTTCTTTTTTAGTTGTTTCAGGGATTTCAAATCATTTTATATAGTAGACAATGGAAGTCCGAACTAGTGAAATTCATTGAGAATGACGATGTTCCATATATAGGGGAAATTTTACCTTTTTCATATACTACCTATATTGCGTAACATTCCTTCAATTCCATTACGAATGTTTGGAGTACAAATTGATAGCACCGATTTATCAATCTCTTCGATTGCGGAAAATCCAAATTCACGGCCAGCAGCATCGATATCTTCTAAAAATAGTCACGGTATGTCATTTGGACTATCCAATCTTATCCTAATCACATATTCTATTCATTGTTCAATAAATATATCGCTTCGGTTCAATATTTTTTTTTACTGAAATACACTCTTCCAAAATAAACTTGAACGATTAAAACAAATAACTATCAATATAATCTTATAAACATTTTCAAATTCTTGTTTAGTAATTGATTAAGTAATAAAAATGTCCGTCGAGCAAATTGAAGCATTGAAAACTAAATGTGGAAATGCCCAACGATCTCTTACAAATTATGAAAAATTCTTATCCGGTTTCGATCCGTCAAAAGACTTTCCTGCTCTAGAAAGACGGTTTGAAGAAATAGAAAAAATTCGTGCTACATTCAAAGCCTGTCAATTCGACCTTGAGTTGATTCTCGAAGAATCGGAAGAATTAAGCGCTCATCACACGAATTTTGATAAACAATATTTTGATACGTATTCCATTGCCTCAAATTTACTAGCTACTCGCGGACAACTAGAGTCGCTATCTCCAAGTAATACCGCAGCTATAGTGGATATAGAAGCGGCAAATTCAAATTCTCCTTCTAATCTGCGAACGGGACAAACAAAAAGTGAAGCCAATGCTTCTAGCAATGAAAACAAGGCTTCATTGAACGTGGCTACAGCACAAGCCGCAGCGATTGAACCTAGTTTCCAGGCATCATGTAACTTATATTTCAACCCGGGTTTGTCTACTATAGGCTGCCTATCGGGCGAAGCAGCGGAGGCTATCTCATCCATTGAATCATCAGTTCAGAACTATGAGACGGGATGTAATTTGTTAAAAGAAAGATATGACGATCGTAAATTCATTTGCGACGCCTACATTAAATCGCTAATTGATCTACCTTCCATTTCGAGAGATTTTTCTACTCGCGCCTTTCTAGATCAGCTTCAGAACAATCTAAGAGCTCTTCATGCTTTAGGTGAGCCTACTAGCTATTGGAACTCACTTTTAATAGTTTTAATAGTTTTATTTTGCAATAAATTCAATTGTCGTTAAGTCGAGAAGGTGGAATGATTTTAGCAGCGACGTTCAAAATCCTACTGTTGAACAAATGATCAGGTTTCTCAATAAACAAGCTCAACTCGAAAGAACGCTGCTTCAGACTCAGTCTTCAAGGTCAGACAATTTTAGAAATCAGCCCAAGACCTTCAGTTATCGACCTGATAGCCGTTCTCGAAAGGCATATGTAATATCTTCATCGCCAATTCGGTGCCTCTATTGCAACGAGAACCATTTCACCAATCTTTGTCCGAAATTTGTCGTACTCAATCCTTTACAGCGATTCGAAATTGCCAAAAAAGGAGGATGGTGCTAAAATTGCCTTCGCAAAGGGCATCGTTCACCTTAGTGTACTTCCACTAATTGTCGCAACTGCCAACTGAAGCATCACACTCTTTTGCATTTTGACTCGCGAAATAATAACAAATTACAACAATAATAACAGCAGCAACATAAGAATAAGCCAACGCATTGGGTCTTCTTCAAAAACATTGAAGACCTTGGCTTATCAAAGTGCCTGATCTTCAATTTCCTCTGATCGAGTGGGCTGAAATCGGAAACTAGGTTCATCATGGCCTACCAGAATGAGGTCTTCAACACATTAGTCTACCGCAGACGCGTGATGGGTTTAGAGGTTTCTGACACAAGGTGTAGGGCCTGCCGCGTGGCGTCTGAGACCGCATATGCTGTCAGCATGTCCAGCATATGCGGTCTCAGCCCATACCCATCGACATAACGCGGCACTGAGGATGTTTCATTATCCCTACGACATTTTTACTGTATTGACGAGACATCGTTGATGCTCTTCGCTCCAAGGGATATTGAATCCGTTGTGGGGAAAGAAGTGCCGAGTTTATTGAAACTACTCGTTTCAATAAACTCATACAAGCTAATAAGCCTGATGTAGTTCTTCTCGACCACCAAAGCGAGACAATATTTGTCGTCCTAAATTACAAGATGATCTGTTAGTAATTTTGCTTCGTCATCGTTCGCATCTTTATGTACTTACTGCCGATGTTGAAATAATATATCGACAAATTCGTGTACGTTCAGACGATGCCATCTATCAGAGGATTCTTTTTCTTGGGAGTATTAACGCTTCGATTGAGACTTATATTCTTGAAACTGTTACATACTGTTGGAAAGCTGGAACCACCCAGGAGTGGCTCCTGTGAGCTCAGTTAGCTTGCCTTGCTCGAAGCTATGCAGTGCAGGCCTGCTTTGAAATTTACTTATCATTGACAAGGAAACTCTTCTATTAGACGTCACTGACTTTCATTTGTGGTCCGATTCCAAGATCACATTACATTGGATTCAAACTGCTCCGCAGTTGATATACAAAGGATAACTAAAAACTGTCATTGGCGACATCTTTTTCTAAAGACAATCCTGCAGTCTCCCTCTATATAGCCTCTACCTCTACAGGACCTCTATCAGATTACCGCGTTCTACGCCTTCATGATTTTTTTTTAAAACGGGAGTTGACTACTGCGGCCCACTGTACATTAAGGAGAAGCGGTTCCGTAATCGAAATAAGCTCAATGTCTACGTTAAAGTTTATAGTCGTATTTGAATGATTTCCAAAGCTATCTATTCATATCTTGTTTTTGATCTTGCTACCGAAGCTTTCTTGGCTAGCCTGAATCGTCTTTTTGCTAGGAGGAGGAAAGTCTCTTTGGTTATTTTCTGATAATGGCACGAACTTTGTTGGCACTGACCGTAACTTGCAAGCCTTATTCAAGTCATCCGATCAACAAACCGCTATAAAACAATATTTTGATTCATATTACGCAGAGCTCCATGTTTTGGAGGAATTTGATAAGCTGCGGTCAAATCACTCAAGAAACATTTACTCTGTACTGTCGGAAATACATTGTTTACATATGAGCAATTAGAAACCTATATAATTGAGATTGAAGCGATATTGAACTCTCGTCCTTTATCTCCTTTATCCTCGGATCCCAACGACATTTTTCTTTTAACTAGTGGTCATTTCCTCACTGGTGGTCCATTAACAAGCTGTCTAGAAACACTCCATCTAACCGATTGTCTGCCTGGCAACATACGCAGAAACTAAAGCATCACTTTTGGAATCGCTGTCATAAGGAATATTCAAATAACCAACGCATCAACGTTCTGAATCGACTAGCAGGATTCAAGTTGGAGATTTATTTCTGATCCATGAAGACAATTTTTCGTCACTTGTTTCGTCCCTTGGGACAATCACTGCAATTCATCCAGGATAGGACGGCATCGTACTTGAAGTGACTCTCAAAACCAAGAATAGCGAGTACAAGCGCTGCACCAAGAAACTCAGCCCTTCACCCTTCAATTAACGGTTCCACTTTATTTCATTGAACCTGGATAGTCAAGAGTGGAGGCAGCAAATTTTTTTTATAATTTCATGGTGCTGCAACAGTTTTATTTTGTTGGTATTTTATAATTACTTCTAAAATGCCAATTGATTATATTAGACGAGCCGTGAACAAAATACAGTTGTAGACAATAGAAGTGTTTTATAAATTTGTTATAGAAACGTTTATAAAATAAAATTAAAAATCCGTTATAAAATAGTCATGAAATTATCACAGAAACGTTTTCACAACTAACTTATAGAAAACATTTTTCTATAAAAGTGATTGTTTTGTAGCAGTTTTATAGCACTTTCCTATGAGGTTTGTATGCTCTTCACAAAACTATTTCAAGATTATTTTATAACTGCTTCTTCTAACTGTAATGAAATTATTTTAACACAATTTTGTTTTCATTACTATATTGTCACTTTAATGATAATTTCGCAACTATTTCATATTATGGTATATTTACTACAATTCCACAACAATAACTGTTATAAAATAAAATTGCTTCCGTTAATATATATTTGCTGTCACCAAGAATAAAATGCAGCATTTAAGAAGCACTAGCTGACATTTAGAGGTCGTGTAATGAAGTATAATTTGTCAAGAGAAATTAAAATTTCTATGTTTTTTATCACCTTTATGCATAGAAATTTTCATTACCCATAACCTAATGCTTCAATTTTGTTCTTGCTGAAAAGAGGAAAAGCTTATTATTGATTTAAATCCGTCGATTTAAGTGGAGCACCATGTATATATACACTCAAATCACTAGCTCAAAACTCCTTCAAAATTCAGCCCTAATTATCGATGAAAGAAGCTTCTTAACCAAAACATCTAATCAGATAATATTTATCCAAACAATATAACAATAGCTTTAAAAGTAGCTCGACTCTGGCGCAATACCACCACTTCTAGAACTAAATGAATCTCAACAGTTTTATAGGGGTAACATAGAAGCTAAAATACGTTAAAACTCTTGCTGTTGATAGCAAATTATTTTATAGAACGACGAGAGATTGAAAAGAGAATGCTTAACTTCTTAAGTAATCATAACATACTATGAAAATCCCAATATGGATTCCAAAGCCATAAAAACACAGGCGATGCAATCTTTTCTTTTCTGGAAGATGTATAATAAAGAATCTATTGCGGCAGTATTCTTCAATTTCTCAAAAGCGTTCGACTGCGTGAACTATGAAACACTATTATTTAAATTTCAGTGCTATGGCTTCAGAGGATTGTCATATAACTGGCTTTACAGTTATCTAACAGGCAGGAAGCAGTTAGTAAAACTCCAAGGAAATACATCGCATATTGGGAATAATTCATCAGGTGTACCACAAGGTTCGGTTCTAGGTCCCATCCTTTTTTTGCTTTTTCTGAATGATCTGGTAACCATTGACATTGAAGGAAAGTTTACACTTTTTGCGGATGACACCACGATCCTTTGGTGTGGGGCAAATGAAGATAATTTCAGAGACATCATAATCCTGGATCTCTGTAGGGTTAAACAGTGGTGCGATTCAAACTCCTTATGTTTCAATACAAATAGAACAAACGAAGTTTGCTTCAAACTCAATCTTGACGACTTACTTATAGAAAATCACGCTATATAACAAAACTCACCCAAAATTTTTAGGGGGGTATTTATAGATGATAAATTAAAATTTGAGGAGCATATAACAAATTTATGCAAAAAATAGCATCTGGCTGCTATGCAGTTCGAGTTGTTTCTAACGAACTGTAGTTCGCAACTATTACATTCACTATTCGTTCTATAAAAAAGGGCTGGCAGATACATATGTAGGGCAAAATCGCAAGACCACTGCAAACCACTTTTCGTCAGTCAGAAAATTCTTACTGTACCTTGTTTATTCCTTTTAGAAACCGTTTGCTTTATTCACAAAAAATAATGACAGACGTTACCACACGAGAGGAAGTCGGAATTTGCCTTTGCCAATCCCATAATCAACAAATAAAAAATTTCCTTTGATAGATGAGAGCAAGAAAATATACTACCTCCTTCCAATGTGTTATAGGGCGATAGCAAATTTAAAAAAAAATCAGAAAATTGGTTTAAGGAGTACTTCTGCAAAAAGCCCACTATGACTTGAAGGAATATTACGTTGATGTATTTTAACTCTTAGTATTTCAGATGCTTACATATCTGTTTATTTATTTATTATCTGTAATGGTTTATATATTGTTTTATTTATGTGTATTTTTTAAAGTCATAATGATTGTTCACTGTATATCATAATTTAATTATTAAAAAAAAAGTTAACATTGTTGACTTCATAGTTTCACTAGCTTTGTCAATAAGGATTTATTGACTTTTGTCTGACTCTCAATACAGTTCATGTAATCAATATTGGAAATTTTCAAAATACATTATTACTGGCTATTTTCCTAAAGTGTTGTATTGTGCTAAGTAAATACAAACTGTTTCTGTTATCTTTTTATGTCCTATTTTGTTACATATATACATATATTCAGTATCTACTTGAAATTGAATAGTTTTATAGTTTTATATGATTAAGTAGCGATAGCTAATATGTGTAATTTTGTTTGTTTGTTTTTTATTTAATTATTTTAACCAAGCTTTGTCAATAAGATAATAATCTTCAGACAATAAAGCATATTTTGACTTTGACTTTTTTATTTGTGAATTGTAAATCTAAAATTATTAATATTTAGCTTAGGGTTGCCAGCGCATGAATTTTCTTAGCAAAGCAGCTTGGTTTATTGCTTTCTTCATCTTCAAGGTATTGTAAAATAATTCTGTTGTTTAGTTTTGCACCACTCTCATGGGTTTCTCAGTCTGGGTTTCCCAGTTGGTCCTTCCAATGTATGTTTTTCAAATTCCCTTAAGCAGCCCGTATTTCAGGCCTATTTTCACGTAAATTTTTCAAATCCCTTTTTGATCCTTGTGCCCCTTGTCTTAGGAACTACTCCTTATTATAACATTTTCTCACCTACTAGCTCTAACTAGCTAAGTAGAATATATACCATCATCTTGTAAAATTATAAATAAACCATGTCTTTTCTACAGTACAACTTGCCAGTTATTTATCTTATCTATCTTTTCTACAAGCTCTTATATACTTCTTGTGTGTATTGATCATTCATACTCACGATAATTACTAGATGAAGATCCATTCTAATTTCATACTCTACAACTTACGTTTTTACATTCACAAACTTTATTGTCAAAAATATATCACATATAGGTTTATATGAAAGTAGTTATTTCAGACGGGCCTTTTTTTCAGTTTCTGTCTGAAAGTTACACGAATTACACATCTCTGTATGGAGTTTATTTTGAAATTATTTACTTTTCATTTCTTTAGAAGATTTCTACATTTCTTGGTATAAAGATGGAGAAGTAGAAAGCCAAAACCTTCCTGTCCCAAAAATTGATCGAGTGCTTCAAATTGAAATGTTTTACGTTTAACTCGTAAGCATGCAACCAACATACCACACAAAAAACAATGCATCTATGATCTAATACCAGACAGCATCAATTCGATCGTGAATGCAATGTTTGAATTTTTTTATCTTATTTATAATAATTCTCAGAGCAAGAAATGACAATGATAATCCTTGACGTCGAAGACTGGCTCTGCAATCGACCTCCATGCGGAACCTTCGTTTGAAACCTCCCTTCAACATTGATATTCTTGGTTAGAGTTCCTTAATCAATTTCATACAGTTGATCTTTGTGAAAGGAGTCCGCACATACTGGGATAGTGGAAAAAAACATTCTCAAAAAGTCTTTAATTTACTTAACCAATAATTATTCTGTACAGATACATTCACAAGATGATATTCCATATTCGAGATCTTACATTATCAATCTTATGTTACACCTAAAACTAAATGCAAGCGTACAAAAATAGCCACAGTCCTATGACATGATGATATGACATATTTTGATATGATGTGAAAATTAAGACCTGACCAAACCAATGTGGTCACGATATAAATAACTGACTAAATAATGTATGAGAGTTATAACGACACTCAAATGAGCTACTATATTGAATTTCGAAATGGGGTCAGATGAGCTGTGGTAACTTTGAAGATCAGCTTGATCTGAAACAGAAACAAACTTCAGTTTTTTGGTGCATAAAACAATAATTCAACAATGAAGATCTGAACTCATTTTTTAAAAATTATCTAATAATTGGTAGGTTTTAGTAACGAAATTTCAGATGGATAATATGGATTATTTTTAAATTTAAAATCTATTTGGAAATTCAGAGAATCACCCTGTACAATGTTTGCCTGTTGCTATGCTATGAGGATCCTTTGTTGCAACTGTCGCATTTATGACAATATTGATTTTTTCACAATTTCAAAGTAACCTCAAATATTTTATTCCTACAGTTTCCTACAATTCCTACAGTTTAGGATTCTGGACAAAGTCTTAAATCAACATATTCCAAAATATTTGAAATTCTGCAGCGACTTTCAGTATGGTTTTCATGAGCAAATATCAACAAACGGTGTTTCATGCGGTTTTTTAATATTCACGCTTGATATTTCCAAAGAATTCGACCAATTGATAGGTAGAAGTGGCTTACAAAACAGGTCGTGCACTTCAAGTATGTTGGTGAAACTGAACGGACTATAACAACTCGTAACAAAGAACAAGTTTCATAGACCAGAAGAGTCTAGTGTTTCTCAATATGCTTAAGGGGCAACCACAGAATATGTGAAAACTGCTTGAAACCGGTACATCACACCATGATTTTAGATGCGTTTGTAAGTTACAAAATCGTAAAATATAGAATGAGGTCTATCAGCGACCAAAGTTCCATTCCAAATGCCCCGTTGTTCACTCACATTAGTTGAAATTACAAATATGAAATACAGTGCATTTCTTTAATGTCCCTCCCAATTTTATTTTTTGAACATGTCAACTCAAAAAATTGAAACTTGAAGTAATGAAATTAATGCATGAATACTTTATTTTGAAGTGAAATTGACAAATGAATAATTGTTGAGATGGCAGTACATCCTAAACAGTCTACCTATTCATTCCGTCGCGAATGTTTGTGAGATGTCTCCTTCTACTATGTGGAGACTTTCTAAGAGGAATAGGTATCATCTATATAAAATTAAAATGGTACACCAATTAACTGAAGATGACCTGATCGAAGAACAGAATTCTGCGAAATCATGACGGAAACCATTGCAAGGCATCCTACCTATCTCCACAATATTTGTTTTAGTGACGAATGTACATTTTTTTAAACGGCAATGTTCACAGACAAAATTGCCGTTATTGGAGTGATACCGACCCTCACGTTTTCCGGGAAACAAATACCCAATATCAAGAAAAAATTAACGTTTGGGCAGGAATATTGGGAAACCATATTGTAGGAACTCTATTTATTGATCAAAATTTAACAGGGGAACTGTATTTGAATATGCTGGAAACTACTGCTGACCCTCTCATTACTGAAATCGTCGAAGCGAATCCTAATGAATTTGATATGGATATTGTGAGGTGCTGGTTAGCCAGTTGAACGGTCAGTTGAAAAATTCGTAAACTGATCTGTGGTACAGATTCCTAACGAAAATGGTTTGAGAAGTACGTCAAAAGCAGTTATTTCATCACGACGGGGAAAATGTTGTTGTTTTTGGTTGATTTTGTTCGCTTTCTTGTTTCTATTAATGAATTTTGTTCACTTTGTACGTTCAAATATTTTCTCTTGATATGTTCATATTAGGTTTATTCGAAAGTTTTGACTATTTTTGGGAGGTCACTTCAAACTGTAATGTCTCAGTGGAAACTTATTCAATTCAAACGAAATAGGCGCCATTTGAATCTGGACTTTTGCTAACGGATGATGAGTTGAATAATTCCGTCAACATGAAAATTATATGCTCGGGATTCGATGAAGTCTAGTTGCCTGGTCTTGATTGACAAAGCTTCTACCGGTGAGTAAGTAATCGAAGTGCTTGGAAAGATGGTAGTGTGTTGGCGAGTGGTCTGAGGAGTATCGTGTGTGAGGCAGAACTTCGTATCTCAACTGTTTTTTTTTCCGATGCTGATTTATGAAACGTGCGGATAAGCGTTGTCGTGGGCAGGTTCGGACCACTTCTATTGACCAGTGCCAGCTACTGCTGATGCATTTTCAGTAAATTTCATCGACTTCTTCACAATAGGAATCTGCTGTGATAGTTTGGCCTGGTTGTAGCAAGTGAATCACACTCGCCGCTGACCACCATACCACAGTAAAAATCAACCAGTAAGTCCATTCTCACTACTTTCATTCATGAATTCACAAAGTTCTCGGTGACCTCGAAACGAAGTGCGGAGCCAATTTCTTTTTTTCACCATAGGCGTGTGTTCGTATAAAAATTTAAGGATATTATAAGAAGATTTGGTAGTAAGTTACTTATTCCGTACTACAAAAACTAAAATCAATAATAACAACAGCGAATAAACTAAACACAATATCAATTTCTGACCGTTTATTATAATTAATCCGATGCCCGTGGTACCGTCAAATCCTTCGATACTACAGCACTGGACGCCTTGGATGAGAATCTCATCCTAAGAGCGGTTGAAGGTCTCCGGCAACTCGGGCGGATCACGTGGTAAAAGAGCCTACTGGTAGTATTATTCTACTGTGACTATACACTGATCATGGTCTTTTTTGGTGGGTTTTTCCTTTGTGATGTTCCTGAGTGGCTCACCGGTGTTCTAAACGTCTACTGTTATTATACAGGGTGTAACTAAATGAGTGTAATACATTCAACGAGGTGATTTCTCATCGAAAAAAAGATAGGATCTTTCATATAAAGGAATTTCATTGGAGCATTCCTTGTTAAGATACAGCCCCTCAAAGGGGGTACATAAAATTTGTATAACAATTTTTTTCACAAGCACTGAAGAAGTTACAATATTGAAATTGACCTGATGTTTTGTACTACCAAAAAGACACTTAGCCAGAAATTTATTTGGTTTACCCCATGGTTGTGAGGGGTGGAAAACGCAACCCCTAAAATTTATTTCCAATGTAACTTTTTGTCTTATCATTTGTTAACCATTTAAAAATGTATTTTCGATAGCCTGTTTCATTCTAAACAAAAACTGTCTCTTGGGTTTTTTGACCAAAATAAACCAGTTCGCAGCAAAAAATCATTTTACGAACAACTACAGAGATAAATCGTCATAAATGCGAAAATACAAAACTAATCTATCTAGTAGGTCGCTATTAGCGATAGTGACAATTAAATTGGTATGACGCTGTCAGTTTGTGAATTCTCGAAATTGAATTAATACTAATTGTGTGTTCATGTTCTGTTCTTAATTTGTTACTTTAATAATTCACTTGTTATTAAAATGGCATACACAAATGAGGAAATGGCTGATATGCATTACGTTTACGGTCTGTCGCAGGGGAATGAGTTAGAAGCTTCTAGAAGTGTATCCGAAATGTATCCTCAACGGCAGCATCCTTCACATAGAATATTTGCTCGACTTCATCAACGATTACAAGAATATGGTTCATTCGACAAAAGAACGCAGGATTGTGGTCGCCATCAAGGAGTACGAACACCACAGCTTGAGGAAGCAGTACCTAATTTGATTGAAGAACAACCTACTACCAGTAGGTATTAGAAATATTGCTTTCCAGCTAAATGTTGATCATATGACGGTATTTCGAATTTTAAAGGAACAACTCTTATACCCTTACCATCTGCAACGAGTACAGGCACTGTTACCGCGAGGCTTTCCGAACCGTCTTGAATTTTGCAATTGGATGCTGGAAATGATTAGAAGAAATTGTGACTTTCTGAAGACGATAGAATTCACAGACGAATGTAGTTTTTATTGGGACAAGATTAATAATTTTCATAATTACCACATATGGGCTGATGAAAACCCTCACGCTATCGTCGAAACTAACCATCAAGAACAGATTTCTCTTAACGTGTGGCTCGGAGTTATTGGGGATGATTTAATTGGGCCTCATTTTCTACCTCCTCGATTGAATGGTGAGGCATACGTTCAATTTTTAAGAGAAGTGCGTCCAGTACTGCTGGAGGAAGTTTCTTTGGGCGTCAGAAGGAATATGTTTTTTATGCATGATGGGGCTCCCGCCCAATTTAGTTAAGTAGCATGCCAGCATTTAACTGAAACATATGCAAATCAGTGGATAGGTCGAGGAGGACCACAGAACTGGCCCGTTCGATCCCCGGATCTTAATCCTCTCGATTTCTCTATTTGGGGCCATTCACAGCATTTGGTTTATCGTACTCCTGTTCGTGGCTCAATGCGCCGACGTCTAGATGCATGCGTAATGTCTGAAGGTACGCATATTGAACATTTACTATGATTTCTACATGTTGTGTGTTTTGTTATTAATGAATTAGTTTTGTTGATTACCCTTCAATCTTTTAATGCAGGTACTAACTACAAAATAACAATGAATCCAGTTCGCATTTATGACGATGTATCTCTGTAGTTGTTCGTAAAATAATTTTTTGCTGCGAACTGGTTCATTTTGGGCAAAAAACCCAAGAGACATTTTTTGTTTAGAATGAAACAGGCTATCGGAAATACATTTTTGAATGGTGAACAAATGATAAGACAAAAAGGTACATTGGAAATACATTTTAGGGGTTGCGTTTTCCACCCCTCACAACCATAGGGTAAACCGAATAAATTACTGGCTAAGTGTCTTTTTGGTAGTACAAAACGTCAGGTTGATTTCAATATTGTACCTTTTTCAGTGCTTGTGAAAAAAATTGTTATACAAATTTTATGTTACTCCTTTAAGGGGCTGTATCTTAACAGGGGATGCTCCAATGAAGTTTCCTTATATGAAAGATCATATTTTCTTTTCGATGAGGAATCACCTCCTTGAATGTTTTACACTTATTCAGTTACACCCTGTAGAGGATCCACTTTTCATTACATGTGACTATCCGAACCAAAAAAGGATATTTTTGGTTACGCAAAAGCAAAGAAAAACAGACCTTGAAACGTGACAATTTCTGTCGATCGTTCAAATCGTGGGACAACCATTTCTCGAGCTTTTCGACCTTCCCAATACGTTTCAAACCATCAAAAACCGCATGGGAGCTGACGCCCAGTTTTCCGCCATCCTACGCACCGTTTGTGATGGGTCAGTCTCCACCAGGGTCCTCGAATCCTCCGTTCTGGATTACTGTAGCTCATCTTCGAAGTTTATCTTCGGGGCTGAAATCTCCGGAACCAAATTTCGCGAAACATCGTCGAACTTTTTAAATGCTTGGTTGATTTTTCTGCCTGTTTCGGCAGCGCTTTGGTTCAACTCCAATTCGTGAAAAAAAATTGACCGAAAATCGCTAACGAGGTAAGAAATTAAAATTTGGAAAAAAATCAACAGCATCAATGTATAGCGTACAAAATTCTTTATCGATCAGTATCTACTACGACACAGTAAAAAAATGTTAATTGAAATATGGAGCTACAAAATACATGACATTAAAACGGACAAAACATTTGTAACAACCCAAATGAAAATATAATTTTGACATCACAATGATTGGAAGAGTTGAAAAATAAATAAATATTGACAGAAATTCACAGTTGGACTGGTGTCACCTCACAAACCACAAGAGGAGACTAAATCATCTGTCGGTAACAAATAAGACAGATGGGTATCCGCGGCTAGGCTAAACAGTGGAGACGGGAGTGGGTTAAACAACTTAGCAAATTTCAAATAGATCTTAATGGGCGCCAGGTAAATTTAATCCTCCAGATACCCTAAGTAACTCACAATATCAATAACTTACCAATTAATATTGGAAATAAAAGATAAAGATCCCCAATATGATTTATTCAGTAATCCTAACTTACATGGATTAACCAACAACGCTTCTAAGACAACAATGCAATATTCACACTACTACGCGATGTTCAGATGTCAATACAAGAGCGCGGTGTATATACCCACGAATTCAATCAGCCATAAATTACGATAGTAACGACGCTCAAAAAAAACTACAATACGTCGAGTAAAACTACCACGAAAATTGAGTAGGTGAAATCGTAAATACTAGTATTGGAAGGTTAAGACAAATTCGTTTGCGTCGCGTGAGCTCAGGCGTAGGCGCATCGGTGTCAACAAGCAATCGTGAAAGGACGAAAATACCTCAATTTCCGTTTCACAAATATCTATATCAATCAGGTATCAATAAACAAACTCTTGATCAATAAACGATAAACAAACACTATCTCAACAGGTATCAATAAACATAAGGGCAACAATTATTCAAATATCTCAGTATATCACAAATTTTAAATTAAATCAATTATAACTTGCGTGCTCCTTTTGGGCCACCCGGTATATGGTGTTAGGCTACCCCGTGGTTCGACGGAAGTGGATCACCCTGTAGTACTGCTGAGATGGATCACCCTGTAGTACGGCGGAGATGGGTCACCCTGTAGCACCACCAAGATAGATCACCCTGTAGGGCACAACAAGCTGGACCAGAAATGGATCACCAAATAAGACCCAAGAAGAAAATAGGAAAAAACCCTGGCCAAGGGGTTTTCTATACGTTTCTTCGTGTGCGGTGCTCTGCACGGAAGTCCTACTGGGACTTGATGAGTGACTGAGGGCCTTCTGTTTCTTATGAATCTAATTTCGGAAATCCTTCCACCTGGCACGAGTTCGGTAACCACCACAAATCCTCAAAAGAGCTTAAGTTTCAGACTGCAAATATCCACACCAAAATGACCAATCAGTCTTCCACTATACAATCCTGACTTGTAGAAATAATCCCCGTGAAGGATGGCACAAATACAACCATATATATCCTACAATCAGTCTGATGGTACGCTTTGAACTCCGAACCAAGCTCATCGAAGGCCAACTTCCGAATCAGTGATGTTTTTCGGGAACGAAAAATTGTGCCAATACAAAAATGAAAATTGTACTAAATTACGTTTAATTGTACTGCACTATGTAATATCATGGATCATCATAATAATGTAAGTGTTCTGTGAATCTATGATCATATTATGAATCATAATACAGGGGTGGGTGAAATTTTCATATCTAAACATGTACATAACACTTTTTTCAAATCGTCCTTTTTCTTGCATAATTTATTTTTCACGTGATCTGAAAATAAGGCATCCAGAACCAGTGCACAATCAAAAAATAAAATGGAGATATTGCACAAATTATGCCAGGTGTCAACAAAACATCATTTTATTATGTTCATGGGTCATGGCCCATGGGGTCTGTTGTCGAGATCGTGCGTTTGACAAATTATCGACAGAATGAAATACAGCGATATAAAATACGTATGCTGGACTGCGATACATCATCTGCATATTAATTCATAACTCAAGACTATTGTCTATCTGTCAAATATCGAATAAAAATTTTATTTTTTAGAAAAAGAAAGCAAAATTGTACTAAAATGGCGAAAGAGGTACTGCCGTACTGCATTTAGTTCGATTGTACTAGATTCAGTACAATTGTACTGCACGTAACATCACTGTTCCGAATACTAAGAGACTGCCACATCTGACAGCTAACCAGTTGTTGCCACAGTGCGTCCAATCTACACTACAAGCACCAAGGGGGCGCTGTGCACAACATCATACATCTATCAATTCCTCCACAGCCACTTGAGACAATATCAACAAGTCCATGACCCATCAAAACTCCTTCTCAAAGCAATGCAACCCTAAAACAACCCTTGACAATTTGAGTAACCGATCAATCCTCCACCCGTGAACAACTGTAGAACTAGTTCGGTGTAGTTCGTCGGAACGACACTACGAAAGTTCGGCAGATGTCAACGAACAGCTGTCTCTTAACCTTGTTATCGAATATTTACAAAATATTGTTCCAACCTATTTTCAACTATTTACCAATCCTTATTCATGCGATGGAATAGAAACATATAAGGTAAGTCGCCACATCCTTCCCTTTCAGTACAAATATTTAGGCATTCGTATTATGCAGAATATTTACCGAAAATATCAAACAGTATTCAGAAACCCAGAGCTAACTAATATTGTTTTTCAGGCGATATGGCTCTTATATGTAGTAATCCTTCTGGAAGTGATGAATAACAATCTATGCAAGAAATATTCTTGGAAAGGTATAGGGAATAAGGCAGACAACGGCTAAAAAAAATGATAGGTGAAGAAAACTGAGAAACAAACAATAACAACTATTTCAACCTAGCGAGGAATTTCGGATCTCCAACGTCGATTGGCAATAGGAGAATGCGTAAGTACTGGTCAAAGCAGTTAGTCAGGGAGCATACATTTATTCTTGTACATTTCAGGTATGGTTTTCTATGGAACGGAAGATTCCCATTACTATGATGTTAAATGAATAAAATCAACTTGTAACTGAATTACATTGTTAATATCCTTTGAATAAAAATCTTAAAAGGTAAGGTAGTGTTTTGAAAGGTCACATAAGAGCAGTTTGATCTAGTGCTAAATTGAAACGTAACACTGGCTAGTCCGAATAATGGTAGTGAAAATATAGATACCTTTCGTACCTGCTTCCAGACCGATTCTTCTTGAAGTGTCGTTGAGGAGTTTTTTCATGTTTTCTTCTCGAGTACCAGAAATCTTTTCATCGTAAGCTGAAAACAGATAAATATGTGATTGGCCGATACTTGATGAAAATGCATAACATTTCAGTAACACCTCATTGTAAGATTTTCACTGGACAGTTTCAACAGATAGTATTTTCTATAGCAATGTGCAATATATGAAAGTCATATATAATTAAGAGATGTGACGAAAATTTCATAATCCCTTTGAATATGTTTATAAAGGGTTTCCCGTGGATAAACTTTCCAACAATATTCGTTTTTTTATTAATTCATTTCCTGATTCACTCACGAATCATAGATTTTGGTATGAACACAGCTGTTTCAGAGATTATATATAGGGTAGATAAACTGTATTTAGCAATTATATCACTTTCTCATCTCCTGCGAAGAGGAAGACCAATCTTCCTCTTGAAGATGATCACTTGGTGATCGAAACACGTGTCGAGGTGTTGAAATAACAGTCTGGTATTGGGATAAAACTCCAGTTATATTCATAAGAAGTCATTCGGTGCTAAGTCAGGACTATACGGTGGATGACTCATCAAATTGATGTTTTGGGTGCTCAAAAATGAAGTTGTTTGAGCCGATGTGTGAGAGCTCGTATTGTTGTGGTGGAGAGTGATCCGCCTTCGGTGGTTGGTTTTCCTGATTTCTTGGAAGACAACTGGCAAACAAATGTTCGTGTACCACTCAGAATTGACTGTTCTGCCTTATTCTAGTGGTACGGTTGCGACATATCCAGTTTTTCCGAAAAAACACGCGACCATTTGCTTGGAAGTGCTTCGTGCGCAAACAACTTTTGTTGGATTTGGCTCGTCTTGAAACACTCATACAGTCGACTGCTGTTTACTTTCGGGCTTATACTCGTAAATCCACGATTCATCACCTATTACGATGTCGTATACGTGTTTCGAAGAACCGCGATCGTATTTTTTGAGCATTTCCATCGACACGACGCTTTTTTTTTAGCAATTGACAAATTGTGTGGGATCCAACGCGAACAAAGTTTTTTGACAGTGAAATGTTTATGCAATATTGAATGTATGGTCACACTAATGCCTAAGGTTGTCTCAATCTCACATGACGATCTTGCAATATCAGTTCGCGCACATCATCAATGGACGACCTTCACGAAATTCGTTTTGGAGTGAACTACGACCACGAATGAATTCACCATGTCATCGATAAACACTGGTCATTGATGGAGCTTCATCGCCAAAAATTGAATTAAGTTCATCCATGCAATGTTGCTGAGTTAATTCAGGTTGAAAGTTGTGAAAAATAATCGCACGTTGAAAGTTGTGAAAAATAATCGCATGAAAATGTTTACGATTTGATTCCATTTTTGGGTCGAGATGAATCTTTTAAGTTACTGTAAACGATACAAATAGCGCGCGTATATCAAAATGTTCTGAGTACGTATAAGCTCAAAAATGTCCAACTTTATAACGATAGAGCTGTCAGTTGCCAGATTGCAACACTAGGGTTGCCAAATCCCGAAACATAAAAGGCAACCTATCGTACTACACCAAACAGTGTATCACAAGTTGTCGATGGAAATTTAAGTTAGTAGTGGGCTTAGAGGATTGCCCATTATGAGGCCTTTTTTGTTGTTATACAGGCTGATTCACGGTGGATGGCACATTAGACGTTTCTGGCGAACCAGACAACGAATCACTTTGAAAATTTAATGGAGGGCATATTCGGACATTCTCTAGCCAACTGAAATATTTTCGACAATGCGGTGTTGCCGCTTCTATTAGAAAGCAGTAGCAACTTTGATTTTTCAAATGGAACACTCTGTATATAATATTATTTTTGGAATCTCCAACAATTGCCCGACAACTTTCCTTGATATTTACCTATACCTATCTGTTACCGTTTTCGAAATAAAAATTAATTTCAATTTTTTTCGAAAATCATGACTTCTAAAAATTCCGATATCTTTTAGTTAAGAAGAACTATGATATCGAAATTTGGTTTGGAGTTAGGTGATACTTGGACACTTCCCACACGTCAGCCTAATCTCCGTTACTTCAATACAGGGTGGTAAAAAAATACAGGTTTTCCGTTTGCTTGAAAAAGTTGCTGAAATTTGATTATTTTAAATGGAACACCCTGTATATTATTGAAAATTCGGAAAGCTGCTGAAATTTGCTTTCTTTCTATGTATATCATACCTATACCTAACTAGTCAAGTTTCGGACTTATGAACATTTATTTGTGAAAATGTCCCTTCAGAATGGTATTTCCATTCGGTATTTGGTAAGCAGACCATGATTACTATTTGACAGTAGCGTTGTGACATTCCCCTAATAATATCGACATTTTCGTCACTTCAGAAGTTGCAAATACCTTCAAAACGATGGAACAAAACTATTCAAACGAAGTTCTTATGAATTTGTTTATTATTTTTGGACAGTGTGACAAAATTATCAGCAGAACATGTAGAAAGTTCAATGAAATGTATCCGAATCTACCGCCAATGAACCTCAAGAAATTTATACGAATTCAGAACAATTTCAATGCATTTGGATCAACTTTAAAAGCACCAAGAAACTTGCCTCGACCCGTAACTTTCGAAGACAACCAGATTAATGTCTTAGCATATTTTCACGCATTTCCCGAGTCATCGATAAGAAGTGCTGAAGAAGATTTGGGTATAAAATATTCATCGGTTCAAAGAATCTTGCGAAGACATAAAATGCATGATTATAAATTCATCAAAATTCAAGCAATGAAGCCTCAAGATCCTCAACAGAGAGTAGAATTTTGTGAAATGTTGTTGACACGCATTCAAGAAGATCCACTTTTTTTAAATAAAATTATTTGGACTGATGAATCGAAATTTTCAAGAGAAGGGATTTTCAATTGAAAAAATCGTCATTATTGGTCCAGTGAAAATCCTCACGTCACAAAAGAAGCCGGATTTCAAGAAAAATTTAGTTTTAATGTCTTCTGCATGTTGATGGACAACAAATTGAGGTACGTGATATACGAGGAGTCATTAACATCCAGAAGCTACCTGAATATTTTGGAGAATACTGTAGACAGTTTCGTGGATAATCTGCCACTCGAAGATTATCGAAACTGTTGGTACCAACTAGACGGAGCTCCTGCACATTGCACAAGAGAAGTGAGCGCAGAACTGGATAGACTATTTGACGATCGGTGGATGAGGCGCTTGGGACCATGGAATTGGCCAGCGAGATCACCCGATCTTAATCCATTAGATTTTTATTTGTGGGGAATGTTTAAAGAAAAAGTTTACAAAATACCCGTGCGTTCGAGAGATGAATTGTTAGAAAGGATTGCCCAAACATTTGAAGATTTGGATCCCAATGAAATCAGATCTGCCACCACGAAAGCAGTCAACACCCGCATTTTAAAGTGCTTGGAAGTGAACGGCCAGCGATTCGAACATATTTTGAAATATTCCACATGATTGTTTTACTTTTTTATAATTATTCATATCAATATTTCCAATTTCAAGTTTCTTGGTGCTTTTTTAAAGTTTATCCAAACATATTGAAATTGTTCTGAATTCGTATAAATTTCTTGAGGTTCATTGGCGGTAGATTCGGATACATTTCATTGAACTTTCTACATGTTCTGCTGATAATTTTGTCACACTGTCCAAAAATAATAAACAAATTCATAAGAACTTCGTTTGAATAGTTTTGTTCCATCGTTTTGAAGGTATTTGCAACTTCTGAAGTGACGAAAATGTCGATATTATTAGGAGAATGTCACAACGCTACTGTCAAATAGTAATCATGGCCTGCTTACCAAATACCGAATGGAAATACCATTCTGAAGGGACATTTTCACAAATAAATGTTCATAAGTCCGAAACTTGACTAGTTAGGTATGGGTATGATATACATAGAAAGAAAGCAAATTTCAGCAGCTTTCCGAATTTTCAATAATATACAGGGTGTTCCATTTAAAATAATCAAATTTCAGCAACTTTTTCAAGCAAACGAAAAAACTGTATTTTTTTACCACCCTGTATTGAAGTAACGGAGATTAGGCTGACGTGTGGGAAGTGTCCAAGTATCACCTAACTCCAAACCAAATTTCGATATTATAGTACTTCTTAACTGAAAGATATCGGCATTTTTAGAAGTCATGATTTTCGAAGAAAAAAATTGAAATTAATTTTTATTTCGAAAACGGTAACAGATAGGTATAGGGCAATATCAAGAAAAGTTGTCGAGCAATTGTTGGAGATTCCAAAAATAATATTATATACAGAGTATTCCATTTGAAAAATCAAAGTTGCTACTGCTTTCTAATAGAAGCGGCAACACCGCATTATCGAAAATATTTTAGTTGGCTAGAGAATGTCCGAATATGCCCTCCATTAAATTTTCAAAGTGATCCGTTGTTTGGTTCACCAGAAACGTCTAATGTGCCATCCACCGTGAATCAGCCTGTAGATGGTACTGAAGAATTCAAAAAAACAATACTTTTGGAAACATCTACCTTTTCTCAGCTTCACAAACATCAGGTGAAACAGCGTCGAATGAAAATTGACAAAATTCAAGATGAAGCGCAAGTTCTTCAAAAGGAGCAAGATTCAGCTTGGAATAGAGAAGTGTTCAGAAGAGAAGAAGAGACGAAAGACTGTGATGGATAAACATGTAACAGGTATGAATATTACTGGAGTTTTTCCCAACAACAAACCGTTATTTTAACACATCGACACATGTTTCGATCATCAAGTGGTCATCTTCAAGAGGAAGAGGAAGTTTGATCTTTCTCTTGAAGATAATTACTTGGTAATCGAAACACGTGTCGAGGTGTTAAAAATAACGATTTGGTGTTGGAAAAAACTCCAGTAATATTCATTACTACACCAAAGGTTCCAAACAGTGCATAACAAGTATGTAACAGGTATGTGTAATCACAATTTTGCAAATGGTAGGTATGAAACCTAATATTTGTAAAATACCTAAAAAAAGGTTGGCAAAAGTAAGTTGTTTGAAAAACCATTTCTTTAAAAAGTTATTGAGGATGTTGCGGATATTGACTCTTGTCGTTTGAACTTGATTCTGGTTCAGGTTCAATTCTTCCTGAAGAATTGTTCACAAAAAATTTTGTTTTTTTACAGAATATCATCATTCGATCAAAAACTCAGTCATATACATAGTGAACTGATTGAATGGTTATTTGCAACTAGTCTGGACTTGATTTTGGTGAATATGATTAATTGATACATCTTGGAAAGAAAATTTAGTTGATGACAAAAATGTGCATTACTCGTAATACATACCTTGCTGCCTTTTATTGCTAGGGATATATTTATTTGGATCAGGTATTCCTGAAAATAAAAAAAATATTTATTTTTTTATCGAATGGGTACGTCAAAGTTCTCTAACTTTTTTATTAATTATTGTTTCAACATATAGCAGTAACTATTTGCGATGAAAGTGAATAAAATAACTTCATTTGATAACCGGGTGAGTTATGAATGAAATAGTGAAAACTACGGAGCAAAAAAATCAGTAACCTTAAGTTTATCTGACTATAAAACAGAAAATTGATGATATAATAGCAACAACTTACTGTAAACGTTGATGGTTCCTTCCATATCTCCCAGTGAATTTTTTGATATACATTTGTATACTCCATAATCTTTGGGTCCTATAGATTTTATCGTTAGCTTCATGTGTACTTTGTAGCCTTCCTCAATTATTTCCGGAACGTACTTTGCACCTGGAAAGTGAGACCGTTTAAATTTTTATCAATATTATATTGTATAGCCTAGTTTTATTCTACGTAATTTTTAAATGAGATTTTTTTCGGAAAGCAACTTTTGTCTATAGCCCCCTTGGAGTCATGACATTCTTGTGAGTGAATTGACCACTAGGTGGGAGTCAGAAGCCAAATTTTTGGATCACCTGAAATTTTTTGTTTTTGTTTTTTTATAACTTTTTATTACTGTATTCAAGATTGCTTCATTCCTCAGCAACTATTCGTATTTTAATAGTATAAACTGGTTTTTCGGACTGAAATTTGTCGAAAAATACTAATTGTTGTGCAATGAAATACCCATTCACAATTTATTAACAAATTCTTGGTATCCTCCAAGGTTGGAATCAGAGCCCAAAAATGAATAATTCCTGATCCAAAACCATAAATCTCTGTTTCGACCCATCGTAGGCCTCATTAGCCTACTCAAAAAAAAACATAAGCTTTCACCTCCGGAATCATGTTTGAAGAGAACAAATCCTGGCTAAATAGGTTAGGTTGAGTAGAAAGTGAGTGGGTCGTTACGACTCTCCACCGCAACCCGTGAGAGTTTATTGTGGCTCAAACCTATTCACAGTCTACCACATAAACCCAGCTTCTCAATGAAGCCGATTAGTTTATATGGTTTAGTTTTATACTGTTCGGTTTCAAGCTTTGCCAGAAGTCCATAAATGTTTTGGCCATCCAGGTGTTCAATGTTTGTTTGGCAAAACTTAAAGCGATGCCAATGACAGGTTCTGGTCCGATGAACCTTCTTGCAGCACCCTCCTCTGCAAAGTCAGCAGCCTCATTGCCTTTCAGGCCCGTATGGCCAGGAATTCAGACCAGAGACAATCTGTTTAGTCTTCCTATCGAGGAGAGTCTTTTTTGGCAGTTTGCTACCAATTTAGACGTTGCTCGGTAGAAGCCAAGAACTTCTAACGCCTCTTGACTGCCCGAGATTATTTTTATTGACTTGTGTATGAGGTTAGATTCTACCAATGTCGCCGTACACAGCATAGATTTCCGTTTGAAATATAGTCGCATAGGTTCCTGAGCAGGTTGATATCTCTTGGGCCTGCACCAGAACCTGAAGGTGTTTTTGATCCAACTCTGAACCAACAATTATCTGATCTTGATATTTCCTTCTCCCGGAGGATCCAGCTCTATTCACTTGGGAACAGTACTGTATGAGGCAGATTTAAAACATATTTTTTTCATAGTTGACGGGCATAGTGTCAAAGGTCATTCTCAGGATGTTGTGATTTCCAGTGTCGACCAGCAGTCTATTGTACTCTGTATCAGATTGATTTGTGCAATAGGTTAGGTTAGGTTAGGTGCACAAATCTATATGCAGGCCAAATAGCCTCTTTCTCTGGAAAAATGTGAAAAGGAGGTAGATCTTGGAAGGATCTCCCTGGCCGCTGACGGTTTGTTACTGACAGCACCACAGACGGCCGGACAAGCTTGTTTTTGTGAGCCAGAGGTTCGCCTGAGTCGTTTTCTGTGAAACCTCTGGTCACCAGGCAACTTCTCCCTAAGCTTTGTGTTAAAATTTTTCAAAGTGAGCGTTCAAGATGAATTTTTTGTCAAGGATAATGCCAAAATATTTCACCTCCGTTCCAAATCCTGGTAGGCCAATCAGTACGTTGTACGTTGACTGCGAGGACGAAAGTTATAATGATTATGATGATGTATGTTGCAGTAGCAGACGAAACGTTTGGTTCAGGTTCCACACGAGTGAAAGCTGTAGAGAAAGACGAAACAATTGCTTATCTTCTTTCTTACTCAGGCTTGTCCTTTGAAATCAGTACAGCAATGCATTCGAGTTGGGCCACGAATACTCTCAGGGAAAGCTGCAGTGGAAGACAGGATACAAATCTCGTTCGGTAATCGATGTCAAAGCTAGATTTTATATTTGACGATCTTCTGCAGCCTTGTTTACCTATCATATTCGAAGATCATATAGACGGTGTCTTCATAAGAGGACTAGACATTGCCTCCACTTATGAAAATGCCTTGTTACGGTTTGATTTATTTTCACATAAATCAATATTACCAGTGAATTGATGGATGTATGTAGCCCATTACTAAGTCATAGGAGATCATCATAAAAAAAAAATTACATTTCCATAACATAAAAACTAGAGGCTAGAGAACTACAATTTGAGCGGTTGGTGGACTCAGTAATAAGCGAACATGAAAATTTAGACTTTCACTAATTGGCAACAATTTTAGGCGAATTCGCCAAAATTAAAAACCAGGGTAACTCGCCAAAATTAAAAACCGACCAATTCGCCAAAATATACAAAATTCATGCAAACGATCTAGTATCACGATCAAGTGAATTCCCGTATCGAGAGGAGAATTAGATCTCTCTCTCTCTCTGTTTTGAAAGTAAAACAATCTTCTGGTGAATTCGTCAGAATTTAAAATCAAAGAATTCGAAAGTGTATTGCGATATTTTGGCGAATTTACCAGGAATAGAAAAATGGCCTGCCAAAATATTGAAAATACTTGGGAATGAGAGAGATTGAAATTTTTCTCTTCAAGTAAGAATTCACCTGATTTTAAAATAATTTCACGATTCCATATAACTCCAGAGAATTTTCTCAATTTTGGCGAATGCTTCGGTTTTAAATTCTGGCGAATTAGCGAAAATTGTTGACATTTGGTGAAGGTTTCAGTCTTCATGATTTATTGTTTAATGTAATGAGACATCTAACCGGATTACATATCATTTTATCACTTGATTCAGAAACAAGGAGGTGTAATAGTGTCAGGGAAGAGAGAGATAGATATATATATATATATATATATATATATATATATATATATATATATATATATATATATATATATATATATATATATATATATATATATATATATATATATATATATATATATATATATATATATATATATATATATATATATAAAACGTACACACATGTACATATTTTATGGAAAGTGAACTCTTTCCAACTGTAATGGAGCCTGTCAATAGAATTTTCCGTTGGTTTCTTCAATTGATGAAACTTCGAAATACGATATCATGCGTGAATATTTTTATGTTTCCAAAAATTAGTGTACATCAATTGTGGAAGGTTGAATTTTCAGGAGTCTACCATGATTTATTTGAATTTCACTATAGGTTATTCAGGTGGTAATATTTTAAAACAACAGGACATCACAAACACCTCATGCATAACAAATAAAAATTACAATACTAATTTTTGTTTTAATATCTCTGAGCATAACATAGAAAAACCATATTGACTTCATGATTCTTTGAACTATAACCTGCTTTGTCTTTTTCACCATTATATCAAGAGAAATATATTGAGTTTAATTTTCTCAATTGGAATATTGAGTATTGGTGAAGATCCTGCTACCAGATGATGAAAACAATAATCTTCATTACCAGTCTCCTGATGTAAAATAAGTACCTGATCTTAAGGTATCGAATATCATCATTTTTTGCAGAAAACAATGATATAAAGTAACACCAGAGCAATTTAAGCGGTTAATTCGCTAAGCGCCAGTACCGATTTTCGACTCTGAGGTCCTGAGTTCGAACCCAATTTATTTTTCTGGTGAAGAAAGTGGGTTAATTGACAGGACTAGGAATGGCCATGGTGCATACTAAATGGCTTGGATAGTTTTTATTATAACTACAATATAACTACACAGAACATAATGATCTTGACCATAGTAGTCAATACCGTTGACAGAAAAATAATAGAACCTAATGATAATGAATTATCTTACTGTGAGGTATGATTTCTCCAGAATCTTTAGTCCAGTAGTTGATGGATTTAGGAAAAGCTTGTGAGAAACATTCCAAAGTGACTTGCTGATCATCGTAAGCCCCGATAAGCTGATATTGGATATATACCGATGGAGAAACTGAAACAAAAAATAGGTGATGATTATTAACCTGTTCATTCACAAACCTATTCGGCATTACTTGCATTGAACAAGTTCGAGATGGATAGTAAATTGATTGCTCAATGTGGTATATCTATATCTATACTAATATTATAAATGTAAAAGTTTGTGAGGATGCATAAATGAATGTATTTATGTATGTTTGTGGCCCTTTCACGCCTAAACGACTGATCGGATTTAGATGAAACTTTACAAATATACAGCTTATACATCAGAATAACATATAGACTGAAATTTTCAAAGATTATGTGTGATTTTAGTTACAATATAACGATAAGCATTAAGTAAGCCGGAAAAATTCTTGCTCCCTGAGAGGTGCGCTGCCTATACCGTTGGAGTTACATGAAGATATTGTACCGTAAGATTGTTTATCTTGAATAGTCCTAAATAATAGTCTGTGATAGCATATATCTACCTTGATAGCATATATCTACTTCCTAAATGGTTGCCACTATATGCAAAATACTGAGCCATAAATACAATTGAATTGGATACTTCTTTTACAATGCAAATTTTGAAATATCTCTTGAATTCTTATAAAAATTGATACATTTGTTGTTTGAAGTATTTAATATAGATAAACTTTGTCTTTTACACTAAGTAATTTGAACGAATCGTTCAAAAGTTGCCACGATAAAATTAACTTGACGCAACGCAGTGACCTATTACGCGTCGCGTCTCCTGTAAAACGACGGGGGACGATGCAGTTGGCATAGTTTTTTAGTAACTGTATTTTTGGAGTGAAAATATGAATTACTAGTTGTTGCCCGCGGCTTTGCCCGCGTAGAATTTGGTTTGTCACATGAGTTTCGTAACAGACCAATCCGAATAAATAGTTACAATATTTTTTTAATAACCCAAAACTTCAGGTTTCCAATATTGAAACTGACGAAACTCAATACAATTTTTAAACCCTATTTTTTTCCCTTGGGGGTGGAAATTCCTAATTCCCTTGATGCTTATTTATGCTATGCAAAGAACCTACCTGCATATTTCAAGATTCTAGTTTCATTCATAGTTATCATTCAACAACTTTTTTTCTTCTGTGTCTGAATGTAGCCGTTTTCTCTTGGTTGTAATTGAAATTTTAACTTTGAACTGAGTCATAACATGTCTATTTGATTTTTGTCACCTCAGTATCTGTTTTCTCCTTGTGAATGATAAACGAGATGCTAATTGTGAGAATTCAATCGAAAGAACCCATATACCACTCCTCGAACGATCCTTTCTGTCGATGAGTTCGTGGAGGGAGACATTAGCAAATTGTGATTTCTTTTTTGAACTTTTTCAAGGACTTCATGTATTTCTTTCATATATCTGTCGCAACATAGCGTGTATTCTAATGATTTAATGATTATATACTTTCGGAGAGTCGATATTTTTACTTTTTGTGCTTTTCCAGAGCGCATAAAAAGAAAATTAATTGGCATCGACTTCAATGAAGTTGCGTGAGTAAGAAATGGGCCTTCACAAAAATAGACTTCTGCAGCAAATATCAAAGAATCTTAATGTTGACTTGGGAAAGTGAATATATTATTACCTTTCCATTGAACAACATATTGATTTCAATGAAAAGAGAAATGAAAATTTCTATGTTTTTTACCACTTTTATTTATAAAAAGTGGTAAAAAACATAGAAATTTTCATTTCTCTTTTCATCATGATCTCCTACCACATAGTAACATCCATCAATTTATATTGATTTCAGGTTTCGCCACTATTTGATTATCTTCATCAAATATGTACTTGTGATGCATTGTTTGGAACTTTAATGAAATGATTAAAGACACTATTGTCTAATTAACACTAGTTGATTTTATTTATACGACCGGTTTCTGGTTTGACCGCATTATCAAGTAGAAAACTGAAATGTCAAGTTTGAAAACTCGGTTATATCGGGAGTTTTCAGGTAAGATGTAAGGACAGGTATTTGAAAAACAGGTAGTTGGACGAATCAGGATGTTAACTTTAAAATTCAACACTGAAATTTCTAGGGGAACAACCCCTAGAATTTTCAGTGTTGAATCAACTTATAAATTCAACCCCTGGAAATTTTAGTGTTGAATTTTAAAGTTGGCATCCCGTTTCGTCCAACTACCTATCTATCAAATAACTGTCCTTACATCTCATATACTGTTTGGAACCATCGGTGTAGTAATTAATGTTATTGGAGTATTCAATTCAAACACCAAACCGTTATTTGTTACACCTTGACACGTTTTTCAATCACCAAGTAATCAACTCCAAAAGGAAGATTAAACTTCTCCTTTATCTTTCTCTTGAAGATGATCACTTGGTGATTGAAACACGTGTTGAGGTGTTGAAATTAACTGTTTGGTAATGGGATTGAAACTCCAGTGATATTCATCAAATATATTACTGAAGGAGGTAGGGATATCATAATTTACAATTTTGAAACTTTCGCCAAAAGTGATAATTTTTGTCGATCGCTCGTAGAGCACTGACTTTGGAGCATTTTGATTTTTCCAATACGTTTCAAACCATCAAAAACCACATAGGAGCCGACGCCCAGTTTTTGCTCTATCCCATGTACCGTTTGTGATGGGTCAGTCTCCAAGAAATTTCGCAAACCGACTTCGAACGATGCGTTCATTAACATTATCATTGTCAAATGTCTGGTTGATTTTTTGGGCTGCTTCGGCAGGAGTTTCGTTCGATTTGAATTCGTATAAGCAACTGTCGAAAAATCGTAATAGTAATAAGCTGAAAAGAGTCGAAAAATAAAATTTGGAAAAAATGATTAGCATTATTGTATAGTCAATGTATAGAGTACACAATTGTTTATGGATCAGTATATACCATGACACAGCAGATTGAATATTCATTGAGATATAGAGCTACGAAAAGACGTGACATTGAAACGGATAAAACTTGTGAAATAATTTAGTATCATCAATGTCACATAGAACAATAGTCTCTACTATTTTTTCAGTGTTTATTTTTTATGACCGTCAGAAATATGAAAAATGTATGAGGAAATGAATTACATTATACAATTAGTTTTATCCATTTTCAGTGCCTCCTTTATTATCTTCAAAATGTGGTAGAAGGTGATATACGACTTCACTAATCGTTCAAAGCCTTCAAATAATATTATCAATGTCGAACAAACTAATGGCCTCTATTTTCTCAGTGTTCGTTTTTATGACCATCAAAATAAGAAAAAAATTATGGGAAAATAACTTACATTGTACAACTAATTTTATCCGTTTGCTAACGGATGGTGGGATTCCATTGGTCGCTATACAAAGGTATGATCCCATGTGGTCTCGGTTGACATGTGTGAAGTTCAATCTTGGTCCGGCGTAGTTCAGAACTGCAAAAGTGAGGAAGTATAATAATGAAAAACTTCAAGTGTTTACGGAATTACATTCACGAGGTCTGTAAAAAATGAGGTGAATTTTCATTTATTTCAAAAACTATTTATTTATTCATCAATTTTCATTCCTTTCCCTTCGAAGTAGTTCCCCTTAGGGGAGGACTACTTCGAAGTAATTCTGATATGCCCTTTTTAGTATGTCCTCGAGCTTTCTCAGCGATTCAGTTTTTATTTCACCAATCGTCGCAAAACGCCGTCCTTTCATGGATTTCTTCATTCTTTGGAACTGTGATATCCTATATACAGGGTGTAACATAAGTATGTTAAAATATTCAAGTGACGTATTCCTGAGACAATTTTAAGAAAAAAAGTCTATATGTAATTGTGTCCGAAAATGCTTCGTTTCGGAGAAACGGGCTGTTGAAATTGAATTTTTTTGTTCGCTTTTTGAAAATAATTCTTGCAAAAACTAAGATATTTGCACGAAATTCGGTACTCGGAGTTTTTTTGACGTGGGAAATCATAATTTTGTATTAATTTTCATGTAACATCTAGAGGGCGCTGCGTACGCTGTCATTATTTATTTCAAATTGCCCTAACTTTTTTGACAGTAAACTAAGGTACACCTTCTCAACAACGCTGGAGGTGATCGTTTTCGAGATATTTACAATTTTCTATATCGTTGCACATTACTTTATAGCCAAATTTGATTTCAATAATTTTTGTCACTCTCCGCTTGCAAATTAAGTTAATTAAATAGAGTAGGCTATGAAAGTTTGTTTATGAAAATAGAAGTTCGCTGTCACATTTTTAACTATTAATTGACAAATTCACAGTTCGGAGTTTATAGAGTGATTTTTTGGTACCATGCCCGACTCTACGAATGTTGAAACGGCTGATATGGTTTTTGCATACGGCTTGGCTGACGGGAATTCAAGCGAGGCCAGACGCATCTATCAGGAAAGGTATCCCCAACGCGTGACTCCTTGTGCAGCGACATTTGCGAATCTATTTCGGTGACTTTCCGAATCTGGAAGCTTTGAAATGAATTCTGCAGTAGGACAGCCACGGACTACAAGAACTGTAGAATTGTAGGAGGCGGTTCTCGAATAAATTAGTGAACATCCAGAGGCAAGTACAAGGAAAATTATTCAAACTTTAAATGTGAGTCACATGGCAGTTTACAGAATTTTAAAAGAACAGCAATTATATCCTTATCATATTCAACGTGTCCAGGCACTTACGCTTCGTGATTTCCCACCACGTATCGAATTTGCTCAATGGCTTCAAAGAAAAGTCGCAAATCCTCTTCACAGATGAGGCTAATTTTCCAAGAAATGGTATCATGAACTTCCATAACAACCACATGTGGGCGGAAGATAACCCACATGCGATAATGCAAACTCATTTCCAAGACAGATTCTCTTTTAATGTATGGGTAAGCATAATTGGGGATTATTCAATTGGGCACTATTTTCTCCCCTTACGTTTGAGATGCTTACCTACATTTTTTGGAACGCAAGCTTCCCCACCTTATGGAAGATGTTTCCATTGGTCTCTGAAATCACTCTTGGTTTATGCACGATGGAGCTCCTGCTCATTTTAGTGTGATAGCAAAAATTTTTTCAGACGTAGCATATCCCCAACGATGGATAGGAAGAGAAGGCACTGAGCATTGGCCCCCGACGTCACCGGACCTCAATCCCGTCGATTTTTCCTTTTGCGGACACCTAAAATCACTGGTTCATGCTAGCCCTATTGAAAACGAGGAAATGTTGAGGGATCGCATCATAGCTTGCTGCGAAACGATAAGAAACACTCCGAGCATTTTTCAACGGGTGCGGAATTCTTTGATGAGGAGAGCAGAAGCTTGTAATACTGTTGGGGGTCGTCACTTTGAAAAATTGTTGTAATAGTTGTTTCGTTCAATTTTTATATGTTTATTCACCTAATAAATAACATAGTACTTCTCCGAATTTCCTTTTTTGCGAACTCCTGTAGCACTTTCTAATTGAATAATTGAACCTGATAATTTTTGTTAATTTGGATTGAATAAGCAGTTCGATAATGCTCAGTTCAGAAGAAGTCTGTTCGGGTATACTGCATATGAACTTTGATGAAAATGACTAAAATTGCAGAAAAATTATGACAAAAACCTACCATGTTTTGAAAAATTTCAACAATCTGTATTTCGAAAACGAATCATTCTTCGTTGAACAATTTAAAGAAAAAAGTTGTTTATTTTGACGAGATCCACCACATACTCAGTTTTTGTAATGTTCTCAGCAACTTCACTCATTTACATTGTAAATATCTCGAAAACGATCACCTCCAGCGTTGTTGAGGAGTTGTACTCTTTCACTTGGAATAGGTGTGGAAATTAGGTTTTCTCATGAAAAGTACCAAAAGTTTACTGTCGAAAAAGTTTGCAATTTGAAATAAATAATGAGAGCGTACGCAGCGCCCTCTAGATTTTACATGAAAATTATTACGAAATTATGATTTTCCACATTAAAAAACCCTGGGTACTGAATTTCAGACAAATAACTTATTTTTTGAAAGAGTTATTTTCAAAAAGCGAACAAAAAAATTCAATTTCAACACCTCGTTTCTCCGAAACGAAGCATTTTCGGACACAATTACACTTAGACTTTTTTTTTTAAATTGTCTCAGGAAAACGTCACTTGAATATTTTAATGTACTTATGTTACATCCAGTATAGTATGTTAGTGTGACACTCTGTACATAGTACTTTTTTATATATAATATACGTACTGACCAGCAATATGTCTAGGTGAGCGACAGAATGAAGGATGGGGAATATGGTGTTGATTTATTAATTTGAATACATCACAAGTGACGACGAGTAATATTATGATTGATAAGAAGTGCAAATTAATTTTTTTACGCTCAGCAGTGAACCCTGAGTTCAATTCAATCCTGCTACGTAGGATTGGTCGATTTATAAACGTCGTTTCAACAATTATTTCACGGCAAATAGTATCGACAAAAGTGAACGAAAACGTGCCATTCTTTTAAGTTTATGAATGAATGAAGAGACGTTTCAGCTACCATTCAATATGTTAATTCCGGAAACAAAATCTTACGAATATATTGTGAAATCCATAGACAATCATTTTCAACCGGTAGTGTATGTTTTTGCGTGTCGAAAAAACTTTTCGAACCACGAAAATCAGCCAATGAATCTCCGAAAGAGTGGGCTGCGAAACGGCGAGCATTACTAGCAAATTGCAAATAATCTTAGACTGAGGAAATTAATAAGGCTTCAGTAAATCGTTTTATCATTGGCTATGATTCTGGTCGAGTGAAGGATAGGCTATATGAAGAAAAAAAAAACAGTTACTTTTGCTGAAATCATAGAAGTTGCGTCTTCCAAAAGTACGGTTGCAGAAAATTACAACAGGACTGTCAATATGGAACCAGAAATCTACTACACGAATAACAAGTCCAGATCTTCTGAGATCAAGAGACCTCTTCCATTTCGAGCGTCATCGTCAAGGAAAAACAACTGTGGAGACAACAGACCTGCAGGTACGAGCGGCGGCAGTTCGGGATTAGGAGGTGGCGGCTCAAAGAGGGGAATTCGTACGGATCCACCATCACATTCCAATTGCTCCGTTTGCGGCCGTAAGAACCATAAAACTGATAAGTGTTCTTATAGAAATTGTAACTGCTATATATGTGATAAAAAAATGCGTCTTGCTCCTATGTGTCCAAATAAAAGAAATGCAAATTCATTTAATGAATTGACTGAAAATTGAAATGACTTAGGATCGGAAGACTATTCTCTGTACAGTTTGAAAGCAAGGACAAACCCTGTTTTTATAAAACTCTTTATAGATTATAAATCGTAGACTTTCATTTTGAATACTGGAACAAGTTATGTGGTGATTTCTCGCACATTTTATAAACAAAATCTAGAGGGAAAATATTTGAAAACAACTGACAAGGTTTTTTGTTTCAGACCGGGGGCCCGTGATAAAAATTTTGACCCCATTTTTTATCGTCTGCCCTTTTCAGAAGACATATTTACAGCCACAAGCAACAGTGTTATGCGTTGAACGAATTTTTTTCTCATGTTACACATGCTGAAACATCAACTCTAGTTTGCATAAAAAAAAGCTTCTTTGACCACCATTTTACCGTCTGCCATTCATGCTACCGGATGGCTAGGTTACGCAACCCACAAAAAAATAACTGACAGACGGTTACATGGTGTTCTGGCTAGAGCATGAATTTTTTATTTATTTCCATCTGCCAAGCACAGCGTAGACTGACAGTAGCATGAAATGAACAAATTTTCACAAGGCAGACGGTTTGCTGGTGTATTAAAAATTTATAGGCATTAGGTAATTAACAATTTTTTTACTGTATCTCTGAACAATGTTTTACCGTATAAAACTTGGTAAGATATTAACTTCAGTAATGAAAATACAGAAAAAAATCAATGGTAGACGAATAGACCGTGTTTATACAAGTGAAAAATATTTTTCAATTTGTTAAAAAAAGTGATAAATTTGACCGACATTTTACCGTCTGCTATTGTTTCCTTGCAATATATATTATTATTAGGTAGACAAATTGTCAATCGGCAGACGAATAGATCGTGTTCATACAACTGAATTTTTTTTAATTTGCAGAAAAAAAAGTAATAACTTTGTCCAACGTTCTACCGTCTGCCGTTGTTTCCTTGCAATATATAATTATTGAGTAGACAAACTGTCAATTGGCAGAAGAATCGACCGTGTTCAGATGAGAGTGGTAGACAATTTGTGATGACACAAGTGTCAATGTTACTTCACAATTTGGTTTTGGAAACAATTGCAGATTCATAAATGCCACATAAATCGGCCGGGCTCTTGGCTTTCAGCTTTGCGCTGGTTTACGTGCTTTCCATGCCTTAACCGGCTGTTATTTTACACTAGCATTTTACAAAAAAGGTAAAAAAGACCTTTGTCGATTTTAATGGGCAACAAAAAGTTTGAAAAAAGCTTTCACGGACTTGGCGAATCCTTCTTTGGTTGCCGATACTGCACCAATAAAATAATCGAAGAATTTGTGTGCCGTATGTATGCACCAACCAAAAATAAGTTATCCAAAGTCTGAAGAATGAAGCAAGAGTTCGGATATTTGAAAGACTTTACGGAGTGATAGATGACATGGAGTCTTTCAAGAAACAAGTTACATCGTTTGACGCATCCAATCTATCATCATGTGTGTCATGCGGAGATTTTAAGGTTAGTGTAAATCCATTCATCGAAATTGACTCATTTCCTCTTCTGAAAATAGAAGACCTCTTTGTCAAACTACAGAGCGCCAGTGTGCCAGAAACAAGACTACGTTGTTGATTTTGGCCAAAAAATCACAAACAAGCAATGACTAGTGAGCAGGTACATCATCGTGATGAAAAAGCCTTGAATTGATTTTCCAAAATACCGGACATTTTCTTCGTATTGCTTTCCGCAAGTGGCGCACTACTTCAAGATAATACTCCTCACTGACCGTACGACCATGTGGAAAGAACTCCTGATGCACTACGCCACGGTGATCGAAGGCTATCGAACTTTCCGTGCTTTTTTTGGTCTTGGCTCTCCTGGGATCTTCCATTGGGACGACTGGACTTTGGTTTTGATGTCATAACCGTACACCCATGATTCGTCACCAGTTATGACTCTTTTAACAATTCGCTAAGCGATGCTCATGAGAGCATCGCTTAGCGATTGGTCAAATTCAACAATTTTGAAACGAACTTTGCTGCTCAAAATGTCCAAAAAAATGCAAGGTATGAACCTGCTGATATGTCAACATCCTTAGCAACTTCTCTAATAGTGATTCTACGGTTCTTCATAACAATTTTCTTTACTTTCTCAATATTTTCGGCGGTTGTTGATGTATTGGGGCTTCCAGTGTCGTGTCGTCTGAGTGTTGTCATTCACATCTCGACATCTGTGGAAAGCTTTTACATACCAAGTGTTTTCGGGAACTCAATTCTATTTTTCACACAAAATTTTATGCAAATTCTTTGATCCATGGTTTGAGATGGCATAAAATTGCCGAACACGCAAAACATCACTTCTGACTTTAATGCCTCTCACCGTTAAAGAGCTCAAACTGTGAACATACGTTCAAGACGAGTGTACCAGCATAAAAAATAAAAGTGGCTACTCGAAAAAAAGTAGCCCGCGAAATTTGAATATCCACTTAATTTTTTGATCAGACCTCGTATATGCTAAAACTGCATTTTACCCTTACGATATTTTGTACTTGAACTTTTTCCATCATGAGTGATCAATTGCTGATTTTTTCCTTGAGGATTCGAATGCAAATACCTTCCTTGAAGTCAAACGGGGGTTTCAGAGTTCAAGAGAATAATCAATTGACTGATAGTGATTTTCGGTTATGTTAAATGAACGAAAACTTCCAGAGAATTCCCGACTTTTCTACACGTATCTAATAATTTTCCAAAATCTTAAGTAGTTACTACAAACAGTTTGTTCATCTTATTAATTTTTAACGAACTCTAAAAGCGGATCTCAGAGTTGGGATGAAGTATATCATGTTCCGTTTTGGTACATCTCAGTTTCGGAAGATGAAACGTAATATAGAACCAGATATTGGGTAGCATAATGTAATGTTCATCGAATAATCAACCCATAGGAGATATAAACAGTAGGATCGAATACTCGACTTCAGAAGTGATCGTAGCATTATTTGTTTGGGAAAAATACAATCAAAAACTAGAATAATTGTATATACACTGTGCCCCATTTCTCATAAATATTTACTCCCTGATAATATGAATAATGAAATTTGTTATGAAATGTTCCTGAGGTAATATCGTTGCAAGAAATTTTATCAACAAATCCTGAAATCGGTTGCGGTTGTAAATCTTATACTTCAGATGTCCACGTATTTCCTTAAAAACATCTAGCGGTGTCATACCAGGTGATCTAGTGGGATCTTCTGAAAGATCACGTTTGCCTATCTACCGGCTTGAAAAATTATCAAACCCGAATCAGTTTTCAACTAATATAAGGTTTCAGCAAGTGGCTAGATGACGATTATCCAAACCAGTGGATAGCTACACGTGGTCTCTTGGAATGACCTGCTGCATTACCTGGCATGACACCTATAGATTTTTGTGAGTATTGGTGAAATCTGAATCTGGGTGAAGAATAAAAATACCTATCAAAAGGGTTATCGCAAGACGTCCCCTTCTATTCGAAAAAAAAAGTTGGATGCTTCCTCTCGACGACTAGTGATGCTAGACTAGAAAAAGACTATTGTCTTTTTCATCGAAAAGTACTGAAAATGATACCTATTTTTGAACACTTCATCAGAATTGAATAACTTGTTTCGTTTACGAGTTGAGAGGGAGGGGGACTACTAACGTCACCATTGCGTGTCAAATTGGGGTGATATTTGTTTCAATTTCATTACGAGAATGTGACGGAATCAGCCGATACTGGATGAAAATCCATGACGTCTACAGAAAACAATTCATTGTGAGATTTTCACTAAACAGTTTCACAAAATGACAACACGTGTTTCGTTATACAACAACTTCTTCAGGCGTGTATTTATAGTGAAGGAACGCCTGCGTTCGCTATGTGTTGCGTTTCTGTGGAACTGTTTGGTGAAATTCCCACAATGGAGTATTTCTTAAATTCATAACGAATGTTTAATGCAAAAACTGAATATTATATCACGCGAAAACGTAATTTTTGTGAAATATGATGTTAATGATCCAAATGAGTTCAAACTGAATGAAAAATAGTTTTGGGTGCGTTGAGGAAAATACATTTTCATTTCATACTTCTCCATCATCAAACAAAAACTGATGAAGAACTATATGGTCAAACAGTTTTTCACCCAAAGTAGTTATTCCAAACAGATTTATTTTCGTTCTTGCTTGATTTTTACAATGTGTAAAAGCCAACTTGAATGAATTTATTGTTTCGGTTACTGAACATATTCAAAAAAAATCCGAAACTCGTCAAATATAAATTATAATTTTACATTCTTCAACGTAAAAATGCCACCTCTACCTTAGAACACCTTTGAATGACAGGTACAACCCCCAATTTTTCAAAAGGGAAGTATAGGTTTGTGATATATCGACTGAAAGGTCACTTCATTCTCTATTCAAAAACTAAAATGTAATGCAAAGCCTAATGAAATGTAGAATACGAAAAAAAACTATGGATGTTAACGAAGTAGATGTTTGAAATATTCACAGTGAACGTCTTGGAAACATCTTCATCTCAAATAAAACTGCCTTCTAACATTATTTAACATATCAAGAGTGACCGACCTAATCGCAAGCGTTATTTGTTCTTTCAAGTCATTCAAATCTGAAGGTTTAGTTCTGTACACATTTCTCATGCGAGTATGTAAATTCCCATGAAAAGAAATCTAATGATGAAAGATCAGGTCAGATCAGATGGAACCATATCATATCCACTGGAATTTGAGGGTTTTCTGAATCAGGATATAAAGTTGCTAAATTTGGAATGACGTCATTTTGAAGTACTGCCAAATAATTATCTCAATTCAAGTTACCCTCAATGAAAAAAGGAACCAATGATATGGTCTCCTACAATCCGTTCCCAAGCATTAACCATTCAAGGGTATCGAGTGTGTTCTTCTCTTATCCAGTGAGGATTCTCCTTTGACCAGTAGCGGGAATTTTGCCGATTAGCATGAACGTTGAGAGACAAAGTGCACTCATCAGAAAACAAAATGTCTTCTAATTGAATGATATTTGTATCCAACATGTTCATCATTTGCTCACGAAAATAAGTTCTTCTATCAAAATCGTATTCCACGAGTTCCTGGGTATATAGGTATCATTTTATAGGGATGCATTTTATTTTCTTTTAATATGTTTATTATCGATGTATGGCTAACATTGAGTGTAGTGGACGCCTTTCTACTTTATGTATGTGGGTTTTCCTCAAACTCAAAAATCACATCGAATTTGAGTTCATCACTTATTGCATTGGCAGCTGCTTTTTTAATCTGTCCCACATGACCAAACACGCGAAATTGCGTCTCTATTTTGCTTATTGTTCCTTGAGATGTGGGCGGTAAATTAGGAAATTTCTCATGAAATAGGAGAGCTACTTCCTGTTGTGTTCGGGTTTTATCTCCGTAACCAATCATTTGTGAAACTGTTATTTTATGCATTTCCGGTAATCTAATCATTTGTCAGACTTGAAGTTAACGAACTTTAAACTTGAATTGAAATACTGACAACTAATATTGTAACATACAAAACAAGTTGACAAGGCATTTTGAACTTACGTGGACACGGAAATTATTTACAGTTATTTAAAGAATACCATCTAAAAAGAATAGTGCTATGGTTTTTGCTTATATTTTTATCATCAATACTTCAACATGAAATATGTTTTGAGTGTATTTTATCGAATTTCGGTAACCACATGATTTTAATTTATTTTATATTAAATGTTGCAATAAACTTGAAAGCGATAACATTTTTGAATAGAGAATGAAGAGATCTTTCAAACGATATATTACAAGCCTAAACTTCACATTTAAAAAATTGGGGTTTGTACCTTCATTAGACGGGGGTTTTGAAGGTAGGGGTAGCATTTTCCCGTTGAAATATGTCAAATCATAATTTAAATTTGACGTGTTTCGGGATTTTGTTGAAATATGTACCGTGACCGAAATATTGAATTTATTCCATTTGGCTTTTACAAATTGAAGAGTTCAATAGATTTTTTAAAATTACACTCTGCTAATATATTGATTGAGAATTAAAAAGGTTGTTTCCCAAAAATTGATCTTTTCTCAATATATTCCCTATTCGATGTGTCTCCTTACATCGTTGATTCAAACGATAGTGAATCGAAAATAAAGGTCTCCAGTAGAGCTCAGTTTCAAAAATGTGTGTTTGAGATTTGTCAGTTATCAGTTTCATCATAAACAACGATTTGTCGAAATGTAGAAATTTACCAGCTGTGAACTTTATTATGATTCACGAGTTTTCTGCTAGTAATAAAGGCTAGCATAGTGAAAAGAGAAATTCGAAATTCAAAAGATAGATGTTATTAGGTGGTTTCAAAAGTTTTGTCTATTTTCATGAGTCTGCTTCAAACTGTACTATCACACTGCATACATATTAAATTTATTTGAAATGAGTGCAATTTGAATCAGTACATTTTTCACATAGTCAGTGGGCAAACTTGAAGACTGGCTATAAAGCAAATCATCTGAAAGAAAAATTTGTTCAGGCCAGTCTCAACTCCCTACACTGTAGGTTAATGGACTGACATCTATCAGAAAATAACTACTCCCAGTAATACCATGAAGGGCGTTGAATTATATCCGACAGGTGTTAGTGCAGGATTCTTCACTGAAGTTATTCCTGCATATTCTGTTGGCAATACAACTGCCGCAATAGATTTCCAATTATTAGAACACATTTGCAGACCGGTTTCGGGCTGTTTGGCCACTCGTCAATGCAAGGTTGTGTCTATTAACAATATTAAACTGTATCTCGCTCGATAAATAAACAATAATAGTGGTCGAAAACTATATAGGCAGTGGAAGAAGGTTCACTCTGTGAGAAACAGGACACCGGCTTCGTTCTCATCCCTATTCCGTGCTGTTTCCTAAGTGAGAAGTGACACCGGTAGACGCCTGGCGGAAATAACTGATCCATGAATGCCACCGTGGACCAGCCTACCCAAACTAAGGTGTAAGCAATCGTGCCGATAGCTGAATGGCCGTAGGGTGTTTTGCGGGAACTGGGGGAAACCTCATTGTAATCAGCGGGGTTTTGCCAGAGGTGACCAACTCTTCTCTTGTTACTCGTGGAAACACACATGAATGAAACAAACACAAAAACAGAAACAACAAAAATCAATCCCGAGGCTGAACAGAAGTGCTGACCTCAATTTAAGGCGGTGGCTGGGGATGAACAGAAATCGACGGAACTGAGAAAAATGGACTTGAAGTTTCTTCTATTTTATCATTGCCAATAAAAGTGACATACATTCAACTATGTTTTCTATTCTTCTGGAGATGAGGTGCATTTAAATGCTACATTTTAAGTACTGAATTGTACTTTGTATACTCTGCACGTTATTTTCTTTTAGACGAGTTACTATGATTACTATAATTATGAAAAAATTACTTACTACACTACTTCAAAATTTTATTTGCAACGAAATATTTTTTACAACTCAAAAGTGTTTATTTACTTTTCAATCTTCGCTTTTAGTCGAGTCGTCATTATTACTACCCATATCTTGTGAATTCGATGGTATCAATGACTTATAAAAGTTGTGATAAATAGTTGGAATCAATCAATCAATCAATCAATCAAACTGTACTTTATTGTCCAAAAATAATTATTCTTATTGACAAAGTGAGTAGATAACAATGAAGTGGATATCCACTATATAATTATTCATCTTCACATTTTATATTTTCATATTTTTTGTCTCTCATATGTATTGGACACAAGTTGAAACCTATATCTTTATGCAAATATAAATGATTGAAAATGGTCATTGTAATATTCCTGCAGGTCATAATACGCTTTTGGAATGAGAAATAATTTCATCTCCTTCCTATATTTTTTTTAATTTCCGATTGCTTTGAAATGTTCAGGCAAATGATTGTACATTTTTTTGCTTTCGTATATTATTGAATTTTCAATTTGAGTAATTTGAGGAATAACCCTCTCTTGCAAAGCTTTAATAAACCTGCTAGTTTCTTAGCATTAGTAGGCAGCACAGTGGTGTACAGTTTAGGTAAAGGTTCGTTTTGGGTATTACTTGAATTCCTCCCTCTTTCCTTCTGAATAGTTAGATGTGCCTCATTGTCTTCATAGTTATACATGAAAGTTGATTTGGACTGGTAGCTAGAAAAACCGTCTCTCTTACTTCACTTATTTTGAATGGCTGCTCATTATCATCAGTCTTCCAGTTTTGCTTCTTAACTATGTTCTTGAAGCTTACGAAATCGTTTTGACACATCTATCGAACTATGTAGGGCTTACCAGTTGTTTTTGCCATTCGTATTAGCGTAGTCCACTGATCAGGGGTATAAATTATTGATTGGCGAGTTTTCGCATGTTCAATTACTGTATGCATACTGTCCCCTTCATTTTGTGTGTGGCCAATTTTCAAAAACCGGTGGATTATATCTATTTTGAATAACGATGATGCATAATTAAACATATCAACATATCAAACACAATATCAAACATTGGTTTCTGTTCTGTCCCCCACAGTAGTCACAGTACAGTATTATTTTCTTTATACCTTTTTCTGTTTGTGCTTTCACAAAATTCAGTAAGCAACTGCTTATCTCGTTAGAGCCGCGCTTGCTACCTGCTCATGCCAGACGTAGCAATATCCTTCGTTGTTGCCTATGTCGTAGATAGTAAAATTAAGAGTAAAATTAAGAGAGTCATAGTTACGACCGCACCGGGGGGCCTGGGGGGCCGTTTAGGCCCCCCAGACGCACCCTGGCGTTGGATGCGATCGGGCGTGGAGGGGTGGATTTTCGGGAAATCCTTGCGGGTACCGCCCCTCACCCCACACCAACAGGATTTCGCAGGGCTTCCTCCCGCTCACCGAACCCGGAATTGCTTCCTTACATCTACTTAGTGTGGCTAACCAAGAGACAGGACCATCGGCAGCGTTCGACCGAACGTTCGTACAAGTTAACTAAGCTCCTCTTTCGCACCTGCGTCGCACACCTGCCCCCGCCAGCTATGCCAAATCAGTTGGGAATATGGTCCCGGAAGTGGCCGGCCGGGGTCCTAAGCTCGGATACTAGTAGCTCCGTCCAACCGGGTTCCGACACCTCAAGCGTCTGCCTTGGTGCCCTCCAAGGCTAGACTCGGATACTAGAGCCCGGAAGGACCGCAAGCCCCGACACCTCGAACGCTTGGATCCGTACAGAAGCAGGCGAGGATCACGGAACAGCATAAGCCGTCCAGTGCCTCATAATGGGGCTGCAATGCACCCATGAATGGATTACCGCAGCCCTGTATCCCTTTACCCGCTAGCGGAGCCGCTGCCCCTAAGAGGCCAACGATAGTTGGAGATGAGGCTCACTAGCCTCCAGCCGCGAGCGGGCACTCACCTCCCCCCTAGAACTCATGTTAGGAAAGTTCCCTTTCCAACGTTTGATGAGTAACCGTCGAGGACTCTCACGAGCATCCTCTACCACACATCATATGTCGAAGATGTCGCGCCCATTACCCGTATAGGTGCGGGATAGGGCGGTTCATCAACAACTTTTGGGTGTACGCCGTGTGGTCTGCACCGCATACCCTTACGTTACCCCAAGGGGCACTCATGTTAGGAAAGCTACCTTTCCAGCGTTGGATGAGTAGCGAACTTGCTTTTATAGTAGAAAACACCTACTTCTGATCGAGGGGTTACTAGTACTTTCTGTAGGTCAAAAACAGCTGCGCACACACTTTTGTCATTAACTGCTGGGTCCTTATCTACATCCTTTAGCTTTCTTGCTTTCGTTTTGTTCCTTAAATGAGTGTCATACTTGTCTTGCATTCTAGTCTTAGCCTCTTCGTCAGCAATATTGTAAATAGAGCATATATCACCCTGATCTTTTTTTGGTTAAAAAAAACCAATATTATATCTGCGTTCAATATATCGGCATACTGCCGTTTGGTCGCAATTTCAGTAGTTCCATTTTGTTGCATACATTCTACATAGAGATATATTCAAACCTTCTACAAGGTACATTTTCTGAGAATCTTTTCGTGTATAATGAGATGGCACAACAGGAAATCATTTTATATGTTCTACAACAGTTTTTTAACATTCTCCGAAATTCTATGTGGACTATTTTTGTGCCGTCCTCTCATATCGTGTTCTAGACATCCTGCATCTGATGTATTTTTCAATGCTTCTTATCTTTTTGTTTGACGAATTTTGTTATAAAATCCCATTGCCTTGTGTGATCTCCTATAGCCCAAAATTCCTTAAAAATTTTTTATCTGACTTCAACTCTTACTTTTTCTCTGCACTTATATCGACATCTTTCTTTACAAGGTCCTTGCATTTTCCTGGCTTCTGTTATCTTGCCCGTCCTACTTGTGTATTCTCTTCCTAAATTTCTATTTCTTTTCTCCTGAACGTCAAGCCAATCGCTTCATTTCTCATTCGTTTCCTTCCCATTTTCTCCTTGCGAATACATCTACTTTTTCTTTTTGAATGTTGTTTCTTTACAATGTTACTATGAACATAATTAGTTTCGCGACTTATACTAGGTGTCTCTCGATTATTAACATGTTCATATCGTGATTATTATGATTATGAAAATTAAAAGTCACATTTTCTTTCGCTGGATTCTTCAGAGGGAACATAATCGGCGTCTATATCTGAATCGTCGTCTGTGCATTTGAGATATATTCAAACCTTCTTCAAGGTACATTTTCTGAGAATCTTTTCGTGTATAATGAGATGGCACAACAGGAAATCGTTTTATATGTTCTACAACAGTTTTTTTAACATTCTCCGAAATTCTATGTGGACTATTTTTGTGCCGTCCTCTCATATTGTGTTCTAGACATCCTGCATCTGATGTATTTTTCAATGCTTCTTATCTTTTTGTTTGATGAATTTTGTTGTAAAATCACATTGCCTTGTGTGATCTCCTATAGCCCAAAATTCCTTAAAAAAAATTTATCTGACTTCAACTCTTACTTTTTCTCTGCACTTATATCGACATCTTTCTTTACAAGGTCCTTGCATTTTCCTGGCTTCTGTTATCTTGCCCGTCCTACTTGTATATTCTCTTCCTAAATTTCTATTTCTTTTCGCTTGAACGTCAAGCCAATCGCTTCATTTCTTATTCGTTTCCTTCCCATTTTCTCCTTGCGAATACATCTACGTTTTCTTTCTGAATGTTGTTTCTTTACGATGTTACTATGAACATAATTAGTTCCGCGACTTGTACTAGGTGTCTCCAAATTATTAACATGTTCATATCGTGATTACTATGATTATGAAAATTAAAAGTCACATTTTCTTTTTCACTTTCGCTGGATTCTTCAGAGGGAACATAATCGGCGTCTATATCTGAATTGTCGGAATACAAATTATCCAGTTCGCCATATTCAATATTTGGCACTTGAATAGGAGTAATTTCAGAGTTTTCTCCGTCACCTATAAATGTTTGTTTGCCTTACTCGGTAAATGCGACTCCGTCCAACATTTCCATTTTGGAAAGGTTGCAAAATAAGTTAATTAGGATGATTGTGAATGCTCCTTGGTTCGTACGGAACGAAGCCATCCGCAGAGATTTGCAGCTGCCTTCCATTCAGCAGTCCATTCAGTCGAGGAATGAGAGAGTTTTCGAAAAAACGGAAACTCATGGAAACCCGTTAGTTAGGGAAGCCACAGATTATGCTGTAGACGACCCCTCCCGATATAGAAGGCCCCGACACTCTGTCGAATGAGGCCCTCATGTCCCCCGTTAACGGACGAATAACTTTTTCATCCACCCCACCCCAGCCAGGTAGGGGTATCCCGTGAAGGGCGGCACTGATGTCTTAGGACTTCATGCCGTCATCTATCAGTTGTGTACCCATTGGTCCCTCTCAAGGCCAATGATCAGCCAAAAGGGTAGGGGAGCTGGTCTCCAAACCTGGAAGAAGTGACGATGATGGCATTCTTACTCGGTGAATAATTCGGTGTAATATTATCAACTTACTCTCGCGATTCTCCCCTTCGGCTTTTTCGTGTACCGACTTACTAGCTGGGTCAATATCTATAATTATATATACATTTTTTGTTTGAAATATATACTCAAAATGTTAGTAAAAACTTATTCTCAATAGAATTTGATGTATTAACATTTCTATTTGCAAGCTGCAACTTGTGTTGAGACTGACTCTTTGTAACATATTTTCGTCGAAGACTGTAGTAAGTCTAGTTACTGCAATTTTCGCCGAAAAAAAACCTCCTCTACAGTTACTACAGTTTACAGCCATAAATGATTTGTGTTGCCGAGATTGAAAGATGAGTTATAACAGTTTTCGTGGGGTATATGGAATAATTTCAATTCCGCTAGTAAAAGTATCTCAAAACTGTTGAAAATTGAGTTACTACAGTCTTCGTTGGGACCGTCGAAATCTCCACCCCAATCTACCGCTTGGAATGAGGCTGGACATTGCAGATCACCTCGTGATGTATTACAAAGGCCAAGTCGTAAGCGCATTTGCAGCGCCGAGGCCAAAAGGAGAAGACAGCGAAAGAAGCAGGCAGCAACTATAAGTGCACCCTTCTCCTCCCCCACTCCACCTCCAACAGCAAGGACACTTCCAAAACCTTCGCGGAGGCCACCATGAGACACCTCAAGGTTGCCAAAGAGAGTGTGTGTTAGGCGAGTCTTGGCCTACACCTGCCAATATATAGGAGATGTCTCTTAGTGACCTGTTCACATTACAAGGACAGGATGAACGATCACTCAGGAGGACAACTCCTCGGGAGGATGTACAATGGGTTACATGTGGCCTAAGTGCTGTGGGTCACCCTCACCCTCCCTACTCTACAGATACAGATACAGATACAGAACTGATCTATGATCATTAAAAATGATTAAATCACTAAAACGGTTGATAAAAATGAAGGCTGGTGATGAAAGGGTGAAAATTGAGAGTCATATGTATTTTTCAACGGCACATCATGAAAAAATAAAAACAATAAAATTTGTCCTGAAAATAAAAAAACTGCTTGGGGTGGAACATCCTTATCATTCAGGAGCGTGAAAAATAGATTGAAACATATGAAAACAGATGACAACAAAACTGAAAAAACTTTTTAAATGACCCAATAATTTTCATTTATGCAATTTTTTCGACATTTCAGAATTAAATCAATTCAAAGGTGCACTCAAAATTTGATGGTTCTGATAGCATGTGATTCGAAATATATGAGAACCTTTTTTCGGTTGATACTGATTCAAGTAGTTACAGATTTTTCATCACTCTGACGGCATGAAATGTAAACATGTATGTTCATGAGAGGTTGATATACTTTTAATAATCAAAAATAAGAAAATATTATTGAAAATTGAATTGAGAATAATTATAGCGCTCAAATTGTTGTGGTAGTTGTGGAGTAGCTCTTTGGAATCTTTTTCTTGTTCCAGAACAAGCATTTTTTCCAAACATCAGAACTGCGAAACACTTCTCACGTCTTGGCGTCTTCAGTTCACTTCGTCTTCTGAAGACGCTAACTTGGTTGGTGAAAGGCGCGTCGAGTAGAGTATTGCAGTTCTGTTGCTAGGAAAAAGTGCTTGTTTTGGAAATTCTATACGTTAGAGGTTCTTTCATCACTTTCACTCATTTTTATATTTTTTTTTTGGATTTCATACTTATTTCGTAATGTTGAACATTTTCGCCTAAGCCCTCAACTATTTTCAAACGGATTGATTTTGTTTTGTTTTCCTCATGGAAAGAGATTTTTTCTCTCAACATCATCCTTTTTCGAGGTAGATTCACTAGTCTACCCTGTTACCATTTATTAAGTTCTTCTGATAACTTTCCATTTCTCACATACGTAAGATAAAATTACCATGCAATATTGTCCACAAAATTCGAAATATTTTTCTTCATTTTCTGAAAAAGAAGTGCTGTGGTGATGATATTCTCACCTTTTGATTCATTTCTGAATTGAATTGGCTGTCCGTCTTCTCGTTTCCAGGTTATAGCAGGTTCTGGGGATCCTTTAGCTATACACTGTAAGCTAACATTCGATCCTTCGTCCACAATCATGTCGGTACTTGTTGGATAATCCAGAATGTCTGGCGGCACTGCGGAAGAATCTAGATGTTAATTATATTTAGGTGTATCAAATGACAGAGAAGGGAATAGCGTATTAGTCAATGAGCGAGAAATAACAAGAAATACTTGAATTGAAGGGGTTATATTTTTAGGAGTGATTAATTTTTTTAGGAAAGAAAGTTTTTGGCTTTCTACTACTCCATCTGATACAAAAAAAAGGGATGAGAGAATCTTCCAAAGAAAGGAAGGAAGTAATCAATTTGAAACTCTATACATGAATGTGTAGATCATGCAAAGAAGTAACTTTCAGACACAAACTGAAAGAAAGTCCTCCTGAAACAGCTACTTTCACATAAACATTGAGTTACACGAAAGAAAATAATTCTTTCGAAACAAATACTTCTATATGAACACTGAATTATACAGAAGATACTTTTCTCTACTCAGTTTGTATTTCAAACATTTGTTGTGGAATAAGAATCAGATATCATTCACATGAGTTCTACTTTGAATGAATGGTAATAAATTGTACTCACATAGAACACTGTCACCCTCACTGGTATACACCGATGTTTCGCCTTAAGACACTTGCCCTAAGGCTCTTCAGTACCAAATTGGATAACATTATAGAAAATACACACACTTCATTCATGAATTACGATTTTGAATGTCACGGAATAAGCTTGATCTGCTTATGTCATTACGATGTCATCGATGACATCATCGATGACATAATGTTATCCAATTTGGTACTGAAGAGCCTTAGGGAAGTGTCTCAAGGCGAAACATCGGTGTATACCAGTGAGGGTGACAGTGTTCTATGTGAATACAATTTATTACCATTCATTCAAAGTAGAACTCATGTGAATGATATCTGATTCTTATTCCACAACAAATGTTTGAAATACAAACTGAGTAGAGAAAAGTATCTTCTGTATAATTCAGTGTTCATATGGAAGCATTTGTTTCGAAAGAATTTTTTCTTTCGTGTAATTCAATGTTCATATGAAAGTAGCTGTTTCAGGAGGACTTTCTTTCAGTTTGTGTCTGAAAGTTACTTCTTTGCATGATCTACACATTCATGTATAGAGTTTTAAATTGATTACTTCCTTCCTTTCTTTGGAAGATTCTCTCATCCCTTTTTTTGTATCAGATGGAGTAGTAGAAAGCCAAAAACTTTCTTTCCCAAAAAAAAAAGAAATACTTGTATTCCATAAAGAGATTTTTATGTGAAGGTTTAGTTTACAATGCGGATGTGTAAAAAAAAAGGTGAGTAAACTAAATCGATTTGATCATTCAACAGATTGCAACCTGTTAAATGATCAAATCGATTTGATCATTTAACAGGTTGCACCCGCAATGTTAATGCTTGTGAATTTCCAAGCATTCTAAATAATTGGGTTTGCAACCCTTTCTTGCATAGTGCCAAATTTCCGTATCGTTTAAATTCCGAAACTTGTGGTTGCATGCCAAGGAATGGTTTGAAAACGTCGAATCATTTCTTTCTAGTCTGAAGGACCTTTCATGTTCAGCATACCGTTTTTGGAAATTTCGACCACATTGTCCCACATAAACACTATTACACTCCTGACACTTAAGCTTATAAACTCCAGATTTCTCTAACTTGTCCACCTTATCTTTGGCATTGAAAAGAAAATCAGATAACCTGGCATGTGGTCTGAATGCCACTTCCACATTGTTTTTTTTCTGAAGAAACCCGCAATTATCTCTGTTCTTTTTCCAAAATATGTTTGAGTTACTCATTTCCTGATTTCTGGTTGTTTGACTTGAGGGTATATTAATCTCTAAGTTAATTTACAGCTTTGTTTTCTGGATAGTATCGGCGTTGAAACCATTATTATGACCTATCTGTGTAATTATATCAATTTCCCTAGCTAGATTGTTGGCAGACAGAGACAGTGAGAATGCTCTGTGCAACGTTGAATTGTAGGCTGCTAATTTATGACTGGATGGAAAGAGTCGCTTGGGATGGTAATGTCTGTATAGCTAGGTTTTCTGAAAACATTGAACTCAAATTTATTTTGATTGTGTGTAATGATCAGGTCCAAGAAATTCATCTGTTTCTCTATCTCTGTTTCGAGTGTGAACTGAATGTTGCTATTGAGATTATTCATGAATGTCATAAATTGGTTCAGCTGCCGTGTAGTACCTCTGAAACAGGTGAGAATATCGTCTACATATTTGTACCAAATGAATATGTTTTTTACCCACTTCGGAATTTACTATAGTGGGCTCCAAGCTGTTCAAAAATATGTCTGCTAAAAGTGGACTAAGGGGTGAGCCCATTGGTAAACCTGAATCTTGTTTATAAAATTTGTTGTTGAACTGTAGATACAGATAGGTTTTCATTTTTATCGTTGTTTTAATAAATGTTCGTGTATTGAAAAAAAAAAGAAATTGGTAACTCTAACATATTTTGGAAAAAGAACAAAGATAATTGCGGGTTTCTTCAGAAAAAATTATGTGGAAGTGGCATTCAGATCACATGTCAGGTTATCTGATTTCCTTTTCAATTCAAAAGATGAGGTGGATTAGTTGGAGAAATCTGGAGTTTATAAGCTTAAGTGTCAGGAGTGTAATAGTGTTTATGTGGGACAATGTAGTCGAAATTTCCAAAAACGGTAGGCTGAACATGAAAGGTCCTTCAGACTAGAAAAAAATGATTCGACGTTTTAAAACCATTCCTTGGCATGTAACAAGTTTCCGAATCTGAACGATACGGAAATTTGGCACTATGCAAGGAAGGGATATAAACTCAATTATTTAGAATCCTTGGAAATTCACAAGCATGAATATTGCTTGTGCAACCTGTTAAATAATCGAATCGATTTAGTTTACTCACCGTTTTTTTTTTAATTGGTACATCCGCATTGTAAACTGTATATTCAGGTAGTCATAGGTGGTATATAAGGCTAATGTAATGAACCATTGTTAGTTTAATGTATGAGTTTGAAAATGAGTATGAGTTTATAGGACGAAACTGCAGTAACGTTAGATACAAATAAAAGTGGTAGAAACATAGAAAGTTTCAAATCAGTACAACTCAACTTGACATATGGTTTACCAAGTTTACTGAGTTTTTATTAGCTTTTATCCTCTAATCAAGTGACGAAATTTTTTGAAGGATGACCGTCGATTAGCCGTATTTTTGAAATGAGTAGGATTCATATCCTGAGAAGTGGCAAATATAGTTTTTCAAATATGTTTTATCGATTGAAAATAATTATGTTTTTTCAACACTTCCAATATACCGAAAGTTGACACCAACGTCCTCAATTCAAATTCAACACCCTGCATAATTTTACATTATTGAATACATGGCAGAATTGTGAAGTGAGTTCATTTGATACATGCCAAAAACGAACCGTTATCGATGTATTAATTTGTAAACTAAAAAAAAGGGGTAACATTTTCACAATGTTATACAAGATATAAAAATGAGTCAAAACTCAGTTTTTTCAAATAGTTGTGACATTCCGAGATAATTTTTTTTGACTCATTTGCACGAAACATTCCCAATATCAAAAATCATCCATTCACGAGATATTTCAGTTTTTTTTAAACAAATAAAGCATTATCCACCATAAAGCTATGGGCTACGATACCTTCATTTCGAACAGTTACAGAGCTATCAACTTTTCGTCGTGATATTTTATGGGATTATAGTTCAACGAATCTTAAATTGAAAGTTTTTTGTTCCAAATGATTCATAAAAGAGCGATGATGAAGAATTTTGCATTGTCTTTTCACACAAAACATAAGACCTAATTCAAAATATGTTCAAAGATATTTCCGTTAACTTCCAGATATCAATTAATTCTCTTCATTAAATTGTTTTTTACAGGAGGTCTGATTTCATTGGCATCTAGGGCGTTACTATATTATCCTTACTTGTTCACAAGAGACAACTTCCAAAAAAAGTTCGGAATGAATGTTTGGTTGGGAATTTCATAAACAAACATACTAGGTTCTTTCTTCCCTCCCGAGAGGTCTTCACCTTGCCGTGGTGGAAGGGGTTGCGTACTGTGAGGAAGTAACGTGTTATGTCGGCGACAGCTTAGCTGCTGGTAGGGTCTCCCATGCTGAAGAGGCCGTAACAGAACAGTCAGACCAAGAAGAACCATGGCCTAATCCAAGGTGTTATGCGACCCGTGCCAAAGGATGAATGGTACCTGACCCTCATCAGGTATCACTAACGGAGCCTTTGGGATATCAGGCGACCTTCCAAAGTATCCAGCCTTACATCCATACAGGTGGCAACATGGATGTGGACAATGCTTTCCCCCATACTCGTGGGACTTGGATGGATACGAGAAATACTAAAATATCAGAGGAGGACTCTTCGAAGCGACTTCTCGCAAAATCAGACTATCCTGGAGGTGCAAACTGACCAGGAAAATCATAGTCAAATGGCAGGAAACACCAGCCCCGCCGAAAGTATAACTGCAGGATTAACGAAAGTCGAACTGCAGCAATCAAAATAGCTGCGGGAACATGGATTGAAAAACCATGTAATACAAAAGACCGCAGAAAAACGGAAAAATCCAAAGTAACTTCTGTAGAAAGGGCCAAAAAGAGACCTAGAGAGGATGTAAAAACTCCCCCACAGAGGATACTGAAAAAATCCAGGGCTTTCAAAGAAACTGGGACTTATAGTGAGGCTGCTAGGGGCCTGAGGGTGGCGGTCAATGACATGCGACACTCTGAGATCACCCTGAGTCAGGGTCAAGCAGACCTGATCAAGGAGGGACGTGAAAATAAATATTTTAAAATGAAGTCTTTACACAGTGAGACCTGGTAAATATTTGTCAGAAAATAACCGCTTCCCCGGTCAATGTTTTATGTCAAAACTACTCAATAAATAATACATGCCCGTTGCTTTGAAAATCAATTCAACGCATCCTGAACTAAGCTTCAACTGAACTCATTCTCTAGAAAAACGATGTCTCAAACTCATTATCCAAAGGAATATGTTCTACTTCAATTATAATACAATTCGAATCGATACTTTTGCACAGGTACCGCACTCAGAGCGTCTGTAAGATTAAAAATGAGTTTATTAGTCATTCAATGTAGAAACTTGGGCGAGTTGAAGATCAACGAGGTCTCACCTATTAACTTGTAATTCTTGGCGCGGATTAGACGATACGCAGTGAACCCTCATCGTCCTAACCTGAACGAGCCAACCGTCCGAACTGAATTTTTCTACAGTGAGTATTTATACAACCCGGTAAAATACACCAATCGAATGGTATGAAAAATCTATACTTATGAATGCCACAGTCACTCATTTTACACACAATTATCTCTGTTTCTCCGTACTGGTAAATCCTAGAAAGCAAAATTTGGTATATAGGTGCTTGTTAGGCCTAAGAAAGAATTTTCAAATATTCCAACCGGTGCGCCGACCCCCTGGGGGTGAAGGGGGCACGTCTACATATAAAAATTACCTTTTTGAACAACTGTCATTAGCAGTGACATTTTTAATGGTTGTCAAGAGTATTAAAAGATAATGTTTACGAAGTAGGGTGTTGAAAATATTTTTAACACGATTTTTTTCGACCAGATAGCAATAGACAAAACAAAATTATTGAATTTTCAACGAAGTTTTATTATAAACAATAGATATAGGTACAATTATATTTGTACCTATATATTGTATCTATATATTGTACAAATGTATAATATATTACATGTATAATATATATTACATCATTATTATCATTTATGAACATTAATATGAAGAGTACAATTAGAACAACTACTGAGATTAAAACCTCACGATGTTGAAGAGCCTTGTAATATATTTGAACTGAGTTGACAATTACAAGGGCATTAACATTTAATTCTTGAAGTGGAAAGTACGACGCTGTAATGCTGGAGCTAGCTGTTGGGATTATTCTTTCAGCAACAGCCTTTTTATAAGAAATATTTTGATCGATGTAACCCTTAACTACTGTTGTAGACTTTCATCCTCCGTGCTTCTTAATATCCGTTATATTTGCACCTGATTCTGCTAGGAAAAGCAGAACACCCTCTGAAGCAGTGACCTGTATATTCATTTGGTTCCTGGAGGTTCAGAATCTCAACAATGGTAGAGGCAATTTTCCTAAACGTGTTTATACTAACTGGGTTAGCACTGCGTTTATAATTTCAGAAAAAAAAGTTGATGATTGATAACAGAAGGGGATAATGCAACGTATTTATTAAAATAGTCAATGTTTTTTCCAACAATGCAAAAAGAACGATCTATTTTCGTTTTTGTATTTGGAATTTGAACAATCAATGATTTATCCATTAATTTAATGTCTTCTAATAATAAATGGCCCAGCTCTTCACGCCGGCAGGCTCCATATATTCCGAAAAAAGTAGCAACTTTTATCATCAAATATTTTTCATCTGGCGCCTCATTTATAAACCTCTGGACTTGTTCCAACGTAAAAATTTTTGATTTTTTGGGACTATAACTTTCATTTTTCCGCTTTGAGAATGCTATTACCATGAAATATTTGGTTGTATTAACACCATTTTTAACGAGCGCACTTGATTTTATCAGTGAAACTTGCTCCACAAAGTTGACGAGTTACATATTTTTTATTTCTCTTCTAGATAGACTAATAAGACGGTTTCGCTGAAATTTTCTTCGACGTTTTCGAGTTTACACCAGCTAAGAAAAGTAGAATATACGATGTCGTACTGTTAAGCTGATTTTCTTGGTAACAATTCAATTAAATCTCTCTTTTCAGCCTTGTCAATATCGTCAGAAACACACAATTCCTCACTATTGTTCTTCATTATGCAAGACATTAAACATCAGCAAAAACTTCAAATGTGACTTTAAATAAAACGCGTGAGCTGTAAACAATACAGTTTGTTGGTAACCTGGTGATTCGGCGTCACCTGACACGGCCACTTCACAGCAAATGCGATAACATGAAAATAGTTAACTGAGTAGAGAAGTCAAAATGTGTTTTCATATAAATAATGAATTCATCTGTTTCATTATGAAAACAAAACAGTTGTAAAATAGTATTTTGTGTAACAAGTGCGTGAAATCGACTTTTTTACACAAGCGTGGAATTTGCGACACGAGCCCTCAGGCGAGGCGAAAAAAGTCTTCACGCACATGTTGCACACTATACTTTTTCTACGACCATACAGAGAAAATTAAGCATCATTAGTTTGAAGAGCTTTATTGAATTTCAGAATAATTAGTAAGTACCTATATTATAAAATTAACAATTAATTCTTATACTGAGATTATTATTTTTGGTTTTCATTCTGATGTGGAATAATAATGATTATTTATAGTAATATTGGAACCTGTGAACATTCCAAAACTTACACCTGCAGCATTTGATTTTTCTATTACCTAGTGTGTTTCTTGACTTGGAAGTTGAGATGATAGAAGTAGTGGCGATAGGGGCTGAGAAAATTTGATTTTGAGGCGATACAATTTTATTTGCCACATCAATTTTCTGAGTAATTGAGTTTTCTATATAATGCTCTGCCACTGCAGAGGATTTCCAACCTCCATGTTTTTTTAAGGTAAGCAAATCGCCTCCAGCTTCTACTAATAACGTGGCGGATGACCGCCTAAAACAGTGGCCTGTATATTGTTCAGCATGAGTTAAATTTAGGTATTTTGCGATTACCGAAGGAACTTTACCAATTTTATTCATACCAACGATCTGGCAGGTACATTTTCCACCTTGATAATTAATAAATAATTTTTTTCTGCGTATTTTTGCGGACGGAGTGCCGTATATTTTCGGTATAATTCAAGATGTTCCGTGATGGTAAATTCTCTTGAGATTTTGGTTTTTGTATCATGGACGTTTACTATGAGTATTGTACCTAAATCTTCAATATCATCTAATTTCAGTGTATACAGTTCATCTCTTCTAAGAGCTCCAGCAAGTCCAAATATTAGTATAACCTAAAAGAAAAAGAAATTACAATATAGAAACTGAAAAAAGATTATGGCTGTCAGAAATCGAACCCAGGTCCTTGGGCGCGCGAGGCCGACGCACTACCGCTGAACCATTCGTATTTACAAATATATGTTTGAAAACGCGATTCTCAACGCCCAATTTAAAATAATTTAGAAGATCATAGTTAGATATCACATTAACATAGTTTTAGATAATATATCTGATTTGGCCAACTATACTTATTAGGATCTACTTAATTTATAGATATTATTTTCTATTTATTTAATACTACCGTGAGACATTAAACTTACCTTGGTCAATGAAAATTTTTCGTCAGGAGCTTCTTGTATAAACTTCAGTATTTGTTTTTTCTCCCAAACTCTGGATTTTTTGGGAACGTATCCCTCACTCTTCCTTTTTAAAAAAGCATGTACCTTAGGATAGTCAATATTTATGTTTTTTCAATGCTGATGGTACTTTTTAGCATTGAGAAATTACTCCAAAGTGTTGCTGCCTTAAAGTTCTTGGATAATTCTGACAAATTTGCCAATATTACGTTTTCAGAAAATGAATTGATATATATTCTTTGTTTTCCTCCATGCCATGAATTTCTCATACGTATTTTCATACACGCTCAATGATTTTTGGGGTAATAAAGTCTTACTAGCCTCATTGGCTGCATCCATAACATCCGGCGGGGTACTTCGTATATCTGAATGATCAGAATCCATTATAATATAATGTTAAAATATTAATAATTAACTCTCAACAATGAGCTCACAACAATAATGATCAAGCTATTTTGACAGTTTATTTATGATTTATTGCTGCTCTTGAACAAAAGATGCACTAAGGCCGCCTATCAGCAAAATATTCATGTATTAGGTCTTATGGACAGACTACAATGTATTTCTTATGAGTACATTTCACGCACTGGTAATAAAAACACTTGAATGTACCATGTTATTCTTATGGGTTTATTTCACGCCCTAGGGCGTAAAAATAATTTCAAGCACAAGGGCGTGAAATTACATTTTACGATTCGTGAACGGTGTGTGAAAGTACTATTTCACGTACGGGAGTAGAAAAAAAATTTTGTATGATATTTGTGGTAAAAAAAGAAAGTTTTATTTTGTTCGTGACATTGCTCAACTCGCTACGCTCGTTTCGCTTTTTCTCTCACAAAATAAAACCTTACTTTCAGAACTCATATCATAAATATTTATTTCAGCACTGTTTCTCCGTACAGCTGTATTTTCGGAGGCTGAAATTTCATATGTAGGTTCGTTTTATGTTGTACATGTGCAATAAAAAAGGATTTTCGAATATTCCAATTAAGGCTCCAGCCGCGGGGAAAAAAGGCGCGTTCATAAAATGAAGTTACCTATTCATGCCTGTTTCTGCATGCCTTTGAATTTCTGGTGGGTGAAATTATATTTGGTATCAGCATTGCACCCATGCGGAGTCGGGGCGGTTCGCTAGTGTTCCATTAAAAGTTGAGAACCTATCATCAAATCGCGAGTCTAGTAGTGGCCATTTCCAGTGAATATTCTCAGAACATCATTTTGTGTTACAAAAACGAGACGACCATGTCAGTTCCTTTATTTCAAGAGCGAAAATAAATTCTTGATCACCGAGAGTCAATTGTGAAACTTGTCGTAAGTTTTCCACTTGACGTCAACAGCATATTCACATTACTTGTTTTTTCTCCTAACTTTCTCCCGAAGTATAAGTGGGTTGAGATTCAAGGAGAACCCTTCAAATCCAAAACAGCTGCGCACGAATAAAATTCTGATATATGTATTACGACGTTTCATTTTAACGAATAATTTCGAAAAAGGACTCGAATCAAATATTTCACAAAGTCAGGGTATTTTTTTTTCATAAAGTAGGGCAATAAATATTTCTATGGTTGAGTGGTAAGAAGTTACAATGAAAGCACTTTATAAAGATATCTCGATCATAAAGAGATGTTTCTTTCGAGTACAAATTCAGAAAAAAACCCTTCCGAAATAACAACTTCCATATGAACATTGAATGACACGGATACAAACTGCGATGAAAAAACTACTTTTACATGAACAATAAAATGGAAAAATTAAGAAAGTAAGTGGGCATATCGATTTTGTTCGGCTATTAAACGGCATTTGACTCAATAGATTATGATATTCTCCTGTTGATGTTACACTATTTTGGCTTCAGTCACTCTGTGGTTGATAGCTTGTTGTAAAAATGCGTAGGGTGCTAAATAACCATTGTTATACATTTTTGGTTAGGAACTCTTTACCAGTTTCTCTTTACCAGTTTGTTTGAAGGTGGTTGACAATGTTTTGTGGTGTATTTCATCAGTTCGGACTTCCATTGTCTAATATAATATAAATTGATTTGAAATTCCTGAAAAAAATATTAAAAAGATTAACCGAAACAAAAAAACTGAAATTACACAGAAATAACATAGAACCAAACAACAACCAGAAAAATAAAAATTGAAATAATAATAAAAGCTGAAATTTAAAAGTTATTATTAAAAAAAATGAAAAAATCAAAAGATTCCAAACCAAGTTATGTCACGACGTTTCGCTTGTTAGTATCCGAAAACTTCTTCAGGTGATAACTGATAATATAAATTGATTTGAAATTCCTGAAAAAATATTACAAAGATTGACCGAAAATAACAATTTTATTTGAACAAAAAAACTGAAATTACAAAGAAATAACATTAAACCAAACAACAACCAAAAAAATAAAATTTAAAATAATAATAAAAGCTGAAAATTAAAAATTATTATTAACAAAAAATGAAAAAAAATTCAAAATTCCAAACCAAGTTATGTTACGTCGTTTCGATTGTTAGTATCCACAATTGTCTTCGGGTTGTCACCCGAATAATACTTTTTAATTTTCAACTTTTATTATTATTTCAATTTTAATTTTTTTGGTTTTTGATTGGTTTTATGTTATTCCTTTGTAATTTCAGTTTTTTTGTTCAAATAAATTTGTTATTTTCAGTCAATCTTTGTAATATTTTTTCAGGAATTTCAAATCAATTTATATTATCAGTTATCACCTGAAGAAGTTTTTGGATACTAACAATCGAAACGTCGTGACATAACTTGGTTTGGAATCTTTTAATTTTTCCATTTTTTTTAATTATAACTTTTAAATTTCAGCTTTTATTATTATTTCAATTTTTATTTTTCTGATTGTTGTTTGGTTCTATGTTATTTCTTTGTAATTTCAGTTTTTTTGTTCAAATGGAAGTCCGAACTTGAAATAAACTGTTTACCAGACTGGCACCACGCGTTTTTTCACAACAAAATTCAGTTTTTCATGAATAGATTATCGATGTTGAACACAATCTTAAATTAGTTTTTAATAAGTTTTTATTTTTCGGTTTGTGTTGCTTTCAACACAGTTTTTCATGAATAGATTATCGATGTTGAACACAATCTTAAATTAGTTTTTGAACATTTTTTATTTTTCGGTTTGTGTTGCTTTCAAAGCGTGTTTTTTTGTTTCTTAAACTATTATTTATTTTCCACTTTTTAGTTGACTTGCTATTTCAAGCCCAATTGTTTCAATATAAAATATGGTCACCGAAGATGGTCACCGATTCTTTATAAGTGTACAAAGTTTAAAATACACCTGTCCGTTCAAATTCACTCAGAATTGAGTCCAAAGGAGTCGGTTACAAACAAACAAATTCACAACTGAAGCTAATGAGAGCGTGTTGAAATAAATACAGTTCAAAAAAACTAAAAAACACGCTTTTAAAGAACATCGAACTGAAAAGTTAAAAAAGATTTTTTTTAAATATCCTCAAAACAATAACGAACGAAAAATACGCCCACGCTATTTTCCCAATAATACTAGTATTTTTCGTTCGTTATTGTTTTAAGCTTATTAAAAAAAATATTTTTAACTTTTCAGTTCTATGTTCTCTAAAAGCGTGTTTTTCAGTTTTATAAACAATATTTATTTTTCAATTTTTTAGTTTCGTATGCTATAAAAGCGTGCTTTTAGTCTTTTTGAAATATATTTATTTTATCTAAACTTTGGAATCAATAAGCCGTATATTGTTCAGAAAAATGACCATTGATATTTTCCGATTCCGGAGAGGGAGTCTGAAAATCAGCTACCAAGCCCAAGGAAGGCAACAGGGGCGCAAAGGAGGGTTACCAATAAAGCAGCAGGCGCGCGTGTTAATGAAAAAAAATACTTTTTTCAAATGAAGAAATTCATGTAAAGTGAGTTCGAATTATATCAAGGGGGTTACGCACAGCGCCATCTGCCCGTGAATAGATCAAGCAATAATTTCGGTAATTGTGTCAAATACAGATCCCGAGCATTCAAACGGGAGTGAATATGAAATGAAAAGGAGAGTTAGGAACAAACTAACAAACAATCAAACAAACATACATAAATACAGGTGAAGCTGTTAAAAGCGTTTCAATAAAAAAGGAATCAAAAGTGTTTTTGTTTTGAAATAAGTTCAGGAAAAAAAAACATCGAGCATTGTCGGTTTTTTCAGAATATCTCCGGAAATATTCGGAATTTTCTAGACCTATATGGTCACCCTCGAATTTGGGACACCCTGTACATTCACTACAAAAAAAAACACGAGTGCCTAGTTTGTTTCCAATAAATCGGAAATCAGTGAAAACAATGCTGACATTTTTTAAACGTATTTTTCAGTTAATGATATTCTGGCAATACTTTTTATATCTCTTTCTCGTTATCATCAAAACGAAGAAATTCTGTTTCGTCTCATAGTAGCTTCTTTCAATCGAATACATTTGTTCAGATTTGAGAATTGTAGCTGCATATTTGAAAAATATTTTTATCGTACGTAATTGAAATAAATAATAAGCTGGGTGTATGAAAAAGAAAGTATAATAAAAAATATAATATAATATCATATAAAATATATATGCCTGCATAGATAGTGTGGTTGTCTCACTTGCTCTCACTCAGAGACTGTATGAGGAAATTATCTAATCCTGTCGATCCTGGTCAGGATAATGAAATAAACTTTGAAATTATTGTGTTGTCACCGATTCTTGATAAGTGTACAGAGTTTAAAATTCACCTGTACGGTTATGAAGTTAATCAAAATTGAGTCCAAAGGAGTCAGTTACAAACGAACATACAAGTGAAGCTAATATAAGCATGTTAAAAAGGATATGCCACTCTCTAGTGTTATGAAGGGTACAACTATTGCTAATAGTTCAGATATACGTCGTATTCAAAAAATACAACTATCGTGTGTTCGATTTATTTATGGAATTCCTAAAAGCATACCTGTTACAGGAAAACAGGCTCACTATGTACAACAGAGAACAACATATGTGGCTTGTATGTTCTACAACATATTCACATATTTTGAAATAGCTTAATATCAACAAGGCGTCTGGTCCTGATGAAGTGCCCGTCATCGAGAAAGGCCAAGAAAAACTACCATATTCTTAAATATTTGAAAGGCTTCAACATCTTGAGCGATCATCAATATGGCTTTCGGAAACAACAACAGGCGACCTCCTATCATATGAAACTAAAAAATATAAAATAAATATAAAAAACTTTTAAAACAAGATTTTATTTGAGTGCCCTAAAAAGATCAAAATAAAATTTTAAATCACATTAACCACATTCATTTAGGACTTTACAGAATTGAAATTATAAAGAAAGCTTGCCGCGATAATTTCAATTTATAATTGAAATTTTGTAATTAGGTAGGCACCTACTGAACTCGTAAGCAATTCATAATGTTTGTAATTGAATAATAGTGCTGTGAATGCTTAAAATGTGGAACTTTATCCTTGAGTAACTTTTTTGCACACATAGGATTTATCGGGTTTGAAATTTATTGCAGTAGCTAGTTGATTTCTCAGAATCTTTCTGAATTTGAATTTCATCTGACTGAATATGTAGAAATTTCTTCTAGGCATCGCGACAAGCTTTTCTTATAATTTCATTTCTGTAAAGTCATATATGAATGTGGTTGATGTGATTCAAAATTCTATTTTGATCGTTTTAGGGCACTCCAATGAAAGCTTGTTTTTAAAGTTTTTTTATCATTATTTTTTCAAGAAGCAGTGTAAAATTTAAACACGAAATTGTTTTCAATCCATTGTTTTGAAAATATAGTAGTGTTACTCTGAGCACGAACTCACTCACAAACTTATGAGTAGAATATCATGAAATTTCAACAGCTTTCTTTAGAAGGTTAGTACTAACTGAAAAAGCGGTGGATGCAATAAGACTAGCGCCATCTATGTCTTTGGCGCGAGACTTTAGGCCATGTAGTAGGTTATTCACTACAAAAAAGCTACTGTGAAAGCGAAACATGTCGTGATATTTTTGGAAATGGAATTTGTGAAGATCAAATAGTTTCCCGAGTAGTTTGTGAAAACTTGAAGTACACTGATAAAAATGATCACACTATTTATTGTTGGTAATTTATTACAACAATCTATTGTGTAATCATATAAATCATTTAGTAAAATTTCACAGTAAAAAAGATTTGTAATTTAAAATTACATCACAAATAAGGTTATTATAAACGATATATTGAGGAAATTTTTAATAATGATAGCATGGTTTTAAAATCAAATCTGTAATCTTACTGTAGCCTTCATATAATTGTACATTACTCGAAATGGAATTTTTTCAGAATATCATTATTAATACAATACGGGAACTGTATCTTTACCATGCGAAATCCCGAATTCCTTTGTGGATTTCCATTATATACAGGGTAGGCATATGTAAAAATAAATTGTAAATTGTAAAGTGTAAAATTACAAGGTATCATTACATTTTTGTTGTAAAATTACAAGGTATTTCGTGGTTATTGCATAATAAAATCCAAAACCATTACAAAAATATTTATTACAACAGGGAATTAACATAAAATGAATATTTTAAATAAATAAATAGAAATTAATATTCATTAAACTAAATAATATAAGGAACAATAAGAACTCACAAAAGTATGTTCCATAGATTAAATAATATATGCAGGAAAACTGAAAATGTATTCGTGGGAAGAACCAGTTGTTTAATTTGTCGACATACCTGATAAGAATTTGAAAAAAAAATCTAACCTATAACGTAACTGCTGATCATTATATTCAATAATATAGCGTGTCCTGGCAAGTGAGGAATGCGCGCACACTAGAATAACACCTTGTTCCCGAGTTTATTATGGAATTTTCCACAACAAATTATTTGATATTACATAATTAGTATTGACTCCAATTAAGATTTGTATTTTTATGTTGGAGAAGTCAAGCATTGAAAATTTCTATATTGATGTTGGAAATAATTAATTACAAAATATTCACTGGTTATTTACAATAAACTACTACAGAACTAGTGAAGTGTGTTAATATAATACAATATTATAAACGGAAACTTAGTGAAGTACTATGACTTATTCCAGGATAAATATCGAAGAAATAATACTACGCATTAGTATAAACGCTTTAAACATAATGGAAAATAATAATTCCTTGATATATACCGCGAATTTTACAGAATGCATCACGAAATTTTACTTAACATTTTTTGCAGTGTAGGAGTTTTGGTTTTTCGATATTACTGAGGGAATTGTTAAAATTATAATGAAAAAAAGAGAATTGAAACTTTCTATGTTTTATACATTAATGTATAAGTTTGAAAATGTCTTTATAGGATGAAACTGCAGTAACGTTAGTTACGAATAAAAGTGATAAAAAACAGAAAGTTTCAATTCTCTTTTCTTCATTATGAAATCCTACCACGTAGTAACGGCTACATCCATCAATTTGTTAAAATTATTTTCATACTCAAAGAGAAGTTGGGTACCCGAATGGAGAGCAGATATTTAATTAACAACTCTTGTGCTTTCCTAATCGAACCAAAAGAAAATACATTCATGGAATATTCATTTCCTATTCTTTGTGTACAATAGTTTCATGAAGAGGCTAATATTCATCTATTCATTATGTAACTTTCTGAAAACCTCTTGTTACGAAAATTTCATGATGAATCGTATCGAATAAGTTCATTCACAATGAATGATACTGAAAAAAATATAACCCACTATTCAACGTTGTATTCTGCCGGTGAATTTTCATCTTCCCGTTCTGAATTATTTAGGTTCTAATCGATAATAATGTTCCAGTTCAACATACTCAGGTCAATGGACACATTGCTTAGGTATAAACTCTCACATGAACCATATTTTTAGTGTACGGTATCTTAAATATTAAATTGGATTATAGTCGAACATTTTTCAAGGAAGTCACGAAAATCTTCTTCATCAATGCCTTAATATATGCTGATGACTTGAAAATGTAACGGTCGGTCGGTCGGTTCGACGTGGGTTCTTTGTTCACTCACTCTAAGCAACTGCTGTGTTGGTCGGTGGTTCAAGCCCCAGGCTGAACGATCAATTTTCCGTATTACGAATCATGTTAAACGGTAAGACCTAGTTAATTCTTAGCTTGCACAATTTTCGACTTCTGAGGGTTGTCGTTCGTAGGGGTGCGACAACTTGACAACTCAATATTGAACTTCATCACAGCATGACATCAATACAGTATACTGTACTAAAAACCACCTTGAGTTGAATATCAACAAATGTTAACTGTTACCTTCTCGGGGAAAAATATATTGATATTTCCACACAATATCAATAATACAATTTTGAATCGTTCGTCCCAAATGTGCGACCTTAGCATACTATTTGATCGAAAGATGTCATTCAATCCTCATATTAAACGTATCATGTCTTCAGCTGATAAAATGTTGGGCTCCATATTAAGGAATGGTGACTATTACTGAGCTATTATCCCAACACCGAACCGTTATTTCAACACTCGCGAAAATCTACGCACAACTAATTTGAAATAATTGTTTCTATATGAATTAGAAAACGGAGACCTATACAATGGCCTGCTAGAAGCCTAGATCTGAACCCTCTGGTTTGTTTTCTATGGGGTTACCCCAAAAATCGTTTATGCCGCGAGATACTTGATTATATTGACCAACTGAGCCTCAATTCAATTAGAGGAATTAGGTCACTTCCCGCCAGGTTCATTCAACGTTCCATATCAAAATTAGGTCGGTTAACTACAGTTTGTACGTCTTTCATGAATGATTGTTGATGATTTGATATTATAGTTTTGTGATCGAATTTTAAAGTTCCCATTTCTTTTATTTACTTACTTAGTATTCATTGAACGGAACGTCTAATGATTTATAGTCTAATCAACAAGTTCAAAAACATGAAAAATAGAGATAAAGGTCCTAAAAATATGAGTGATTGCTCATTCGATTCGGAATCACCTCTAGAAAGACGTTTTTGAAGGATTTTGGTACTGGTGAAAAATTGCAACTTTTGATGCTTTATCAAGCTCAGATGCAACCTTGACAGTCTGGAACATCGGAGAAAAGTTGCAGATTTGTCTCTCTTCTACAGATGCATTCAACGGAAACTGTTCAAGTGACTTGGCACATTTGATTCCATCAAGAGCCGTATATATCACGAATACGCCACGGATTGTGGCTGCTTACCGTTTTGAGGTTCAACTCAGTACACCTCGAACATCACTGTTCAAGAAATCTTCCATTTGGAGAACTGCGTTTATGTGGAATGAACTTCCTGAGAACGTTTTCCCAAATGAATTTAATCTCCAGCGATTCAAATTCAATGTGAATCGCAACTTTCGCACAGGCACCGCGTTTAGAGCGCCTTGAAGATTCTCTTGTAGTGCTTGTGTTTTGCTCTTGAAGAAAAACAAAAGCTCAATCGAATACAGAGTATATCATCATATTGGTCCATATATAAAACAGAGTTGATGCTGAACGAAACGTCGGAATCGAAATAAGAGCACTGCATATTGTAGAACGAGTAGATTGAGACATTTTTTTGTTTTTCAATAGCGCTTTCAATAACGTCAGAAAAAAATAAAGACTGATTCGTTCAATTTCAGTTTTTTCAGGATATCTCCGGAAGTATTCAGAATTTTGTAGATTTCAAAAAATCATTTTTAATAGTACCAAATTACGCAACATTGCCTCAGTTCAACCGACCCTGTACCTCTTATGGTTTCTTAGATTTCAATGGTCACCCTCGAATTTGGGACACCCTGTACATTGTACATAAACTACACGAATGGAAAATATTTCACCTAGTGTGCATTGTCGCCAGATGATAAAAAATGAAACTATTCATTTTTTTTAACCTGCTAGTTTTTTTCTGGACATATGTAATAAATATTGTTGTAAAACAATAGTCTTCTAGTAATACTGAAATTATTCATGGGGTTTTGAAATGGAAAAATTTTGGGAACTGAGAAACTTGTTTCATATTATGCACTTTTTCAGTTATTTCAAATATCTCAAAAACTGCAAGAAATATCTCAGTTCTACAACAGAATTAGTTGAAACATTCACTTTCAACAAACTTTCTATACAGGGTGTAACATGAGTACGTTGAAATATTCAAGTGACGTATTTCTGAGACAATTTTAAGAAAAAAAGTCTATATGAACTTGTGTCCGAAAATGCTTCATTTCGGAGATACGGGGTGTTGAAATAGAAATTTTTTGATCGCTCTTTGAAAAAAACTCTTGCAAAAAATAAGTTATTTGCACGAAATTCGGTACCCGGTTTTTTTTTGACGTGAGAAATCATAATTTCGTATTAATTTTCATGTAACATCTAGAGGGCGATGCGTACGCTGTCATTATTTATTTCAAATTGCTCTAACTTTTTTGACAGTAAACTTTTGGTACTTTTCATGAAAAAACCTAATTTCCACACCTATTCCAAATGAAAGAGTACAACTCCTCAACAACGCTGGAGGTCATCGTTTTCGAGATATTTACAATGTTCTATATCGATGCATATTATTTAGCTCCTAGGGCGCTAAGTGAAGTTGCTGAGAACATTACAAAAACTGAGTATGTGGTGGATCTCGTCAAAATAAACAACTTTATTCTACAAATTGTTCAACGAAGAATGATTCGTTTTCGAAATACAGATTGTTGAAATTTTTCAAAACATGGTAGGTTTTTGTCATAAGTTTTTTGCAATTTTAGTTATTTTCATCAAACATATTATAGAAAAAAGTTGTTTATTTTGACGAAATCCACCACAAACTTAGTTTTTGTAATGTTCTCAGCAACTTCATTCAGCACCCTAGGAGCTAAGTAATATGCATCGATATAGAAAATTGTAAATATCTTGAAAACGATCACCTTTAGCGTTGTTGAGGTGTGTACCTTTTTTTCTTGTAAAAGGTGTGAAAATTAGGTTTTTTCATGAAGAGTACCAAAAGTTTACTGTCAAAAAAATTAGGGCAATTTGAAATAAATAATGACAGCGTACGCAGCGCCCTCTAGATGTTACATGAAAATTAATACGAAATTATGATTTTCCACGTTCAAAAAACCCCAGGTACCGAATTTCATGCAAATCACTTATTTTTTGCAAGAGTTATTTTCAAAAAGCGAACAAAAAAATTCAATTTCAACACTCCCTATGTCCGAAACGAAGCATTTTCGGACACAAGTTCATATAGACTTTTTTTCTTGAAATTGTCTCAGGAATACGTCACTTGAATATTTTAACGTACTTATGTTACACCCTGTATAGCATAATGAAGAAGCCAGCAAGGATAGTGATAGGAGTGATATGGGATATAGTATGATGTGTTGTATCTGAAGTTTGTAAACTTCTTGAAATTTTTTTACGTTTTTCGAATGCCGAAATCATTATGAAAACAATTTGTTTTTAAGCTCAAGATTTCGTGCTACTTGTGAATGTGTGAACAAAACACGCAATCCAATTCATATGACAGGATGAATAATTGCTGAAAATTATAAAATGCACTGCGGATTGAAAATATTTCATTTCACCTATAAGTTCACCAAAGCCTAACGATCATTTAACTTTTTCACGAGACGCGGTGACGAATTGTATTAATATGGTAATATTTCAAGCAAACACATTACTTGAGGTTGTTGAATAATAATGAGTATCTTAATGTAGTTGAATATTATTTTTGACACAGACACGTAAAAAGTTCAGGCAAAAACATGTTCGCGGAGGTCAGCACGTTTCTTTGTTTTTCAAATCCAAATATAAAAGTCTGGTGGATATGCGACCTACTATTCATTAATATATGTTAGATGTAATAATCAGGAACTTTTTTCCACATGGAAAAATCGAATGAAACAACACCATGCAGAAACATGGTAAGTAGATCATTCACTGATATTCAAATGAAATGAAGAGAGTATCATCTCTGTCACAATTCGAAACAAAAACGTCTATGAGGGAAAAATCATCTTTTTATACAACTGTCAATAAAAGTGGCATTTTTAATGGTTGTCAAGAGTATCACAACACAATTTTCAACACGTTAAAAAGTATTTTCAACACTAGTGTTTTTGGCCAGATTACAATGAAAAAAACATAATTATTCAATTTTCAAGGAAGTTTTGTTAAGAAAAATAGATATAGATTTTTGGGAAAGAAAGTTTTTGGCTTTCTACTACTTCATCTTGATACAAAAAACAACATCCTTGTTTTTTGTATCAAGATGGAGTAGTAGAAAGCCAAAAACTTTCTTTCCCAAAAATTAATCACTCCTAAAAATATAACCCCTTCAATTCAGATATAGATACAATTGAATTCTGTCACCAATGTATTATATACATTAATTACATTATTATTATTATTTATGAACATCAATATGAAAAGTACAAATGGAACAACTGCTGATATTGATACCTTACGATGTTAAAGAGCTTTGTAATATATTTGAACTATCTGAGTTGACAATTTCATTGGTATCAACATTTATTTCTCATATATTTGAATTATATTTCAAATATCTAAACAATTAGTTATAATTATAAAACAACAACAAAAATTAATTGGTGCTCCGGCGCGACTTCATTGATTCCAGTGGCGCATTTGCTGCATGAACAGTTGTTTGAGTATAGTGAATAGGTAGGAAACATTCTCGTTCTCGTTCATCATTGAAACCTCCTTCTTGAAATTCTTCGTCATGGACAACACTTGTAAAATGCTATTCATGTACCAAGTGTTTCCTAAATTGTCTAATCTAATTTTCTCCTCAAGGGTTTCAGGACAACTCTCTACTGATTCGTAAGGAAGAACATGTTTACCAGAATCTGCATAAGAACCATTTCTCAAGCTGCAATCGATCCTTCCAAGTGATGAAGGATCTCTTCCACTGAAAAGGAACCAGAACTACGAGGACTGCAACTCATATTTAGGGGGCAAGAATGACCTAAGTCTATTGACCGTACTGAAAAAAAAGGAGGTGGATCAATCACTTGCGATTTTATGTCCATACTGAAACGAGGGCAATTCATGATTTCATCAAAATTTTGTGAAGGAGGAATAGTTCCAAGGACCGAAGCAGCATTACCGCGCACCAATACTGATTCTTTGTATCAAAAAAGAATTGGAACGGTGATCTTTCGTTGCTTGGCCTATTTTCCTTCCAAGTTCATGAACGAATAACAGATACTCCGGGCCATAAACACCAAAATTTTCAACCGCAACTGAATGGAACAGATATTTGTTACTAACATTTTGGTATATTTTTCGTTTCAGTTTTTCGCCAGACAATGCTGCAGTTCCAGCAGACTTCGAACTTTCGGCTGGATGGGAAGCCGCGACCGTGTCAACGCAGGTGAAGTCCCATACTACAGGTTTACCGTATTTCCATGGTATGAGAGACATACCATCTGGTGGTTTACCATCATCTCGACTGGTACCTTAGGGTTTCAGAATTGCAGGAACATCCGCTGACACCATAGCTCGTTTCAATATGTCGTTCACCTGGTGATGTCGAGATGTGCAACTCAAACAATGTGTATCTTTATCATCAACTATACTACGGTAAACACAAGTATGAGGCACACAAATAGATGAACCTATCCTAAGTCCTACTGCTATTCTGAAAGATTCATCGTCTAATAGTGTTCCAAGAGATGCAACAGGTGAATCATTCAGCCAAGTACCCGATTCCTTGATCATTGCTGCTTTGAGACGTGCCTTATCGTATACACCTGTAGATTTAATTCTTGAAGTGAAGAGATGCTGTAACGCTGGATCTAGCTGTTGGGATTATTCTTTGAGCAATAGCCTTTTTATAAGAAATAGATTGATCGATGTAACCCTCAGTTCTTGATATCCTTGATATCCTTTATATTTGATCCTGATTCTGATAGCAAAAAAACAGAAGACCTTCCTAAAAAGTGACCTGTATATTCCTTTAGTTTTGGGAGGTTCAGAAACTCATCAGTGGTAGAGGGCATTTCTCAAACGTGTTCATACCAACTGGGTTGGCACTACATTTATAATTTGAGTATTTCGGAAAAAAACGTTGATGATTGATAACAGTATGCGTATTGCGTAATGCAACGTATTTATTAAAATAGTGGATGTTTTCTTTTAACAATGCAAAAAGAACTACCTATTTTTTTTCTTATTTGGAATTCGAACAATCAACGATTTATCCATTAATTTGATGTGTACTATTATTAAATGGAACGACTCTTCACGCCGGCAGGCTCCATATATTCCGAAAATAGTAGCAACTTTTATCATCAAATATTTTTCATCTGGCGCCTCATTTATAAACCGCTGAACTTGTTCAACCTGAGAGTTTTTTATTTTTGGGTTCATAACTCATTTTTCCGCTTTAAGAATGCTATTAGCTTGGAATATTTGCTTGTATTCATACCATTTTTAACGAGCGACTTTATCATTGAAAACTTGCTGTACAAAGTTGACGAGTTTCATATTTTTAGTTCTCTTCAAGATAGGCTGAGAAAAAAGTTTCGCTGAAATTTCCTTCGACGTTTCCAAGTCTACACCAGCTAAGAAAATTAGAATATGCGATGTCGTACTACGGAGCCGATTTTGTTGGTAACAATTCAATTGAAGCCCTTTTTGCATCCTCTTCAATATCGTCAGGAACACACAATTCCTTACTATTGTTCTTCATTAGGCAAGACATCAACCACCAGCAAGAATTTTCAATCTGACTTTAAATAAAACGCGTGAGCTGTAAACAATACAGTTTGTTGGTAACCTGGTGATTCGGCGTCACCTGACACGGCCACTTCACAGCAAATGCGATAACATGAAAATAATTAACCGACAAGAGATGTCAAAATGTGTTTTTATAGAAATATTGAATTTATCTATTTAATGTTGAAAACAGCACAGTTGTACAAAAAACTCTGTATGATATTTGTTTTAAAAGTGAGTTCACAAAATAAAACCTTACTTTCAACACTCATATCACAAATAGCCATTTCGATAAAAGGCCATTTATTAATTCTTTGAAGGAAAAATATGATTTGCTACTCAAACTGATGATTATTAATAAAACGTAACCAATCAAGATTTACGACCAACTTTGTTTACCAAGCCCAACAACTCCAATTTAACAACTCACAAGTAATATTGGGATATAAAGCATAAAATAGAAACGGAAAGTTGTTAATCGAAAGCCGAAATTAAACAAAATCTGCAGATGGTGTTTCATAAACTGGATCATCGATTCGGAAAATTATACTGAAGACAAGTGATAATAATTGACTCAATGTTGAAGTGGAATTATTATCTATAAATGAACGAAGCAGAAGACGTTTATACTATCTAACGTCATACCGTAAAGAAGAAAATAATATTTCAAGGAGGAATTCAATATTAGAATAGCACTCATGAATATTTATTCATATTCATGAAGACGTACATATCTCTTAGTATAAATTTTGTGCAAAAAATAAACAGTTCTGTAATGATTGTTGTGGAGACCTTATCACATCGCACCTGTTATGTTTTCATTCAAAACTTTGTCTTGAAACTTTCATGATTGTTCGTAACTCACCGAGCAACTATAGAAGCATTATACTGAAAAAACTCGGGCCTAACATATATATGACCGAACAAAAAAAAAGTACTTGTTGATGTCAATTTGTATAGCTATACGAAACATGAACAAAAATGATCGAAATAAACAATATGGACTTCGAATTGGTGTCAGCATTCTGATAATGGTTCATTTGGAGTACTTCAGCTCAAAAAAATCCTAAAGTAACTGACTATTTTTAAAAAACAAGTATGACTGAGGCACCAGTCAACCTAATAATAACATTGATGATCTTCAAACATGACTCAACCTCTGACGGAAGCACCAAAATCTTACCTAGGTTCGAAATAGATGAACACTTCAATCTAGCAGACCACTATTATGATCTTCATGCAGTCATTGTTCACTGTGGTTCTGACGTTGAATCTGGTCATTATTACGCCTTGGCCAAAGACGAAACGGACTGGTTTGAGTTTGACGATTTAATATATAATATAATACTGTTTATTCCTTTTATATCATACAATTATTGTGTAGGGAACGTCAAATACAAGTATATCAAAAAAACAATATGCAGAATTGAATATAACGGAGCTACATCAACTGAAAAACAATTATTATAATATACAATATACATTCAAATTCATTTAAATAATATACACATTATGTACGGTCACTTTTATAGAAGTCTTCCACTTAATGAATAGTCCGATCAATTAAAAACTCTTTGAGGTTCGTTTTAAACTTTTTGATATCAAAGACATTTTTTTGAGCAGTAGTTAGGCAATTGAAAAGTCTTGCTCCGGCCAAAAAGAATGACTTTTCATAGGTTGAAGTCCTATGTTGTTTAATTTCAATTGAGTTTCCTGATCTTGTGAGACATCGATGGCACTGAGAATTGGACTCGTAGTAATTCATATTTTTCCAAGTATAGACCAAACAACCATATACAGGGCTAATCAAATTCGTTTTTGTACATGGGGATCTCGTACACGATAAGAGATAGAGTGTCGGTTGAATTGTGGCCAAGTTGTGTATTTTAGAGGACTATTCAATAATGTGAGAAAATCGAATATAACTCTTTTGGTTCTGAAAATTTTTGCCTATATCTTCTTTATTCGCAGACATATTGAAAATCTGTCAACATTTTGCTATTGGCACTTGATGTGGGCTATCAGACTATGTCCATGATTTTTTTATATAGGGTGTCATCTGACTTGGGCCACCCCCATCTTTGAATTTTCAAATAAGGACCTGTATTTTTTGTTGTAATTATTGGATCGTAGACGTTCACTTCATACTGAGAAATTGAATTTCATTTTATATTTCGGGATGTTTCGGTAATATTTGATTATAATAGGGCGAATTATTCCCTTTTAAATTACGGCTCTGGAAATTGATTGACTGAGTTAAATAAAAACACAATAGCAACTTTCAGGTCTCCCTATGTACCGTAGGATTTATAGAGAGTTTTTTTATTTTTAGGTACCTATCCATATTTTTTCATATTTCCATTGATCTGAACGTTTTCTACTTTGAACTTCGGATAAGATATCCTTTTATGATTATCTGAAACATTTCTACAACAAAAATATATTATATGTGTTTTGATGAGCAGAAAAAGAAATGATAGCAATAATAACATCCGAAACGAACACTATAATTGTAATAAAGATTGAATTGGAGTAATTTATATATACAGAAAATTAATGGGCCAATGAATGTTCGAATTGGAGTCCTTCCATTCTGAGACAAATAATGGGCCAATAAGATAGCCTGCAAGATCACCAGATCTTACTATTTTCGAATATTTTCTATGGGTGACATTGAAAAATAGTATTTACGCTGGCAGGGATATAGAAAATGTGGAAGACTCGAGATTGAGGATTGTGAATGATTTCATGCTGCAAATAAGTGTATTAAGGCCAATAAATATTATGAAAAAACAAGTTCAAAAATGTCTCGAAATGAATGGACTTTGAGTCGAACATTTATTGCACCATTAATTTTTTTGTGTATATAATTTACTTCATTTCTATTTTCATTACAATTATAGTGTTCGTTTCGGATGTTATTATTGCTATCATTTTTTTTTCTGCGTATCAAAACACATCTGATATATTTTTGATGTAGACATTTCTCAGATAATCATAAAAGGTTTTCTTTTTCGAAGTTCATTGTAGAAAACGCTCGGAGCAATGGAAAAAATATGAATAGGTACCTAAAACTGTGAAAGAAACTCTCGGAAAAACTCTACGGTACATAGGGAGACGTGGAAGTTGCTATTGTGTTTTTATTTAACTCAGTTAACCAATTTCCAGGGCCGTAATTTGAAAGGGAATAATTCACACAATTATAATTGAATATTACCGAAACATCCCGTAATATAAAATTGAATGTAATTTCTCAGTATGAAATGAACGTCGACGAAACAAAAACTACAACAAAAAATACTGATCCGTATTTGAAAATTCAAAGATGGGGTGGCCCAAGTTAGATTACACCCTGTATAAAAGATTCATGGACATATTCTGATAGCCCACATCACGTGTCAATAGCAAAATGTGGACAGATTTTCAATATGTCTTCGAATAAAGATGATATAGGCAAAAAACTTTGTGATTTTTTGGTTTTTCCTGTATATCTCCAGAATCGAAAGAGCTATTTTCAATTTTTTCACGCCATTGAATAGGTCTCTAAAATACGCAACTTTGCCTCGATTCAACCGACACTCTATCTTCTATCTCTTATCGTTTACGAGATCCTCATGTACATACACGAATTTGAATAGCCCTGTATATAAATTGCTGGAAAAGTCCAAATTTCATTTTGTTCAAATGAGGGCCTACATGCTTTGGTTCTATCTGGATTAAGAATTAGGCGAAGAATTCTTTTCAGAGCTATAAACACACGATCCGCTCCTGTACATTCTCCCTACAAGATGACATTGCATGAGAGTGTAGATTGAACCATAGAATCAAAGAGTTCACATCCAAAACCTGACGTAGTTGCAAGTTGCAAGTTGCAAGTTTTCTAACCACATGGTTCAAATGAACTAATTTTTGCATTCACGACAAGCTTATTATCATGACACTATATCGTAAAATTATTGCTGATAAAATTCAACCTCTCTTCGAGCTCCTCAGGACTATCTGCTGCTGCAGAAATCGATGTGTCATCAGCATACAGCACAATCGAGAATGTTCCAATATACTCTGCTAGTTCAATAATATAGGGCAGAAATATTAAGGCCCCAAAATGGATCCCTGGGGAACTCCAAGTGAAGTGTCAAACATGTCTGAATCAACACAATTCCATCTAACATATACCCTTCTGTATCCTATATATGACAATATAAGTGTTACTAAATATTCTGGCAATATGGTGAATTTATTGGAGCCTCTGGAGACACCCTACATTTTATTCTATGAGAGAGAGCATTGGCAAATCAATATCTCCATATAATGTGGTGCTGCAGGTTCTTCCGGGTTTTCCTGCAGCTGCAGAAGCAAATGCGCGGAATAAATGGAGTCGCCCCGGAGCTTAAAATCAATTTTTGTTGTTTCATAATCTCATGATTTATATTACTTTCTTCTTCAGCATACGGACTTCAAATAATTGGTATGTTACAATCTACAAGTTGAAATTGGCAAGACGGATTTCTTTGTAGATTGCCTCGCAAACAGTATGAAATGAAAGTGGGAAAGTGAAATGTTACAAAACACAATAACGAACTAGTATGACATAATACAATCAACATTAACTTGTATCTAAATTCACTGGAGTATCGGTGTATTAAAGAATTTCCCTTCATCGATTCCAAGTTGGAAGTTTTATAAAAGATTTGTCTCAAACCACATCTTGATAGAATTACGACTCGCCAAGAAATATCCCCCGAAAAACTTTATATATTTATTAGTGAAGTTCGTGAGTGAACCTTCACGAAATTGCTGGTATCGATTTTCGATTATTCCCACCGTAGGTAAACTGATACCATTTTTTGAAACGACGGAACTCTCGTTTATTTTTCTCGTACAAGGAAAGTATTTGTAAACATATCGGTGAACATGGAAATTCATTAATTAATGGAGCAACATGTTCCATATACATACACAACATATATTTTTTCTACTCTTTGACAGCAAGTTGGTAATGGATTATTTAAAATACATGTGAATTCTGAATTATTGGCGGCCACTACCATGAGAAATTTGAAAAAATTATAAGATATATGTACTCAGATGATTATGCATACATTCAATTGTCCAAAAGCTAAAATCATTGAATTTTCTCTCCGAATTATCTGTAAAATCAAAATAAAATTCGTATTTTCAGTGAATTTATTGTTCAGCAATTTGTGGGTTGGTAATGAATCTAGTTATATCTAGTTATATTAACAATCTCTTGTTTCAATCACAATCAGACATCCCATTGGCAATCGCCAGAGTAGCTAAGCCGTTAGGCGTATATATAATGCATTTATTTTTTCTATAATACAAGTTAAAATCCTACTGCTGGAAGTTTTTTTATGTAAATAATATAATTATATATTAGCAGTATTTTCGAAGGATAGTGGTGAAATGTACTGACTGACTGAATGAGTTTATTATCCAAAGCCATTATCTCAAACAAATATATCGTACTATTCCTTTCTACGGTCAGTCGTAGAAAAAGTATAGTACGCACCCCGATGATAAGACCAATTACGTCCACTCGCAAATTATCGCACTCGGCCAACGCCTCGTGCTTACAATTTTTCGCTCGTGGGTAATTGGCTTCTTATAGTTGGTACCTACGTAATATACTATTATTATTCGATCAGCGATAAATTGCTGGCACACGGTAAGGATGAATGATTATTTTCGTCGTATTCATTCAATAATGAGTTTTATCAAAATAAGATGTGATCAAGTTAATTTTGCACCAGGAAAGTTTTTTCACTTCTGCTTGACTGTAACCACCGAATTAGATACCTACGATTTGAAAATTTTCCACTCCCGAAATAGTATGAAATCAATTATTAATAACAGTGTCTTAAATAACGTATTACAAAATTACTGAAGTGATTTGAACTGCAGGCAACTCAAACTCACAATTTTGAAGCAGTTATTTCTTAAATGAAAATGTATATGGAAGTTTCATACATATATTGTCTGAAGAAATCAAATTCTCTCAAATTTGGATCTTGAAACAGATTTCAAATCTGTCAAGTCTGTTGAACAAATTAGGGTCGTTAAGTCAAATATTGTGTCCTTTTTCATAAATTTTGATAGTACTCGTCATCAACAACATAATGGAAAAAATTCAAAATCTAGATACGCGACCTAAAAACTGGGCATAAGTCGGAAGTTACTGTGACGTCACCAGATATGTGCATTTGCCGATACAGCACCGAACCAGGTTTCATTAGCTGAAAAGCGATGTTTTTATGTTTGAGGTTAGGATGAAGACGTGTTCAGTCCAGTCCAGGCAAACACAAGTGATTTACCACAGGTGAACTCATTCATGGATATTGAATATTTCAACGAGAATAGGGACTCCTTCAGCAGACAGGTGAAAGTTAAGATATGAGTTTGATAACAAATTATATAATTATTGAATTGTTCAGAGTATGTGTGTTCATGATGATTCGGTAAAATTTTACTTTTTTTGATTGTGTAAAACCTTATTGTGACACTACACCCGATTTCAGTATTTTTTCACAACATTCTGGTACCTCAAATCCTCAATATCTTTCGTTGGCTATAATAAAATGACATTTCAATTGAAAATATAGTATTCAAAAAACACTTTATGGTGAGATTTTCACTAAACAGTGTCTTTACACTTAACTGTGAATGCAGAGTAAATACACTCCTAGATATTGTATAACGAAACACGTGTTGCGTTTTTTGTAAAACTGTTTATAGGGAATCTCACAATGAAGTGTTTGAATACGTTATGGATTTTCATCAAGCATCAGCCGATTCCATCACATACAAAAATATAGTGTTTTATCATTGTAGTTGTTGTTATCACACTGAAAAGAATTTGCTGATCAAGAAAGCAAAAAGCTCTTTTGACCAATGACTACTCCTAATGCTGTGAGTTGAGTGATAATTGTGTAATCAATTTTAATTATAATTATTTTTATTATAATTATACGTATTATTAGATGAATAGATGAAGACAATAAATTGCTTGCACAATGAATCGATTGAAATCATTCATAAAATTAATTGACGGAAAGCATTTCCAAAGTCTAACTCAAATTTGAACTTATTGCAGCAATAAGAAATGGAAGTGAAGCATAATATAGGTTTTCACGGCTGGCATAAATGTTTTGGGTGGTTTCTGGGTTTTGCCGCGTTTTGACTGCAACTACGGTAGTCATCTTCAGTTGCGTGGTCGAAGTACTCTTCTTGACATGTCAACTGGAACTGAAGCTCCCATTTGTGACGTGTCATTTATAGTGCTGATTTTTGCGCACTTTCTTTAATGGCGACTTCGCGAGTAGGTACTAATCCCGCGATTTGGTTGACTTGGCTTCGTTTCGGCGGTTTTCAAAGCTGTGTGCCAGATTATTGGTAGATATGTTCTCTCTTCCACTCTGTTTAAGTTCTCTTCATGTTTGTGGATTTCTATAGCTTCTAAATGCATTCTTTTTGAATAATGATTTGAAGTTGCTAGGCTCTCGGTATTTTTGAACAGGATGTTGTCTTCCCCGTCGGACAATGCATGTTCTCGGTTTGTCCCAATCGGCAACTCCGCTTGTGCTCCACTAGGCGGGTACCAATGCTTTTTTTCGACTGACCGAAATAGACTTTACCACAGGTACACGGAATCCTGTAAACTCCCGCCGATTTCAGGGGATCTCTGCTGTTTTTGCTGATCTCAGATATTTTTTTATTTGGTTTGGAGACGGTGTTAATTTCCTCCGTCGTTAGAACTTTCCCAATTCGGTTGGTGACACCTTCTATATATGGCAGACAGTGCCGTGGGGTTGACCTTCACTGGTGTTTCTCACCTTTTCCTTTCGACGTGTAGCGCGGATTATGTCTTTTCTGTCGTAGCCGTTCTCTTGTAACACAGTTGTTAGGTGTTTTATTTCGTCGTCGACGTACCATTCTTTAAATATTCTCAAAGCTCTGTTCACTAGGGTGTTGATGACGGTTCGTTTCTGTATTGGGTGATGGTTGGATTGATTATGTAGGTACCGCTCTGTGTGTGTTTCCTTCCTGTACACCTCATGGCCTAGTGGATTACCTTCCTTGATGACTAAAACATCAAGAAAAGGGATTTGGAGGTTTTCTTCTAACTCCATGGTTTTGGATGAAAGCTATTCAGATGATTTAGGAAGTCCTGAAGTTCTTTTTTTCCATGACTCCAAACAACGAACCTGCCATCTACATACCTCAACCAGTGCTTCCTTGATGTTTTAGTCAGAAACCGCGCTACACGTCCAAAGGAAAAGAAGAGGAACATCATCGAAGATCAAGAAGATAAACCCCAAGGCACTGTCTACCTGCCATAGATAGAAGATCACATCAAAACCCGGAAACCATCCAAAACATGGAAGTGAAGCGATATATTTGAGTGCACTGGTATGTTTAGGTAATAAATGAAAATTTTGTCCATCGTACTGAATTATAGGTATACATGCATTAATTTTATCATAACTTTCAAACAAAAACAAGTTCTTCAACGAACTTCTTTATTGCATAACTCATTGTAAGGCTTCGTTCGTTAACGTTTTCATTTTCGCTAACTCTTTTGTAGGAGATGCTGAAGTTTAATCTCTTAAACTTTCGTTGTTTGTGATGATTATGATAAGTGTTTAAAGAAAATTCAAATGTATTTTGGAATGAATGTAACTTATTTATATACTTATAATATATTGATAATTCATTATGTCTCATATTTCAGTAACTAAAGGTAATTTTTTGTGAGTTCAATGTTGCATCATACCGCAAAGCTTGGATATACTTAGGGTTTCAACAGTGGGTTAGTTCATCTACTTCAATTAGCATTTTTCGAAAGGCCATAGAAACATATTTGATACAGTTCGACGAATAATTGCCATATCAGTTCAAATTTATGCCTCTTGGCAAATTCTATCTTCCTCTAGATGAAGATGTTGGACACGACCAACTGCGATTGTGTTTTTCCTTTCAATAAATTCCATCACCAATTTGCAAACTCTTCTGTGCTATCTTTCATTTATAACGACAACGTAACTCGTTGATGTATACCGTAGACCATTAGGTCAAAAAAATGGTGCGACAGTTGAAAATTGGATAAGCGGTTCAGTCAAATTCTCTCAAATTTGGATCTTGAAAACTAATGATTGGACGTCCAATCTCATGCTACAAAATTTTCAGGGTGGATGTTTTTAGATTGCCAGTAAATACACTTGAACCGATGATCTGTTGATATTTTTTTTCAAAATGTCTGAGGTAATATTTTTTCGTTCGTGTAATGTTTATATGAAATTTTCGGGAGGACGTTTCCTCTTGATTTGTCTGGAGGTTACTTATTCGCATGATATATCATCTTTGTAGAGAGTTTATTTAAAAATTGATTGCTTTCTTTTTTTCTTTGATAGATTCCTGCATTTTTTATGAAACATCTATAGCCGCATGCAAAACTGATTGCTGGCATAGCGACGTAAAACGGCGACGGGTCGCCTTGCGCAAGCGACTGTGCGATTCTCTTCCCACTGGTTCGGCGTTACGCTATCTCTCTCGCCACACTGAGCTCGGATTCCTGTAGTGTATACAGTTGTGTTAACTACACTATACATAACTTGTGTTTTACTAAATAGTTTGAAAAAAAATTCTGACACTAATAATTTAGAAAGTGAAAGTGAGTAGCCTCCTGCCAAGAAAACAAAACCACACTATGATACACTATTTAAGTCATCAGTAGGTTGAATATATTTTTATATTACATAATTGAAGTGTGATTTCATCTGTGCATTAGGCACGCGTATATTGGGTTTGTCTTGAGGAGCAGTAAATGTGAAATCTACTCTCTTGGTAAATTGAAATGTACACAATTTTCATAGCATATAATATTCTTGAGTTAATTATTGATTATTTTTAATTTCAGTCTTATGAAAAATAATGAATTCATTTCAAAAATATGTATCACAACATGTTTCGCTAACACATTAGCTTCATCAAGTGAAAAATCACTTGATCTTCATAAAGTAACGGCCGAATCAATCAGAAAAAAATTTTCGAATTTGTTTTTAATAGGATCAGCAAAAATGTAATTATTCAATCAATTTTCTAATGATGGTGGAATTTATATTGAGAATTCTTTATTAATATTTATAATTCAAGATCTTTAGTGATATGCTGCATAAACTAGCTGAGTTAACTAGTATATTCAAGGCACATCAAAATTATTCATGTATATTTCAATTACATGTTTTTTAAATTTTAAAATACAAAACTTCATGAAATTATAAAACAACAACAAAATTTATTGGGGCCGGAGCGACACTTCATGGGTTCCAGTGGCGAATTTGCTTTTTCAGCTGCAGGAAACCCCGGAAAAACCTGCAGCACCACATCATCTGAAGATCTTGATCTACCAATATCCTCTCTCATAAAATAAAATGTAGGATGTCTCCACAGAGGCTCCACTTAATTCACTTCATCGCCAGAACACTTAGTGACACGACTATCGTCAAACTTGAACCAGTCCGTTTCGTGTTTGACCAAGGCGTAAAAATGACCAGATTCAACGCCAGAACCACGGTGAACAATGACTGCATGAAGATTATAATAGTGGTCTGTTAGATTAAAGTGTTCATCTATTTCGAACCTTCGTAAGAGTTTGGCGCTTCCGTCAGAGGTTGAGTCATGTTTGAAGATTATCAGTGTTATCATTAGATTGACTGATGCTTCAGCTATACTTATTCCCTTATAACAATCAGTTAGTTTGGCGCATGTTTGGCAATACAGTCGATCATCACCTGTTAAAAGTTCCATTTTCAGATGATTTACCAGTAAGCTTTGCACAGAGTGGTTATTAGTCATATTAGGAAACGCTAGTTGAAGTTCCAGAAATTCACATACATTTTTGCTACGTCTCAAACATTTTCTACAAAGTAAACAAGTGAGGATTTTTCCAGCGAAAGATTTTAAAAAACAAGACGAAATAGACTATTTCAATCCAGAGTGTTGATTCTGCTATTGTTTTGCTCACGAAGAGTATTCAACAAGAACCCCAAGAATTCGGAACAATCCTCTTGTTGTCCTAACGAGTATTTAGTAAATTTCAAAGACTCCAGGAAATCGGTTGGAGGGAAAGATGACACATTCTTACGAAACTGCAGCTCCATGAATAGGTGTCTAAGATATTTCAGTACCCAACAATGTTCACATCTGTCATGATTGTTGGGTACTGATCAGAGGGGTCACCGGTGTAGGCCCACAGCGGGCAGTCTTCAACGATGTATCTGATTGTTTGCATATTATCTTCACAGTCGCACCCCATTCAAAAAGTTGGTCAGCGCATCTCCCGCATTTGGTTTTAATTCTATTTAGGGTTGACTATGTTATGCGGGGTAGGTCGAATCCATGTGGTTTGCTGGATATACAAGGCATGTTGTGGTAGGCTAGTGGAGCATTGACCTCCCATTCTTCTTGCCAGTGGGCAGTTATGTCAAAACCGGCATCATGCAGGGACTTTCAAGTTATGAGAGGGGGATGCCTGGAGCGGAGTCAGTTTCTTTCAAGGGCGAGGGTATTGGAGTGGATCGATAGTTGAAGATTATTAATGATCTTCATGAATTCCCTGACAAGAGCGTACTCTCTACGGAGGTGAGGAGGGGCTATGTGGCTAAGCGTGGGGAATCAGAAAGTAGGTGTTGGTTTGATGGAACTGTAATAAGCCGCATTGTGTTGTTGAACTGGACATCAACCAGGCCAGCGTGAGCGCTAACGAGTCACACCTGGGCGCAGTATTTAGCTGCTGAGTATACCAAGCCCAGGGCCGAAGATCTCAGTGTGGAGGCTGATGCTCTCCAAGTGGTACCGCATAGTTTCTGAATGATATTATTACGCGTTTTGATCTTAGCTGCTGTTTTCGACAGATTTTCTTTAAAACTCAACGTTCTGTCTAGTATGAAGATGGAGAGATAGAAAACTACACAAAAATATGAAAAGCCTCATTTAGATTGATTGAACATAATTTTCGTACCCTCTGTGTTTTATAAAATGAACTATCTGGTGATATTTTCATAGTTATTGTTTTCATTTTTGATTGTTTTTTGTAAAAAATTACTACCTTTCACTTGTGCCAATTGTATATTAGTATCGTTAAGAGATTAAGAATATTTTTTGAATCCTATCAAAATTTTATCAGCTGGTTATCAAAATGTGTTACAATTTTCCATGGAAAGGTCTATTTCACATACGGTTTGTGTTGTTTTGATTTATTTATGGCTAGAAAATTCAAGAATTTCAGTAAACAATTACGTTACTTTCGACTAATGTGTTCAAACATTCAAATAATGTGTACTCATTATCCTTTTTCACATGGAAAACTAGGTTACTCCTTATGACCAAGGGCAGCTTACCTAGAGTTCAGTTCATAAATGAATAAGGAATGGCGTCATTACTAATTCAAACGTGCATCAAAGATTGAAACGGTACGGGAGCAAATACAAAATGGAAGTAATTTGAGGTTTGGTAAACTTAGAGCTGCTAATATTTGCTGTAGGTACGGTTGCACCTTCTACCGCTTTAGATTGATTGGATTATATAGATTTTCGTGATTCCTTCTAGGTATTGGAGTAGTGTATGATTTCGAAAGAGGAAGTTTATAGAGATCCGCTCGATATAATAAAAAAAATCAGAAAACTCGAAATAATGAATTAGTTTCACTTGAAGTTTTGGGAATGTTTAAAGTTGTAGGTAAAATACCTACATTGATACACCTCTTACAACTTCCTTTTTATATCCTTTGGAAAACGCTTCACGCTCTCAAACTATAGTGTAATGGAGAGTCTTTATGGTAAGATGCAGAATCAACTTCAGGACTTATTGCTGTGCTAGGAATTGTACGTAGGAAGGTAAGACCTCGTTGATCCGTAACTCGCACAAGTTTCGACTTTTGAGGGCTTTCGTTCGTAGAGGGCGACAGCTGGTTGACAAAAAAACAGATTTTAACAAAACAGATCTCGGCGTTGTTTAAACCTTCTTAGGCGGCTTGTACCCCCAGAGGTCATAAAGACACGCGAGTAGTAGAGAAAATTGAACTCAATGCAATATTTTTATGATGACTATTCTACTCAACTCATATCATTTGAAAAAAAAAAGAGATTTAAACACGTGCCCATAAAGATTTTTTTTGCTAAGTCTACGCGCTCTGGGTCAAGAGTTTCCGATGAATTCCCACCTTTTCAACTTATATTCTGATGAAGAAATTTTGTTTTTTGTTAAAACTAGTTCATCAATTTCGATTGATAACGTTGTTGTTGTACTTAAGCAGTTTCTCAACTATATTTTTTTTATGTCTATTACATTCAATTGAATCAATATTGTTTCTATTTCTAATCGATCGCTGTTGTAAAAATCCAACAGGAGATTCTTGAATATGGAAATTTACGATTTTTCATTGTTTATGAACGGAAAGAAACATTCAAATTACAATACCATACAAAAATAATGGGTGTTTTTCTGCAAAAACTAAATACATTCAATATAATTAATCGAAGTTTTGTTTTGAATACTTCATTGGGACTATTATCCAGATGATGGCATGATGACATTAGTCATGTCTTGATTTTTCAATTTGTCGTGGATTTGTTTTCATACAGAAAATGTGAAATTCAGCACTGAAATATTTGGAGAAGTATTTGTTCCGATAAGACACGAAGTTACAACTAGAGTGAAAAATTGAAAAATTCCGCATAGACATTATATTGGTGATAGCGACATGATGCAACAATGAGTAATATAATTGATGGAAAGAGATCCAGTAGTACACAACAAATGACTAATAATAATAATAAATGCTTTTATTGAAAGTTTACTTAGTACAAGAGATACTAATCTAACCTAACAAATGGCAGAAGTCAACGTCTGCGCATGGTAAATCAAGACAGAAATTGCTCTTCCATCCAACCAGTAAGAGATAACTTATATAAATACACATTATTTGCTTAATGAAAACTAGAAAGGAGATCTCGAACCTCCAAAACATATTTTTCCTGAACCAGACTACAGCAAATATTGTTATATGAATTGTTATTTTTTTCGGACGATCTTCTGCAGAAGATTCTTGTTGAGATAAGCAGATATGCGCTATTTAAAAATTGCCCAGACCCATCAGTGTCGATTTCAGAAATGAAGGTTTTTTTGCAATTTTACTTCTGAGTGGTTACAATAATCTGCCCTCCAAAAAAACTACTGGGAAAATTCATCTGACATGAAAAACATTCTAGTTTCTGAACGAATGAGACGAGATCGATTCTTACAGATCTGCCGTTTCGTGCATTTTGCAGATAGTTCTGCGTTAGATGCCCAAGATAAAATGTTCAAGTTGCGGTTACTTACTGATACTCTGAAAGAAAAGTTTCAAGAACATTTCATTCCTGAACAGAATCTTGCATATGACGAGTCGACGATGATAAGGTATTTTGGCCGCCATGGATGCAAGCAGTTCATTCGTGGCAAACCGGTGAGATTCGGCTACAAAGTTTGGTCTCTGAATACTCCTAGTGGATACCTTGTCAATTTTGAAATTTATCAAGGGAAATACCAGAATGGATAATAAGTACGAAGAATTGTTTGGAAAAGCTGAGGCTCCCCTAATCCATATGCTAGAAGAATTAGCTGAAAAGAGATGTCATAGATATAATATATTTTTTGACAATCTTTTTACTGGTATGAACTTGCTCTCTACGTTGAAAGCCAATGGTTACGGCGCTACTGGTACTGTACGAGATAATAGAATACCTAAGGAATGTCCTCTTGTTTCTAAAAAAGACCTGATGAAACGGAGTAGAGGTAATTTTTCTTCTGCGTTGGAGAAAAATTTAGGAGTTATTTTTGTGCGATGGATGGACAATAGTCCTGTTACATTGGAAAGCACATGTTTTGGAGTGGCACCAATAAAAAATGTCGAAACGTTTTCAAGAAAAGAGAAAAAAATAATTTAATTCCACGTCCTTATGTCGTCTTGTAGTACAACAAGAATATGGGAGGAACTGATCTAATTGATGGTAATATTGCTTGCTAATATTTTCATATATTTACCGGGTGTCCCACATTTTATGTGACAGGCAATATCTGGTTTGTTGAAGGAGATACACAAAAATGTTTCATACAAAAGTTTTGGGAGTTCATGAGAGCTATATTTCGATATAATTTTTAAATATACAGGGTGTTTGGTGTAGGTGCTACAGACCAAAATAGAACGCCATGTATATCATTACATATTCAGATGCTACGTTAAATTCTGATATCATTTCATGTTTGGTTTTTGAAATTCGGTTACGGCGTTGTTGAGTTATTGCTTGAAATGTAAAGTCTTGAGAGCGACTATTATTTTTAAAAATATCTCATACAATTATTCTCTCTGCATCAGATCACATGAAAATTAATCAAAATTTTGTGTGTTCGAAGTAATGGTTTCAATTTTGAGTTGTTGAATTCAGTCAGGAATCATTTTGAATATGAAACAATTGCGAAATTGAAAGAGGTGTATTCGAAAACAAATCTTTAATTAATAACAATGTAAATAATATAACTTGATAAATCATTTCATAAGAATGGTAGATACCTAGAAATAAGTCATAAAAATTGTTCAAAGTGATGCCCATTAGATATTATACAGGCTTCGAAACGTCGAATCACTTCTCTCGTACAAGTCGCTCTTATAATATCAGGCGTAATATCACTGCACGCTAGTCGAATTTTCATTTTCAGATCACCCACATTCAAAGGGGGAATAGTGAAAACAATATCTTTCAAATAACCCCATAGGAAAAAATCAAGCGGTGATAAATCTGGGGAACGAGCCGGCCACCGAATTGGACCCTTATTACCAATCCATCTATTTGGGTACGTTATATCCAGATATTCAGTAACAACCTGTGAATTGTGAGGAGGAGCACCATCTCGTTGCCACCAAATTCCTTGTCGTTCTGCTATGGGAATATCTTCCATCAACTGGATCAAATAACTTTCTAGAAAATGTAAATATTGCAATACATTGAGATTTTCATTGAAAAAGTAAGGTCCTATGATGCGGCCATTGAATAATCCACACCATACATTAATACCCCAAGTAGTTTGAAAATTACTTTCGCGGACCCAGTGGGGATTTTCTTGAGACCAATAGTGACTGTTATGTCGATTCACAACTCCATTATTGTGGAATCGCGATTCATCGCTCCACAAAATTTGACTGAATATGTTAGGACTTTCATGTAATATTACCTGAATACAAGCAATGAATTCCAGTCGTCGTTCAAAGTCCGTGGGTTTCAAACCTTGTACCAACTGAATTTTGAATGGGTGGTATTTATTTTCTTTCAGAATTCTCTGTACATTAGATTTACTCACACCGACTTCTTCTGCAAGAGTACGGATAGAAACATGTGGATGAATAATAATATAAGCCAACACATTGATCTCTAAATCTTCAGTTCTAACAGATCTCGTATGATGACGATGCTTTATAGTAGAAGGAAATGACCCAGTTCGCAATTTTTCTACAACTCTCGAAAAAGTCATTCGTGACGGAATGGGTCTGTCTGGAAAACGTTCTTGGTATAGACGTGCTTGATGGCAGTTTTTCTGACATTCCCAAAAATTAATAACATATCAATGCAATCACTTGGACTAAACGCAAAAGGCATACTGGAGTTTTCCTACAAAGAACACAGTTACTGTTTTGCAAAGAGTCACTGAATCGAACTGACAAGTAGATACAATTCAACAACATTTGTTACTATGGCATCAACAAGCATAAGCTACTTGATGAAATTGTGCAATATAAAGCAATTCACCCTCAAGTTAGTCACATTCTCAAGAATTTCAATATTATATTCAACTGATATCGATATCGTATCGTAGAGGTGAGAATAATGGTTTGTATTCAATAGTACTCTAGTTCAATTTAATAAAAGATATAGACTGGATTCGTGTACGAGTAAATAAGTTTTTTTGAAACTTTATATTTAAGGAAAAGTGCAATAACTCAACAACGACGTAACCGAATTTCAAAAACCAAACATGAAATGATATCAGAATTTAACGTAGCATCTGAATATGTGATGATATACAGGGCGTTCTATTCAAAAAAATGGAATTTTGGTCTGTAGCACCTACACCAAACACCCTGTATATTTAAAAATTATATCAAAATATAGCTCTCATGAACTCCTAAAACTTTTGTATGAAACATTTTTGTGTATCTCCTTCAACAAACCAGATATTGCCTGTCACATAAAATGTGGGACACCCGGTATATTCGTTACAAAAATTAAATGATATTTTGATTTTTCAGTTATCGCATAGGAATTAGATCGAAAAAATGGTATTGACCTGTTTTCACATATTTTATCGATGCTGCAGTGCAAAATGCATGGAACGTCTACACAAAAACTGGTCGAAATATGAGTCAATTGGATTTCAGAAGGAATATTGTACAGGTCATTTATAGAATATCAAGATAATTATATAATCAACATTCGTTTTGTATTTCAGACATATTTGACACTTCCCTAGTTCGGACTTCCATTGTCTATTATATAAAATGATTTGAAATCCCTGAAACAAATAAAAAAGAAGAATTGAAAATGAATAGCTGAAAATAACAATTAAATTAACCAAAATAAACCTGGAATGAAATAATAGTGAAATAAAATATAAGTAAAAATAGAACATTTGAATAAATTAAAATGAAGAAATGAAAAAAGGAAATAAAAATAAAAAGTGGAGAGATTCCAAGTCACGTTAGTTCACGACGTTTCGATTGTTAGTATCTACAATCGTCTTCGGGTGATGAAGCTATTCATTTTCAATTCTTCTTTTTTATTTGTTTCAGGGATTTCAAATCATTTTATATAATAGACAATGGAAGTCCGAACTAGTGAAATTCATCATGAAACATTGTCAATCACCTTCAAACAAATATTTGACACGATTCAATAACAAACCAAAAGGCCCAGGTCGAACATCAAAGGCATCTGGCAGCGACTTTCGAGTTGATGAAAACGTTAGGTACGATGGAATGCATCACTATGTGGTTCAGAGACGAGAAGCAGGCCGGAGAAGATGTGTAGAGTCTCTGTGTAAAAGCAGAGTTAGAACAATGTGCCAAAAATGTAACGTTGGATTATGCATAGAGTGTTTCAAAGATTTCCACACTGAATAAAGTTATTTCTCTTGATATTTTCTTTTTCACAGAGTCAAAACAGAATGGTCAGTAAAGCGCCTAGCGGTACCATATGGTACCACCTTTTTCTCAAAAGCTATCAAGAATTTTTCTGTTCGAATATACGTAGTTTCTTAGCTCACAGCCAAAAAAAATAATAAAATTCAAAAAAAAATTAATTCTGGCGCTAATGGGTTGAGTCAGAATGAAATGATTCTGGATTGAATTTTCTGAAGTCTCTAAAAGTATTGATAAAGCTATTTTCTTTCATATTTGCGATATCTGACCTGCATGATACAAGAAAGTGATCCGAAAACGAGCTACAATCGACGGTAGAACAGTGGCTTATTGTCAATAATTCAGAGCATATTATTACATCTATTATTTTGCAGCTAGTTGTAGAAAAGCGTCTTGGCTGATCTACTATCTGTTTCAAACCGAAAGATTCAATGATCTCACTCAGTTGAATACAAGATCTACTTGCAGAGTCTGAGAAATCAATATTTAAATCTCCAACACAGATCACATTTTCAAATTTCGGACATACTGAGGATAAACTATCTTCAAAAGCCGTTGAAAAACTTGAAAGAGGAACATTGGGGGGTCTGTACATAGAGGCTACGGTACCTTTTACTTTATGAATACTGAAGGTTATCCACACCTGTTCAAGTGCATCTGAACAGTTGTAATCAATGCTGCTAGCTTTAAGTGAGTTTTTTATATATATAGCAACACCACCCCCTCTACCTACTAATCTGTCCTTACGAAAAAGTTGATAGTCTTCTAAATAATAATAATATTAATAATAAAAAACTTTATTCACCGTAAGAGTACAGAATATAAATAAATGAACTATATGATAGAGTGGCAATAAAGACTTGAACGATAAGCGCTATTGCACTTGTTTCGTTATTGTGTAACAAGGAGTATAATTTATAGAATACGAATAAAATGTAACATAAAAACAGAAAACAAAATAATTTGAAAAGACATGACTGTATAAGTTGACAGAAAATATGAATAAAACAATAATAATAATAAGATTCGTGTGAACTTAATACAGGGTGTCTGTTTATGGTAACAATGAGTATAATTTCTAGAATACGGCACAAGACAAATAATATAAAAAGGAATAAAACAAGGACATAAACCAATATATGTTGACAGAATGTAAAAATAATAATAAGATTTGTATAAAATTTATATAATGTGACTAGGGTAATATAGCATAATTGGTTGGTATACTTTTTATTCTAATATATTTATCACATATTGTCTTTGTTTTTCGAATATCAACGATTTCAAATTCTTCTTGAAAATTGGAGTGCGGTTACTGTTTTTAATTTTATCAGGAATAATATTGTAGAATTTGGTTGATGTGTATGAAAATGCTCTTTGTGAAATTGACTTTTTCAGCATGATAGGATACGGTGTTTCCTTGTAACTTCTTGTATAGTAACTGTGATGTTCTGGTTTTATTTGATTTTTGTTGGAATTGTATTTGACGAGTACGTTGTAAAAATAAAGCTGTCTAAGGTCCATTATTTGACATTCCTTGTATAGTTCGTCCGAGGAATAGCGATTGTTTCTGAACATTATAATTTTCCTTTGCAAGATTTCTAACAGGTTGAGATGGGTACGTAGAGCAGCTCCCCAGGCTACAATGCCATATTTCAAATGACTTTCAACCACGGCAAATAAAGATTTTATAATTCTTTAATGGGGAGGTATTTCCTCAGAAATCTGAATCTGAATAGGATTGTCTAAAGTTTCTTGATGACATACTTTATATGAGTATCCCATTTCAGGTACCTATCCAAATAAACAACTAAATATATCACTTCGTTAACAGCTTGAATTGTAAAGTTTGATGTTTGGTTTTTGATAAGGAGATTGTCAAAAGGGCAGGAATTATTTGAATTGCAACTAAAGGGTAAGGAATTGGTTTTCTCCATATCAACAGTGAGTAATTTATAGTCGAACCATTCTTTTATAGCTTTAAAATCCAGTTCAACTACATTTTTGAGGTTATTCCAGGTCTTTTCCTCATAAAAAATACCTGTATCATCTGCATATCCAATTATTGAGTTTAAATAGGTCGTTTATATGGAGATTGAATAAAGTTGGTCCTAAGATTGTACCTTGGGGCACACCACATTCTACTCTTCTCGGCTTGCTTTGTATCCCTTCGATTCTTACTGACTGTTCTCTATTGAGTAAATAGCTTTCAAACAGTTTCAGGCAATTGCCCCTAATATCGTTATTTTCCAATGTATTCAGAAGTTTTTTATGTTCCACGGTGTCAAAGGCTTTTGAGAAATCAATGAATAGACATAGAGATGGTGTGGAGATGTGTGGTTTCTTCTCAGTTAAAGTTATTAAAGCATCATCTGTGGAAATATTTTGTCTGAAGCCAGATTGTTTCTCTGAAATTAGCTGATATTTGTTTATAAATGACGTCAACCTATTTTTCAATAATTTTTCAAAAACTTTCGATAATTGTGTGATCAGGGATATTGGTCTGTAGTTGTTCACTGAGGTTTTATCTCCTCTTTTGTAAATTGGGCAAATTACTGATTTTTTGAAGGCATCAGGCCAAACACCTTCAGATATACATTGATTAATGATGAATTGAAGTGATTCAATAATAAACTGAGAGATTGATTTTATTACTTCTGATTAAATTTCATCATAGCCTACCGATTTGTGATTTTTTAACTCATTTATTAGTGTAATCAGTTTTTTGGAGTCGGTATGTGTTAAAGCTAATGAGTTTGGTAGAATATATTGATGTGCGTTATAATTTCTACTTGTTGAGATTTTTTGGGCTAGTTTTGCACCCATACCTGCGAATTTGTCATTGAATTCGTTGGCTATATCTTTATAGTCGGTTAAAAGCTCGTCATTATCATTTTTCATTGGACCAGTAACTTTTGTTTTTGATTGTGTACCGGTGAGTTCCTTTACAATGTTCCAAAGCTTTTTTGTGTTTTCATTATTTTTTTCAATTTGGTTCCTGAAATAATTTTGTTTTGTTCTGTTTATTGAGTTTGTTACTTTATTTTTGTATTTTTTATATTGATCCTGTATCGTAGTATTATTAGGATTACTCTGGAGTTCTCTGAACATTTGGTTTTTACTATTGATCATGGTTAATAAGGAGTTATTCATCCAGGGAGCGATTTTGGTGTTTTTTCTGTAGTATCTTTTTCTTTCTGAGCATTGATTTAAAGTATTTATAAGGATATGGAGGAAATTGTTCATTCATATATTCGGATCCTGTGTACTGTAAATTGTGTCCCAACTAGTATTTTGCAGTATTTTGCATAATTTACTATAATTTAGGTATTTAATATATCTGGTATCCCTTTTTTGTTTGTTTTGTTTGTCAATGACTATTTGGAGTATTGTTGTTGTATGATCGGTTATATTTGTATTAACAACGAGTGGCAAGATCATGTCAGTAATGTTGCTGATTTTTGATTTGAGGAAAATATGATCCAAACAGGGATATTAATAGTGGAAATATATCCATGTTCATTCAAAATATTCATGTATTCGATTGTATTTTCATTATCTTGAATTAAATTTATGTTTATGTCTCCAATGAAGATGTAATAATCATCCGTTTCTGTTTGATTACTATCGAAGTAGTTTTGGAGGATACGAGTGAAGTCCTTAATGTTGGTAGAGGGTGATCTATAACATGCAGTTATAGTGACAGTATTTTTGCTCAACTTAATGTTTACTCTAAGTAATTTTATGATTTCTAGTTCAATTATCTCATAATCCACATCATATATATTTTGTATATAGATTATTGTTTTTGGAATTGGAGCCTTCGGGGTACTTTGGTCCTTCTTGAAAATTAAGGATATGTTTTCTGCTGTTAATACTGTTGGGGTAGGTGGTGCACTGTTTGCTTTTTCTTCTATGTTGTCTTCTCTTTCTAGTTCTTCAATTCCGTAACTATTTTCGTCAAGGTATAACTTATTTTCTTTTATCAAGCATTTACTATATTTTCCTTCCTGTTTAGCAAGAAGGAGATGTTTTTTTAGAATTTCATTTTCTTTTCTTTGAGCTAGTGTTAAGTCGTTTGCAATGGATATATTTGTCCCTTTTAGCTTGTTACAATTTTTTATTATTTGTTTCTTTTTCAAGTCAGAAATAAACTCGATTTTTACTGGGCAATTGTCCTACTTTCCCAATGAATATACGTCACTGATACACTTTGCTTGACTTCAATTTCAAGTAATTCTTGGAGATCTTTGGTCAGATTTTCTGCAGTCACCTCTTCGCGTTTTTTATTTAAACCAAAAATTATAATATTTTTCTTGTTCTGGGCTCTTTTGAGATGTTCCACTTCCATCTTCAAATAAATGTTTTCTTTCTCTAGTTTGGACACGGCACTTTTTAGTTCTTATATTGTTAGTTGTAGGCGTGTTTCACTTGCTTCGATACAGTTTTTCAGTTCCGTGCGATTTTTAAAAATTTCTTCATATGTTTTTTTGATCCGTTGCAAAATTTCAGTCATATTTCCTGGCCTATGATGTTTGAATGTGCGAGCACCTTTATCAGTGATGAAAATATATGTTCTCAGTTATCAGTGAAAGTTTTTTGGCGATTCTGATAGCTCGACGTACCGATTTAATTCACACAAAATTAGAAAAATGCTTCGATAGATAACGGACGTTTTTGTAGTACGTTTTTGTGCCGTTTTATATTGGCAATTGATCAACTGACACACCAAATTACTGCTGGATAGCGTACTTCTAACTACTTTATTGTTGTAAGAATGACATTAAATCACTCACCGCCTATAAGTGGAAATCTGTGCAAAAACGCAATATTCAGATGTTAATTTTTTCTAGATAACTGGCACTATTCTCAACAGCTCACTTAAACACGTTCAGTTTACACAGTTCAATCTGGGTTGTTGTTAAAAACAAAAAAGTAGGGAATGAACTGGAATAACCAAAAAGAACAAAATAACGGACAGAAAAGAAGAGAGAGCTGAAAATATATATGGCTGGGAACTCAGCCACCATGCCCTGATTGGGCAGGGTATACCTTTATTTTATTAGTTCGGACTTCCATTGTCTAATATCATATGAAATGATTTGAAATCCCTGAAAGAATCCATAAAATTAAAATGAAATAACAATTATATAATGCAAAAAAACCTGAAATGAAATTACATTAAAATTAAATACAAGCAACAATTGGGAATTGAACAACTGAAAATAAATGAAAATTGAAAGATTTCCAGACAAATTTCGATAGTGAGTATTCACAATCGTCTTCGGGTGAAGATTATAATGGAAGTATACATTTGGATGAATGTACCACTAGTTTATTAGGCACTATAAGAAGAAACTCTTTCAACACCAGCCAAAATACATATATCACCGAAATATCAGCTAACAATAACGAATTTATTCAATTATACGTTTACATAATATATACATTATAATATATACATTATCTGAATTTCACTAGTTCGGACTTCCATTGTCTATTATATAAAATGATTTGAAATCCCTGAAACAAGTAAAAAAAGAATAATTAAAAAAGAATAGTTGAAAATAACAATTATATTAAGCAACAATAAACCTGAAATGAAATGATAGTAAAATAACCTACAAGTAAAAATATAATAATTGAATAAATAAAAATTAAAGGAATGCAAAAAGAAAATAATAAAAATAAAAAAGTGTAGAGATTCCAAGTCACGTTAGTTCACGACGTTTCGATTGTTGGTATCTACAATCGTCTTCGGGTGATGACTGGACTGATTCCTCCGAGAGATGACTATTTTATAGGTCGTTGAAATACTTTCACTTTCTCTACTTTCCATTTTCCGCTTCACTGATTCCGTGAGAGATGACCGATTTGGCGGGAGTTGGTCATTTCTCGTTTGATGATGGGTTTCCATATGTTTCGTATATCTACGCTGGCCTGGCTGAATACGTTGTTGGACAACATGTATGCGGCTTCCTTAAATTTTCTCCTGAACCAATGTTCCTCTCTGTGCAAGATCTCAGCTTGGGACCACTCGATGTTGTGTTGATGGGTCCAAACATGGTCTGCTATTCCTGATTTGCTGGTTTCTCCTCGCTGTGTGTGCTTCTTGTGCTCGGCAATGCGAATATTCAATGGCCTCTTAGTTTCACCAATATAGGATTTTCCGCACTCACAGGGTATCCGGTAAATGCAATTCTTGGAATCGCAGTCCGCGTTTGGGGGCCTGGTTTTCGTGAGGCTGCTACGGATAGTGTTACCGGATCTAAAACAGGTTCTAATGTTTTTTTTAATTATTCTTTTTTTTTACTTGTTTCAGGGATTTCAAATCATTTCATATAATAGACAATGGAAGTCCGAACTAGTGAAATTCATCACGAAACATTGTCAATCACCTTCAAACAAATATACATTATCGTCTGAAGATAATGGTGCTTTTCCAACCCCTCTGGTTATACCGGTAGTTGGTACCAACTTCCTCAATTCATATCTAACACCCTGTATATTGTCACATTCTTAAATAGCTGAAATAATTTCAATGTGCGTTCAGGAAAAACACCCTGAACCGTTCTCGAGATATTCATTTGTTCACTAAAAAAACTAGCTATCTAATGATTCCTCCCTTGAATTCAAAAGTTTGATAGAATATTTGAATACGCTATTACCGATTCATCAAAATACTCAATTTCGAACAGAAAATTCGCCAGAGCTGATAATTTACCGTCATGGTTTTTATTGAAGACACCATTTCAGATGAATAAATAATGAAATAAAAAATTTTCATTCTGAATGTTTCATAAAAAAGCAAAAATTGAAAAATACTGCATTGTCTTTCCACAAAAAATATAAAAACTATTTCAAAATATGTTCGAAGACATTTCCGTTAACTTCCAGGCTTTTATTAACTCCCTTCAAGAAATTGTTATTTACACCGCGACTGATTTTATCGGCATCTAGGGTATAGAATGACATTTTCTATTCATCGTGAGTATTTTATCGTTGAATACAATGACGAATTGTTCAGAAACATGCTCCAAATGAACTCTGTTTTCAATTGGAGTGAAATTTCACTCTGACATATATGATTATATGACATACACAATTCAACCAGATTATTTTCTGATAATGCATTTCATACTGCATCGAATGAAATACTTTTTGTTACGATCTATGCACTTGAAACAAACTACTATCCTACATTTTCTGAAACTGACAAATAACACATACATGTCGTTTGATATTTACTTGACAAATGATGTTTACCAGCACTTTTGAATTTTCGAGTCATGTACATAACTAAACCACAATCTATCAATCTTGTTTTCAATTTTTATGGGTTTCAGTACAATCTTGATATTTTGTGTTTCATTTGCTTTTGTCTAGTCCCGTGACAGAAAATATAATTTTATAGAATTTAAATTCATCAATGAAATCATATATGTTCTACAGTATCGGCTTCTAATTGTGTTAATTCATTTTATTCAATTGAGTAGGGTGAAAATGATACTTCAATTTCCGACAACACCACACTGTGTCATCCGTACGAGTTATAAACAAAACTAGGTACCCCCAAGCCCCTCGGGGGTTGAGTGCCCTGAGATAGAATCTTCCACGCACAGTTGATGTGTGCAGAAGCTAGAATCTCGTCCATCCACCCCCACTTATCCCTGAGTGGACCTCTATCTGCTGATGGGCACTTCAGCAAGATTGACATCTGTCCTCCTGCGGTCGAAAGCTTTCAGGTGCTTTCACAGATCACGTGATCTGTTGATATTCTTTGTCGTGACTTCACTCTGTAAAGTGGGCGACAAGCTTTGAGCTTATCGCCCACTTTACTTGTCCGGCACACGGTCCGTCCCGTCAAAATACGGATATGATTGGAATAATGAAAATGAGTGGACAACCGCCCACTAGCCCGGCACGGCACAGCCAAGAGCATTCGCCGCCGGAAAGGATTCCAGCTCTCCGATCCTGAACGGCAAATAACTGATTTGGGAGAGTAAAGTGGGCGACAAACTTTAAGCTTGTCGCCCACTTTACTTGTCCGGCACACAGTCCGTCCCGTCTAAATACGGATATGATTGGAATAATGAAAATGAGTGGACAACCGCCCACTAGCCCGGCACGGCACAGCCAAGAGCATTCGCCGCCGGAAAGGATTCCAGCTCTCCGATCCTGAACGGCAAATAACGGAACATGATGTGACGGCCAAGTGAGCGCGTCGCCGGCCAACGCTTGCCAGTATCAACTTGTTCAAAAGTGCCTGGGAACTTCCTGTCTTTCTGTTTTGCTATTCCATCAGTTGACAACACAGTGTCAGACGGTATCTATGAAAATGGACGACGAAAAATAGTTGAATGTTAAGGCAAGCTCTAGAATATCCAGAAGTTCTGAAAATTTGCCTAGAGTGATAGACATGTTTGTGTCACCGCTCGATGTCAAGTGAAATTTCCTTGAAATCGAACGAACAACACCTTCAGTATGCTGGTTGTAGCTGAACAAGTGGGCGATACTACTACCCGTAGCCATCAGGCGACGGACAGCGCCGTGCTGTGCTGTGCCGGAATACGCAGCGTTGGACTGGCCGGTGTTCGTATTGTTTCAAATACGTTTTCGGCGTGATCTCTCATGTAAGCGTCTACGTAGTGGATGTTGAGGTCCAGGTACCGGTAGATGAATCTGTTGGGCATGTATTTTGGAGCGTTCACGACAGCACGTAAGCAAGCGTTCATGAACGTCTGTATTCTGCCGCTGTATGTCGATGCGCACTGGCCCCAGGCAGTGGAGGCATACAGAATGATAGGAAATAGTACGGTCTCGATGAGAAGCAGTTTCACCTGGGGACCTATGTTAGTCCTGCGGCCTATGATTGGATATAGGTTTTGTCGGATGGCTCTCGCCAGCTCTAATCTCTTCCGTATATGGGACCTGAACGTCAGTCTCCTGTCGAGGGTGACTCCCAGGTATCTTGCTTCGTTGGTCCACGGAATCTCTTGTCCGTTGAAGATGTTGTTTCCTTCTGGATGTCAGCCTGACTAAACTAGGTATATGATGTCATCTCCTTAAATACTTAAAGTAGCATGAATTGGTTGAAAGAGAGAGGTATCAAGGGACATTTGAGAAATAATTAATAACATTATCGATGATTGGAGAATTATACATATGTGTTTTTATCTGATAATTTAGAACAATGTTGTTTTTATTAGCAAGATATTTTTTCATTTCTATAGAATTCAATATACTTAATTTCAGACTTTTTGTATGAATGTGTAGAATCTACAGAATTTGTGTGAAATTGTGAGTGTTTTCAGTGGGATGATTGACGTAATTGTAATTTCGTTCATTCAATCTATAAATTCTCAAATGATTCTCGAATCCCTGGTGGAAACTGCGGCTTGTTTGTCTTATATGAGGCATTGCGGTCATCGTACTTGAGCTTGTAGACTCTAAGTTTTTTCAATTTGTCCCGTGCTGACTAAGAATTATTCATAAATGAATGCAAATTGTTATTTGATGCTTTGTTACTGAAAGAAAATAGATATTTAGTTTGTAGAATAAATGGGATACGTTAGACCTGCGAAACAATGTTGATCACTTTTTTGATTCGAGCGTAGATTGAATTTGAAGTTTCGCGGTTTTGTTTTTGTTTTAGTAGTTTGTCTACGATTGAGGTTCATATTCATTATTGACGGCAATCTGTTTGATTCTGTTTAATACTTTTCTAAAATCTGACTGAATTTGCGGGATATGAATAAGTTTTTGTATCATGGAGTGGTATGCTGCAAGTTTATGAAAGTATGAGTGTATAGATTGATTTTGAATTGTTATATCTGTATGTGTGGGTGTGTGCACTTACAGTATGTCACTTCTTGATGCAGACACTGATAAATACCATGCAAAATCAGTCAAATTTTCAAAAAGAATCGAACAAATTGTCATCAATAATGAATATAAAACCTCCACCATTAGTCCAGTTACTTTAGCGAATAACCTCGGAATAAGAGGTAATAAGCTAAATATTTGTATACCTATTCCTTTATTATGGCGTTTTAAGAGCTGCAGCATTGCCACGTTGAATAGCAATACTAATTCTTTCTATCAAAAAAGCGGTAGAACGGTGATCTTTCTGTTCTCCTTCCGAGTTCATGAACTAATAACAGAGACTCCGGGCCATAAACACCAAAAGTTTCAACCGCTACTGGATGGAACAGATAGTTGTTACCAAGATTTTGGTATTTTTTTCTCTTCAATTTCTAGCCAGACAATGCTGCAGTTCCAGCAGACTTCGAACTTCCGGCTAGATGGGAAGCCGCGACCGTGTCAACGCAAGTGAAGTCCCATACCACAGGTTTACCGTATTTCCATGGTATGAGAGACATACCATTTAGTCGTTTACCATCATCTCGACTGGTACCTAAGGATTCCAGAATGACAGGAACATCCGCTGACAACATAGCTCTTTTCAATATGTCGTTCACTTGGTGATGTCGAGATGGACGCCCTGCACTTCTCCTGCAACTCAAACCATGTGTTCCTTTCTCATCAACTATACTATCGCAAACACAAGTATGCGGCACACAAATAGATGAACCCATCCTAAGTCCTACTGCTATTCTGAAAGATTCATCGTCTAATAGTGTTCCAAGAGATGCAACAGGTAAAGCATTCAGCCCAGTACTGCTTTCAGACGAGCCTTATCGTATACACTTGTAGATTTCAGGAGTTTATCAGTTATAATGTTCGGAAGACGTCGGTCCCATGCACTTTGTATTTTATTTTTATCTGTAGGAGGCGCAATATTAGCTGCGGTATGCCAAAGTGATTCATCTTCAGCATTAAAAACGTTTTTGATATTGATGAATATGGAAGGAAGGATGGAATCGATAAGATCGAAAACACTATTGACTGATGACAGGAAAGCTGATAAAGCTACGGAAGAAGCCGAACGTAGCCCTAGTCCACCAAGGTTTACAGGAAGCGCTGCTTGGAGCCATGAATCATTATTGAAATGATTGTTTGTAACATATTCCATCGTGTTGCGGAGTAAATTATCAAATTCGTCAAGCTCTAACTGACTTGACCAAGTGGGGGAACATCTGAGGGCGTACATGAGTTTTTGAATCGCCAAACAATTTTTCAAAAGAAAAAATGCAACGAGTTTTGGAAGTTCATTCAATCTGGTGGTCAGCAATTTGAGTGATTCCCGTTTTTCTCGAAGTTGTTTTGAAAGTGAATCTTTAGAGAGAGGAGCACTCAGAATACTCCATTTAGACTTTTCCAAAATTCTTATGCCAGGAGCAAATTTCAAAATGGATTCGGAAATATTATTCGGAGTTGAAAGAGTAATCAACTCGCATTTTTCAAAATTTAGTTCAAGTCCAAGATGTTTTGAATGATCAATGATTTTTTCTAAATCTTTTGAAACACTGTTTTCATCGCCAGCGATTGAGCCATCGTCCAAATACCAACAATTAAATTCGGATGATAAGCTTCTAGTGAGTTCGTTGATGGCCAGACAAAAAAAAAAGGTCCAAAGTGATCACCTTGTTGAACACCTCTTTCAGACAGAATCAGATGTTCACCAAAACTCAAATATGAAGTTGATTTATAAAACTGACTTATTATATATCTCACATTTATATTAATTCATTCAAAGGGAATTTTAGGGAAGTAAAGTGAGTTAATATATTTTAATTTTATCTTTATTCAACATCTGTAATTTTCTGACGATTGAAATGAAATTGTTGTGAGATTCTTTAAATTTTTAATAATGCAAAAAAGAAAAGTATTAGCTTTCTTTTTCTTCATCTTTTGGACGTTCAGGAATTTCTGTTTCATCGTCATCATCTTCTTTGTCCTGAATCGTTGTTTCCAGACCTTCCAGAATTTCAGGGTCAAATGCACTCTCTTCATCACTGTCACTTTGCAATGATACAGCATTGAAGCAAGCTTGCCATTACACTGACCACAAGCTAAAGTGCATTAAAACCCCGATTTTCTACATTCGCACCGTGGACCACATCCGTTTTTACAATTACAAAATAAAGTAATAAGTAATTCATCGGGAGCTGGTGTTATTATTATTGTCATTGGCTCTAGAAATTCATTTTGAAAAACCCAACCCCATTCCAGGGGTTCCAAATCATGCCCAACCCATTTTTGAACTTGGTAATAGAAACGGTTTATATGTTGATGGGCCGCTGCAGTTGTCGGTGTAAGATTATATAACTGGACAGGTTTATGGAGTTTTGTAGATTTAATGAAGATGATCGATATTATTCTCAGATTGTAGAAAAACTTGAGCTAGTTCGTCGAAGTTGGTAAGTTTTTCCAGTGATTTAGTAAAAGTTTTTTTCCCTTTTTTAAATAGCGCAGAAGTTGTATCACACCCACTGAATGCATGTAGGAAAAGAAGTATTCAAAAACTTTTATATTCAAAATGTATTTTCAAAACATCAAAATGTACAATAATCATTTTATAATGAGTTTTCAATTACACAAAGTAGTTAAGTATTATTAGATTAACATATGTGAAATGTGAAATGTTGTTAAATATAATATATTAACTGATAAATAATACAAATTATTCAAAATTGGAGGTGATATTCACAGATATTCACAGTTGACCTTGGATTACAGTACGCGCGCTGCGCGTTTACCGCCCTCTATCTCAAAAACGATTGAGCGCATGAAAAAAGGTTCACATAAGATTTATCCTAAATTTTATGCTCTACAATTTTTATAATCATTGGAGCAATAGAAACTGAGATAACCGCGAAAGACTGTTTTTTTACCTTTGACCTCGTATAACTTCCGATTCAGACACGACATTATATGAGACAGCTTTCAGAACGCCATAATAAAGGTATATACAAATATTTAGCTCATTACCTCTTATAGCCAGGTTAACCTTTTTTTATGTTAAAGTGACTGGACTAATAGACAAAATACCAAAACACAAACAAAACCGCAAAACTTAAAATTGATTCCACCCTCAAATCGAAGAATATAATGACCACCGTTTTACCTCTCTAACACATCTCTAACACAATCTTTAGTTTCTTTCAGAAACAAGGCACCAATGTAGCATGGAAGACAAGTGAAATTTTGCATTTATTCATGAATAATTCTGAGTCTGCACGGGATAAATTGAAAAAATCTGGGGTGTACAGGCTCAAGTGCAACGATGGCAATGTCTCATATAGTGTAATCAACAAGTTCAAAAGCATGAAAAATAGAGATAAAGGTCCTAAAAATATGATCGATAGCTCATTCGGTTCGGAATCACCTCTAAAAAAATGTTTTTCAAGGATTTTGGTGCAGGTAAAAAATTGCAATTGTTATTAACAATATAAGATTTGAAAACATGGTATTTAGTTTTTCGTCAATAACTCAAAAAATATTAATAAATATGCAATTGAAAAAAAAAATCGTTGAAGAGGAGGAAATTTCCGATAAAAAAGTCTCGAGTCACGAAACTTTATCTCCATTATTTATAATTTTAATTCGACGTTGAAAAATAGGGTTCCGCGCGGCTAATACGGCATAAACGCGCTGCCGCTAAAGAGAGTTTATCAAAACAATTACTTTTTTTATAACATAAAATGTCATTTTAAAGATTGGAAAAAAATCTAGTATCTTCTTAACACTTGAATGAATCGAGTCCCGTAGAAAAAAAGTTTTACCACCATTTTTCAAAACGTTATTCAATTGCTAACTAACAAATTTTTTCCCAATCTCCGTTGGCATAAATAATGGGATAAAAGGTATGAATAATTGGCCTATAAATTTCGAACTTCGTGGAGCCCTTTTGATATATATACTCCATACGATCCTGCGATAAAAGTTCATCAAAATTTATTAATTTGTTAATCATGATTTTTTATAACTATTGCAAAATGAAATATCTAAAAATTGTTGATAATTTTTTTTTACAATCGATATTTAGCTGTCTGTTTTCACATTGAACAATGGCAGTTACTAACATAGGATATGAATTTTTTACGTAATTTGTTTATTAAATTGTTTCAAACAAATAGAGAAATTAAATATTTTCGAAAAAATTTTTGCTGTTCTGTTGTCTAGAGATGATTATGATTTTTTGAACAAAATTTACTCTCGATTTTAATTTTTAATTGTTTAAAATCGATTTTTTTATATTTTGATTGTTTAAATGATTAGTTAAGAAATAATTTCGCTTTAATAAATCATAATTTACACTTTCAAATAGTTTGGCGGAATTTTTTTTTTATTTATTATTTAATTGTTTATTAGTTTAACAGATTGTTATAAACAAATATCGTTGTATTTTTTTTCTGAAGCAGAAAAAAATCATAAAAACAGCTATACATAATAAAGTGTCATACATTTTTTTTTTATTTATTATAATAGATATTAGAAAGTATTATGATGAATAAAAAAATTTTTTATGGCACTTTTCCATATATAGCTGTTTTTATAATTTTTGTCTGCTTCAGAAGAAAAATATAACGTTGGTCAATATTTGTTTATAACAAATTGTTAAACTAATGAAAAATTAAATAATAAATAAAATATTTTTTCCGCCAAACTATTCAAAACTGTAAATTATGATTTTTAAAAGCAAAATTATTTCTTAACTGTTCATTTGAACAATTCAAATATAAAAAAATCGATTTTAAACAATTAAAAATCAAAATTAGATTTTTTTTAAATCATAATTATCTCTAGACAACAAAATAGCAAAAAAAAAATTGTCACAAATATTGAGTTTCTCTATTTGTTTGAAACAATTTAATGAACAAATTACGTAAAAAATTCATATCCTATGTTAATAACTGCCATTGTTCAATGTGAGGATAGACATAGCTAAATATCAATTAAAAAAAAAATTATCAAAAATTTTTGATATTTCATTTTGCAATAGTTATAAAAAATCATAATTAACAAATTAATGAATTTTTATTGACTTCATCGCAGGATCGTATATATATCTACCTTTTATCCCATTATTTATACCAACGGAGATTGGGAAAAAATTGTTAGTCAACAATTGAATATCTTTTTGATAAATGATGATGGAGCTTTTTTTCTACGGGACTTGATTCATTCAAGTGATTCATTCAAGACGATAATACAATTTTTTCCAATTTTCAAAATGACATTTTATGTTATAAAAAAATTATTACTTTTGATAAACTATCTTCAGCGGCAGCGCGTGCATGCCGTAACAGCTGCGCGGAACCCTATTTTCAAAGTCAAATTAGGGGAGTCGGGACTTTTTATCGGAAATTTTCTCCTCTTTAACGAGCTTTTTTCAAAATTGCTTGAATATTAATATTTTTTGAGTTATCAACGAGAAACTAAATACCATTTTTTTCAAATCTTATTTTGTTAATAACAGTTGCAATTTTTTACCTGCACCAAAATTTTTCAAAAACATTTTTCTAGAGGTGATTCCGAATCGAATGAGCTATCGCTAATATATTTAGGACCTTTATCTTTATTTTTCATGTTTTTGAACTTGTTGAATAAACTAATATATAGGACAAATGGGCCACACTTTCAGCCAGAGATTTGAGGAGAATTCGAGAAGTTACTGAATGAATGAACCAGATTCCAACTACGCCGAATATCTCAAAGAAAATGCTCACAATGTCACACAAAATTCGGATATTATACACATACAACCAAAAAGTTCTATAGAAATCAAATACAACGTTGTTCTGAACGCTCAGGTAGATATTTATAATTCTATAAAACATCAATAATGTTATTAGTAATGTTTCAAATGCTCCTTGATACCTCTCTCTACCTACCATTGCAACTTTAAGCATTTGAGGAGATGACATCATAACCTAGGTTAATTTATAACTCGCTCAGAAGATGACACAGTGTGTGGAAACAGCTGTTAGCATTGAATGTTAGTGTTGTGTAAATTGTGAAGTATTATTCTCACCTCAACCATTCAATTGAAATTATATATTTGTATTCTGGATAAAATCATTCGAAAGTTTGTTTCTCACATTACTTCAGTTCTTTGAAAACTCAAATATGTTTGTGTTTTTATTGAAATCAACATGAAAGTATATCTCAAATGCTACACTTCCTTTCAACATTGAGGTATTCCCTTTGTCTCAAAGTTTCAATGGAAGTTCGACATTTCATACACACTGTATATCAATGAGATTTCACTAAGGAAACGATTCTGCCAGCTACAGTTTCACTCAACCAACAAGAGTCTTTATTACTGCACTTCATGAAAGTACATACGGTAAAATTGTTTTATATCTCGAGTCGATTCCTTTTCCGAGACTATTCATTAAAAAGAACGTCATAGTACATATATTTCAGAAATTTCTCCGTGCGCGGCTGTTTCGGATCTGAAGGGTTCTTCTTGAATCTCAAGCCACTTATACTTCGGGAGAAAGTTAGGAGAAAAAACAAGTAATGTGAATATGCCGTTGACGTCAAGTGGAAAGCTTACGGCAAGTTTCACAATCGACTCTCGGTTATCACGGATTTATTTTATTTTTCCAAATGGAGGGACTGATATGTTTATGCTCTTTTTCATATGCAATGCTGAATTCGTGGCCACTTGACATTCAATTCATTAACAGGTACTTAACTATTTCTAGAACATTATACAAACCTAGAGATTTTATCGACCTTCTACCACAATTCCACAACCGGAAAAAATATTATTTTTTCAAGGACAATACACATGCACTACAGGAAAATTCTTAGGGAGCTCTCAGAGTGCCTTTGCAAAAGTAGCGATTCACAATTGATTAGAATCGCTGAAGGTTAAATCCATTTGAAAAAACGTTCTCAGGAAGTTTATTTCACATCAACTCAGTTCTCTAGATGAAAGAGTTCTTAAACAGTGAAGTTCAAGGTATACTGAGTTGAACCTCAAAACGATAAGCCGCCACAGTCCGTCGCGTTTTTCTGATATGTACCGCTCTTGGTGGAATCAAATATGCCAAATCACTTGAACACTTCAGCAAATTCAGGGTGTGTTTGGGAGCAGAGCTCCTTACATGAGAACAATAATCCAAAGAAGGTCTGATCTGAGCTTTATAAAGCATCAAAAGTTGCTGAGGTGTGTATAGTTTTCTGGTTCAGAACAGTGTTCCGAGCTTTTGAGCAGTCTTTGCAATTTTAGCGGCATGATTGTGCCAAGACATATTGGTGTCCATTTTAACCCCCAACAAACTTATGGGGGCAGAACGCGGAATTATTAATTTATTATTATCATATCCGGTTCGGAGACATCTTTCTTTTTGGAGAAAACCGATGCCTGGGTTTTTGCGGCATTGAATTGAACCTGGTTACTTTCACCCCAATTCGAAATCACTTCTAGATCCTCATTGAGATATGCAACCTCCTGCTGCCGGTGAAGATGAGCTTCCGCAGCCGATCTCCTGGAACTCAAAAGGAATGACGAGACAAGTTTGCTGTCATCAGCAAAGCAATATATTGGATTCTTGAAATGGGTAACTTTGTAATGGGATAAATCGACACCTAAATTATTTATCATAAAATATGGAGAATATATCAACTCTATCATAATATTTTTTATTCACAACAAATATACATGGCAGATACTGTAATTCAAATTGTTAATAACACGATATCCCCCATTGTTAACGCTAAAGGTGATTGGTTCGCTTAAGTCTGCTCATGGCGAATGGACCAGCGTTCCAATATTTGAACTTTTTCAAAGTAGGCTTCAAGGGAACGATTCCCAACCCGATGTTTCCGGCTTCCTCAAGTCGGTAAGGTAGGGCGATCGACCTGCCATGATCAGGATTTCTCAATAGGAAGTTCAGCAAGAACCTTTCGAAAAATTTGTGTTTTTAATAAAACATCTCGTAGAGGAGTAATTTTCAAAGGTTTATTGTAAGTGAAAAAGGTGGCAGTTGATACTTGACTATTCGTTGGTTTTTGGTTGTTCGTGGCCCTTTCACTCTTTTTAGGATTAGTGAACTGCACAAGAATTTATGGTCAGTATAGTTCCTATCATTTCTGGAGCCATTGGAAGTCTTGACCCTATTAGACCATTCGTAGATTAGAATTTTTTTTGTGAAACCCGGAAGAGTTCCCAAGGGTTTTAATTTTTACTACCTGGAGTCTGAGACCTGGAAGATACATTTTAATTTTTACTGGGATTCGGATATCTTATAGAATTTTGAGGTTCCATACCTGCGGCTTCACTTCCTGCTTTTTGCTTACTTTTTTAGAAAAAAAAAAAGATAAACATATTGTCTGTCATAAACGTAGCTGAAGGTGATTTCAGTAAGGTTTAAATTATTTTTTTTTGTTATCTCACGGTTGAAACTGTGAAAATAATAATTGTTACAATAACGTTCAGCTGTCCTGTACGTAATATAACCCTTGGCATTAATTTTTTCCTCAATATATATATATATATATATATATATATATATATATATATATATATATATATATATATATATATATATATATATATGTATATATATATATATATATATATATATATATATATATATATATATATATATATATATATATATATATATATATGTTGAAATTATTCTTCGGGTTTATTCCGTGTGGTGTATTGTCATCCCCGATGGGAATGAATTTCTCAACGTTTCGACAAAATCACATTTGTCATCATCTGGCGATTATTGTTAAGTGTTCGGAAGTCCTCTGACCCTACTCGGATGACTTCTTACTGTGCAGGTACAATGTTGTCGTTCCATAAATACCGTTCTTGATTACCTAAGTTTGGTATATATATAGTTTGGTATATATATATATATATATATATATATATATATTTTCCTCTTGTTGATTAGAAATTCAGGTTACATTGTTTGAATAATTGTTGGTATCGATAATCAATATAGGACTTATTGGATTGTCATTTTCATTTCATTTCTTTTGGTAAGTTGAGGAAATGATTAGAGCGTAACTGTGGATACTTTGGCATCTCAATTTACCTGGCGCCCAAAAAAAAAAAATCACTTCGACGAACTCACTCCTTCTCCTCTGTAGTGAACCGGTTTGCCCTAACTGTCATCGTGACAGCCCACCAATTGTGACGCGCAGTGAAGCGGTTACAACTTTGTATAGATGTAGAAAAGATAAACATCCTAGTTAACCCTTTCGAGCTTGTCGGTACACATGAGTACCGGCATATGAATCATGCAAAGACTACAGGCAAATATTCATATTTCATATGGTTTCTGTACGTACCTGTGCGTCTCCTACCGTCCTATGTAACTGTGATGCGCGGAATTTTATTCCAGGTTATGTAGTAGTCGTTTATTTGAGCCGGGACACGTTTTGCCCTCCGTTTTCAGTTAACTTTTACGGAAAAGAGTGACATAAATTGCGCGTATTGTGTGTGTGGATTTAGTTAAGGGTAAGTTTCAAAATATCACTACAAAATATGATGCGAAATACTACTGGAAATAACAAAAAAACACCTGTTTTCTACACTGGTATACATATGTACCAGTAGTCCGTAAGTGCACTAGATGTTGGTACATGTATGTACCGGTAGTCTTCTGTATTGACTGTTTCCCTTTTTGTTTCAGACAATGTCCAGAAAAAAAAATTATGTATGGATGAGTTGGACCACATCGCTGAACATTTGTCAGAAGTTTCAAGTTTGTCCGACTTTTCGTCAGGCAGTAGCGATTTATGGGAGCCATCATCTGCAGAAAATTCGGGCCAAGATAATGAGTCATTGTGCAGCAATGATGATATGGATTCTCAGCAAGTCGAAAGCTTGGAAGAAATAATTGAAAGTGAATCACTGGATGGAGAAACTGCTCATGGAGAAGAGTCTGGCGATTCAAAAAATCGTAGAATTATATGGTCTGATATGACACCAGACTTTGTTCCAAGAAAAAGTGTTCCACTTTCACGAGAGTGTTCTTTATCTTCGGAATTTCACAAAGACATGAGCCCTATTGATGTATTTCATAAAATTTTTCCTCGCTCGCTTTATATGTATATTGCACAGTGCACCAATGCCCGACTGAATATCCTGCGAAATGCTAAGGGAAATAAGAAAAAAACGGATTTTAGATACTGATGTAGGTGAAATACAGATTGTGATTTGCTCAGTTCTCATTATGTCGTATAATCGATTACCATCAATTGCACATTATTGGTCAAAACATCCATCAATGGGAAATATAACTATAAAAAACGCTATTTCGAGGGATAAATTCAAACTTATTTCGTCAAAATTATATTTTGCTCCTCCAGAAAAGCCGACCGACTGCTCTAAAACTTATTATATTGGTGACATCGTTCAATGCTTGAAAAACACGTTTCAAAAATCACGACAGGACAGCAATTTCCAAAGCATTGATGAATCGATGACTAAATTCAAGGGGCGGTCATCCCTCAAACAATACATGCCCCTCAAACCAACAAAGCGAGGAATAAAAATGTGGCTCCGTTGTGACTCAGAAACGGGCTATACGTACGATTTCAACATTTATGCGGGTAAAGAAGAGGGCAACCAAGTTGGTACTTTAGGAGAAAGAGTAGTCAATACGCTTGCAAATACCATACAAGAGGTCGATGTTACACTTTGCTTTGATCGTTTTTTCACCTCTGTTGACTTACTCCATTCAACAAACTATGCAGCAGTTGGTACCTGTATTGCTACTAGAAAAAATATTCCGAAACTACCCGAAAAACTGAAAAAGGGTCAATCAGTTTTCAATGCACCAAGGAGGGTGTAATTTTAGCAAAATGGCAGGATACTTAAGATGTTCTGGTTCTTAGCAATTGCCATACGAATAAAATTGTATCGCTAAATAAGAAAAACAAAGATGGTACAAGATCTCTTATAGAATGTCCAGATATGATTGCCTTCTATCGGGATCACATGGGAGGAGTCGACCGGGCAGACCAAATGGCGGGATTGTATGAATTTGACAGAAAATCAAAAAAATGGTGGATCAAAGTTTTTTTCAGGCTTTTGATGATGTCAGCTGTAAATGCCTGGATAATTTACAAAGAATTATCAGAAAAAAAATACCATTTCTAGACTTTCTCGTACCATTAGCCGAAGCAATTCTCAGCGAAGGCCAGAAAAAAACAACTTTAGTAAAAGGTCCATCAACAAGTGGTCGTCCTTCCAAAAAAAGACTGAGTCAAAAAAACGTTCCGATGCATCTGCCTACTGAAGGTAAAACTCAAAGGAGATGTGCTCGCTGTGCCGAAACTAAGATTCAGAAGAGGACCAAGACAGTGTGCAGTCAATGCAGGGTACCATTATGTAAGAATTGTTTTGCTGCATACCATACTTAACAATTTTTACGTTCATGTCAAATTTATAAAAATGATTTCTGTAAGACGCTTGGTACATATATGTACCACCATCAAAGACCCTAAAGGACTGGTGGTACATATATGTACCTTCCCCCCACCACTTCCTATAAATAAAAATTCATATGTTTCTATTGTTCCTATTGGTCAATCGAACAAGAAGCGGAAATAGGGGCGTGACGTCACCACCCTACCACATTCGATTTTTAATAATCAATTACAGGAAAACTAGGGTACTTAGAGAGATGAAACAAAGTGCACTGTTTTTCAATTTAAAATCATCATACAAAAATCATGAAACAAGCCCATTGACTTCGTATATACTATAAGCTGTTTCCTTGACAACTTCTTCTCAGTGTCATACTATTTTTTGCCTGACCAGTCTGTTGATAATCCCGTCATTTTTTTATGCACAACAGTGGGATTCTCTCAGGGATCTGAAAGTGATAGTATTCTAGCTACCTACTCCTCGAAATAAATATCTGACAGCTCTCATTATTGTCAAGAAAAATGACGGATCTACATTTCTTTGTCCATAGGCTTTTAGAATGTCAAAGACTCAGAGTACATAGAGAGAATGTATACAGCACATTCCGTTGGCGACAGCGGAAGTGAGCTAACGTGTCTGAGCGTTCCTGTGCAAAACGTGTTTCTGTTTGATGATCAGCTTCTCTAGTGTTTCTGGCTTGTTGATAGTGTATGTGTTACGGTAAAAGTACATAATTGGTGATTGTATACAATCACCGGTAATTGTATACAATCACCAAAGTCACTGGTGAATGTACGAAATTATTCTCAATTATCTACTTTTACTGGCAATTGTATACAATAACCAAGGTACAGCGGTAAAAGTAAGAAAATGAAATGAAAATAAGGAATAAAAACAATAAAATCAAATAGTTTTTCAAGTAGTGTAATTTTCATTTATTTTTTTAAATCTGAATTAAAAATAAGAGGCTTTTTTACGATATTTTTTGACATAAATTAAAAACAAGAGGTTTTTTGCCTAAATTAATAACAAGAGGCACATCTTGTATGACATTTGTACTATTTGTTTTGACATGACAAACTTTCATGGCACTTTCCATTCTTTTTACATTTACACTTGTCTGTTTTACACTTAGTTTTGCAAACACATCTCTGATAGCCTTGCCCACCCGACAATGAAGTTTTTTTAACATACTCGCGCAATGCAATGTGAAGATTTGGAACCATATCTAGAGAAATGAATGATTCTTTGCAGAGTGTAAATTGATTTCTGCTATACATCTGTGGCAGTCGTCCTTCTTTAGTACCCAATTCATACAACTCATTTTGAACACACATAATAACAGCCAAAACATTTCTACAATCACTTCTTGCCCTGTCATCATCGGGTACTCTTAATTTTACCGTATCACCTACATTTCCGGGAGGAAATCTTACAATTGATGTTTTAAGCATTTTCTTCGCTTGTTCTTCAAGACCTTCCTTAGCATGTGCCCGTTTAATTGCTACAGAATCTTGTGTCTCTGTAATTTCATTAGAAGCTGGTTCTTTTGAATTCGAATTGGGCTCATTCACTGATGGCTGTTCTGGAATTTGTGCTAATAGAAGCTCATTTGGTTCATCCACTTCTGCATCTTCATGTTCTACGGAATCAGGACCCGACTGGTTTTCTTTTATTTGTTTTACCAACTCTTCCAAATCTTCTTCGGTTGAAATATTTTCCAGAATATCATTAGGCGGTGATGATGTTTTCAAAACAATTTTGGCAGGAACCCCAAACATGGCTTTATACGGGCTGCACTTGATTCCAGAATGGTAAGCTCGGTTCTTGGCGAATTGTATAAATCGAGAACCCTCTGACCACTTGTTTGTTTGATTGTTTTCCAGCCAGGTACTCAGCATATTTTCGATGTTTTGATTTGCACGTTCCACGGATCCTTGTGACTGACTGTGTCTGGGCTTACCGTGTACTATCTTCATATCTGTACACATACTGCACAGTTCTTCTATAATTTTGTCAGAGAATTCTCGTCCATTGTCGCTTTGAAGAATGTTGGGAGCTCCAAAGGCACAAAATATATCAAGAACACTTGCAACTTCTTCTGCACGTTTACTTTTCAACGGCCGTAACTGAACAAATTTCGTTAAATGATCTTGATAGACAAAAATGAATTTGAAATCATTGTCTGCTTGAGCTTGCATATCAATTAAATCTATTTGACATCTACTATTCATTTCTTTTGGGAACTTTGGATTTTTTCTGACAAGTTTCACACAGATCCAAATAGATCTTTATGATTTCTGTAGTAATGTTTTTGTACTTCTTTTGTAATTCCTTCAACATTCTTGTTCTACCTCCATGTCCAATAGATCTATGTGCTTCGTCAATCAATACAAAGAGTTCTTCCTTATGAACATAATACACAACATTCTGTACATCTTTACTCAGGGGGCAAATTAGTTTTTCAGTTACCCCAACCTTCATGACATCATACTTTTTCAACAGCCTGTAGTCATCTGGTAATTTATTACTGGTTTTAGATTTACTTACATTTACACTGTTTATTAACATTTGATACTTTTCTCTAGTAAGCAAAACCGTATTGTGCTTTTTACTGCCCATCACTTCAAGTACTTTGGTATTAAAACGCTCTTCCATTGTTAAATCACAAATAATCAGTTCCAGAATAATGTAATTTACAGTTCACAAAACGAAAAACGTAGGAAAACAAAACACAAAGATAATTCGCTAAAAGGATACGAACACTTTCTAAGAAATAGCAAGCGACTGAGACTGAGACGACATACATGCACGTGGTAAACAACTGCGTGGTAACACTGCGCTTGCGTGTCTATCGTTGAAATGTGAATTTCTTACTTTCACCAAGCTCTTCTGGCGATTGTATACAATTACCGGTAAAAGTAGGGAATAGAAGGTTTTTTAAGATTATTTCCTACTTTACCGAAGACTCCGGTAAATGTATACAATTACCGGTAATTGTATACATTTACCGAATTATGTACTTTTACCGTAACATATGTATGCATTGTGTTATGGTGAGCAGGCTACAACGTTTCCGGTGAGTACGTTTGAATATTCCATTTTCTAAGCGTTCATTTTGCTCAGAGCTTGTTTCTGGTGTTCTTAGTTTGAAAAGTCACGGCAGTATAGAGAAACTGCTATGCAGCCTGGCTGGTAAGGAATAAGGCGAGATTGTTGGTTTTATAAGCCAACTAATCTCTGCCTCGGGCCTGACCTAGTCAGACTTGTAAGTCCTGGAGTCACTCGCTGACAGCGCGTAAACAGGAAGTGGCTAATGCCCCGCCTGCCCGTGAATGTTTTTCCGATCGCGATTTCAGCGATGATAATGAAAGCGTAAACTACTCAGCCTTCTTTTCCTCTTCCGTTTCCAAGAAGAGTCCTTGTAAAGATGGATTTTCTCCACTACATGACGTTTTCAAACGTCGCATGGACGAGTGGATTCGTGTAGAAAAAGCAAAGCCAGTCGAGAAAATTAAGCCTAAAGAGCTCAAGAAAAAGGCAGTTCTTGACAACGTCAAGGACGAGGCTCGGAATTACTATTCCGAGTCCGAGGCCTCTTCTCGTCCAGCGACCCAAAAAAAAGGACAACGAGACGGCCGTACCTAGCGGCAAGGCGTTTTAAACATATGTGCCGTACTGGATCAGATGAAAAGAAAAAATTGTTCATCAAATTACCCGTGCTACAGAAAATGTTCACGTCGAATACCGACGTGATAATCGGAATCGCCAATGTCTAGACAACCAACGTGGCCTAGATATCTGAAGATAGTTTTTTGGAATGCTAATGGCATTCGCTCAGAAAGACTCGTCGTTTTGGACTTCTCAACTCATCACAACATCGATATGGCTCTTGTCTAAGAGACACACCTAAGAAACGACTCCATTTTCATTCCAAATTACAGATTCTAACAACCCTCCAAACAATAATTTGCTCCCAGAATTCCGGGATGAACTACTGATGGGAAGCAACATTTCGACAATTGCTGTTGGCGACTTCAATGCCAAGTGCAGATCTTCGACGGATTGGGATATCTTCACAATCCAGCTCGAAGAGATGCGTGCTCCTCCTGATGCACTTCGCTCTCCCGACGAACTCGACGCGGCAGTTGAACGTTTCAAGTTCTCTGTGAATGATGCATTTCGTGCAGTCACCTCCAGAGATGAGTGTCCGCTGAAGAGCTAAAATGAGTTTCTCTCTCGTATCAAAGCCTTGATACGAGAAAGAAATCGCTTGAGAAGGCTTTATCAACGAACCCTTTTTCCAGGAGATAAAATTGCAGCAAGTAGGATGGCCAATCAAGTCAAACAGGTGGGAGGAGCTCTTGGAATCCTTTGAACCTGGAGATGACGAGTCACCCGCAGACTCAAAGGAGGGAAGACTGCTCCCTCACCCATTCACGAAGAGCGCGGAGTGTGCTACTCTCCCACCGACAAAGCGTTGGCCAGCGCCCTCTGTAGTGTATGCGAAAATGTGCTCTCTCTACACATAATTTCGTATTTTTGTTAACATAATTTTAAAATGAATGTTGAGTCTAGTTTTGTTAAAGCTGACTCCGACAACTTACCAAGAGTCGATTTTGGAGTGATCGATGAATTTTACTTGAAGAACTTGCAATACTTTGGTAACGAAATGAAGAATGAAAAATTGAAACGGTAGGTGATATATTTAGTAGGTCCCTTATATTTATATGACATTCATTTCAGACTTTGTATTTTATCGAAGGATGGAAAGTTTTGATTTAATTTTTATTTTAGCTCGGCCAAGGTAGTAGTGGTAAAATTCAATCCAAAACAACCTGAAAAAATATTTTTCGGAATATAAACTAATGACACGGAATATGCAGCAGAATAGGCACCCGCCGAGACCAACCTTTCATTAAAAAAAACGTTTTTCAATTAGATAATTGTAACAGTTGTTTTCACACCGTGTTGACAACAAAAAAAATGGCGTCTGTCGAATTGGATCATCAGATCTGTGATTGGATATTGAAAGCCAATACACTTGGCAACTCCGCTTCAGACACGATCAATTTTATTGGTCAACAGACACGCGGCTAATTTAAATTCTTGCTTTTTCGATTGTTCTTTTTTCTGCAAATATAAAGAGCTCTTGGTACCGATTAGGCTTGATAAGTATGATCAACCCTTAACTCGATATATATATATATATATATATATATATATATATATATATATATATATATATATATATATATATATATATATATATATATATATATATATATACATATAATTCCATGACTGGAATTTTTACATTCAGTAAAAAACCTAATACCTAATGAGTTTTCTCAGTTTTGAAGTAATTTGTTTTTGTAGCTACATATCTTAATAAATATTCATTTTACCGTATCGATGTATAGAAAATATTTTTCTCTATACAGTGATGTTCAATTTTCCCAAATTTTGATTTTCGCATTTTTCCAGCTTATAATTATAAGATGTCGTTATACGATTGCTGGCCAATTTTCTCTACGTATTCAAATTCAACCAAAGCGCTACCAAAACAGCCCGAAAAATCAATCAGGAATTTGAACCCACTGTTCAAACGTTGGTTCACGAAATTTCGTTCGGATAATTCAGCTTCAAAGATGAGCCCTGAAGCAGTCGACCTAGGATGAGGACTGGAGGACCCTGGTGGAGACTTGTCGCGAAACAAAACTGTTTGGTTTTATTTCGCGAGCCTCAGTACGAGCTCCGCCCACTCTGAGAGCACAATTGGAAACTTGGAAAAATCATGTTCGTCTATGATATTTCAACTTAGTTTATGGAAACTAAGATGTGGAATATCGTTTCCTATGTGTTAGAAAAATATTTTGCAAGATTAGTAGCCTTCGCCAAATTTTTGAATAGGGAAGAAGCTGATTTTGTGGAAAATGGATTTTTCAGTTATTTAGACAGGAAAATCGTGCTTTCCTCTACGGAACATCGATAGGTCTTTTGATTAGCTTTCGTTTGACATCTTGATCACGTCACTAACGTGAAAGGGTCAGATTTTATTCAAATTTGAGTTTAAAAAATGATCTATTTTTCAAACGCATTTTACACCCAGAAGGAATGAGAATATCGAAAAATGTTATTTAACTTTTCGACTCAGAATGCTACCCGAAAAAGGAATAAAAATTGTTTGCCAAATTTTTGCAAATTCCGAACATTTCCGAGAGTAGCCGACCTTTGTTCACAACGAAATTCCATGAAGGCACATCACCTCATGGGCCAGACGACGTCTGATTGGCTGGAAGAAACCGGATGATCTTATGAACTTTATGTGTGTTGAGACAAAGCGTGATTTTTCAAGCGATTAGATTTGCCGAAGAGAGCTCGTCCAGTTATGTATAAATATTGGGATTTTTACATTTTTGAGGCACATACTTTTCGAATCAAGAATACGTTACATGTTGGTTATTTGAAAAAGCATTCTACAAAGAATTATTGCGATTTCTGACTGGCTACTGAGATTTTCTGGTTATTATTGGCGATTCATTTGAAGGAGATTTCTACAGTAGTAATTGGAGATATTCTACTGGAGTCTAGTCTCTAGTTCTCATTAGAACTAAACAGAGAAAAATTTCTTCGATACTGGACGATTTTTGTGAAAAGAATTCGAGTCTCTGGTTCTTTTCAGAACTAATTAGGAGACGACTTGCATTTAGGAGTCTTCAAGGATTTTCGACTGGATTAATTTTGGCTTTTTCGAGGTTGGATCTATTGTTGGATCATACCTTCGTTTGTTTAGGTTCCTGCTTGACACCAAAATCCTACAAAGGAATAGTAGGTCTCTACTAAAGTTGCCCAGTCTCAGGCATCCGGCTAACCTTACGGTGTTAACTGGCCGAGGTATAACGAGATTAAATTTGGGAGGGTCAAGACATCATAAGATCAGTCTTCGGGCTATCGACTCATCCTAACCGTTGGGACCTTTCCAGGACATCGAAACCTTTTATCCATATCCTGCGGACGGCCCTCATACTAGGGTGCGATTCACCAGTTAGGCTCCGTGTTCCTTAATTATTAGCTCAGTTCACCCTGTAGGCCTTGGTTAGAAAGTTAATTTCGCGATCCAAGGGTGAACTTAGTGTCTTAGATTTCCGTGAATCCTTCCCTCTGTCTCTCCAAGCCAGAGTCATTGTAGGGATTTTAAAGAACCGAAAATGCAGACTAGGGCCAGACAAGCGTAAGCGCAACTTGCAGTGGATACGACAGTGCCAAATCGCCAGATCAACCACTTCGACCAAATCATCCCTAATTCAGACAATTTTAGTCGCCCTAGTGCGACTTCGACGGAGCGATGCGGAATCCCACTGGAATCTGTGTTCACTGGACACAGCATTCCGCGAACTACAGCAGAGATGGCTAGTCTGAGGTCGTCTCTTGCTCAGCGTATTCTTTTTGACGACGAGGACACTAGTACCTCTTCCTTGGTCGCAGAGCGACAACACAAAGGACTACGTCCTCAAAACGCGAAAATAATTCAGCAAGTCGAATTGTATTAAACGGATTTAGGGCTCTTAATACTCCCGACACACTGAAGATGGACCAAGAAACTTTCGCCAGGGAACGTCAGGAAATGTTGCCCGAGAATTATACTGGACATCAGAGACAAAGGCTGAACACCAGGACTCAGAGCGCGCCCCAATTAGGGCTCCGCGCAATGTTGAATGCAACGAGGAAAATCCCTATGTTGAAATCGGCCGTAAAACCCAAAAAACGCCCAAACGTATATGCGGGACAAACAGCGAAAATAGAAGAGAACCGGCAGAGAAGGAATCCCTGTGAAAACGACAATTCTGCCTGGAAATAGAAATATTTCCAGAGCTACGGAGATGGTGCCCACTTATGTGGAGACACCGAGAGTGACAATGCACAGGGTGTACAGCCATCCTGTGCCATTGACGGATTGCGAGATGACAAAGTCATTGTCGATCCCGACGAAGAGTTCGTGCCGAAATGAAAACGGACAGGACTTTCGAAACATGGGATTTGCCATTTGATCAGTGTACTTTTTCCAACGTAACACGAGTAGATTTATTCCGTCAGCATACTGATTGGGTGCACGGATTTCGATGAAGTTAAAGAAGGCCGTTTCTATCAGTTACTGATTGGCGAAGGTTCTACCGGTGAGAAAATTATCGATGTGCTTGAAATGATGGAAGTCGATTGGCGAAATATCCGGGGAGTGTGGTGTGAGAGGCAAAACATTGACGCTGAATTCGTTTAATTTTCTGACGGTGATTTGAGAAACGTGCGAACGGACTTTATCGTGGAGCAGAATCTGAACTCGTTTGTCGATCATTTCCGGCTACTACTAACGCAATTTTTGGTACATTCCATCGACCTCCTCACGATATGACTCTGTTGGTTTGGTCAGGTTGCAGAAAGTTATAGTCAAGCATAGCAATCGTTGAACACTATACAGTAACAATGGTTTATTTTGATAGGTTTTTGTCTTTAGGAAGTGCTTGGGTGTCTAACCACTATTCTGTTGTCGCAGAGGATCCACTTTTCATTACACGTGACGATCCGATCCAAAAAAGGATCGTTGCGGTTGCGCAAAAGCCAAGAAGAACAGACTTCGAAACGTGACAATTTTTGTCGATCGTTCAAATCGTGGGATACACACTTTTCGAGCTTTATGACCTCACTAATATGCTTTTAATCATCAATCGGATTACTGTGGGTCAACCACCTGAAATTTCCGACTGTTGGTCATGTTCTGGTAGAGTGACCGCTTCTCACAATTGAGAGATTGAACAATAAAATTCCCTCCGACCTAAGTGAAATTTTCCAAAATACGAATACGAACAGTATTATTGAATTTCTTACGGAATGTAAGAATATATTCAAATTGTAATGTGAACAACTTTTCAGGCTGTTTCGACAGCTCCTTGGTTCGATTTGAATTGGAAGAAAAAAATTGGAAGAAAAAAAGTCGCTCAACAATATCATATAGTTATAAACCGAAAAGGGGCAAGGAATTGAAATTTGTAAAAAATTAACAGCATTAATGTATAGAGTATAAAATTCTCTATCGATCAGTATGTACACAGTAGAATAAATATCTATTGGAATATGTAGCTACGAAAACACATGACAGTAAAACAGACAAAAGTTTTGAAACAATTTGAGTATTTTTACCTCCGATATTTCAGTTTCGGATGATGATATCAATGAATAAATCAGAAACACGTCAATTGTAAGGAGAGTTTCCAAAACTTTCGTCCTCCAAGGTTCAATCTTGTACGAAGGATAGATGTTATTTGTAGAAACTCAAATGGAAATATGGTCAAGCGGTACATTATTTCAAAAAATCATGATTTAATTCGCAATAATATCCTAATTTATTACTTTCTTGACCCATATTTACCGAAAATTTGCTTCCAAAAGTTACAGACGTTATTGGAGATTGCCTTCTCTGAAGCTTGTTATTTAAATGAAAATGTTTATATTCATTCTTTTTCCAGTAGTAATGTTTGAAAGGAAAAAATCCATTGGAAATTTCGAACCAAAACTAATGCATACGTGAAATTGGTGGTATCGAATTTGATAATTGGAATTTGCTTTTGCTACTCGTTTCTCAGAAGTAAATAATAATTTTCCCAATTTTAACGATTCATATTTTATCAATAATTCAATTATACTTGTGTTGTTCTGTAATAAATTTGATTGATAGACGATTATTCATTTCTCTCGATGTGATTCCAAAATTCACTGAGATAACTGGGTTATTTATTAACTTCTATTCATTTTTTTGTGCATGAAATTTTTTATTGAGGTATTTAGCGGTAGAGTTTAGAGTGGTAAAAGTTCATTCATATCTATTCGATGTTTTTTTAGAACACCCATTCGTTGGAATATGGAACTTTTCCTCATACACTGAAATGCGTGAAATATATATTTTCTGATTTATCATAAAAATACAAGTGGAACGTTAGTTTTTTTCGGAAAATTGAATAATTCAGAAATTGAAAGAAGCCTCCGCAAAGAATAGATATAAAATTTATAAAGCTGATGTAACGTCGCAATCTCCACATACGCCAGATTTTATTAATGGATGCATCCATTTTTCGTTCCGTAGCTTTTTTCTTATTTATACTTTCAACAGGATAAAATACTCTGTCAAGTCTCAGCTCTCAACGCTATTTCTTGTTCTTTCTCGTAACATGACACCTCAAATTGGATTGGATTGGTTAGTATGGAGAAATATGGTGAGTACAATTTCACTAACAAATACAGTAGCTTGAGTCAATGGAATGTTAGATTGGGATGAGCTATACTCAACCTGAACGTTTCATCCTCTTATTTGTTTTTTGTGCGGTCAGAAGGCCTTAGTGCAGGTACAGGTGAATTTGCCTGTATTTGGGTTACATCATAGTCCAGTCATTATAGTAAGTTCACCTCGGAATTCAAAATACCCAGCTGTAAGTCTGTAAATACTTGTATATTGACACCCTAAAAGTTGTCTGAAAACCTACATATGGTAGGGTGTACGCAACTATTAAATTTCAAGGTCAAAGATCACAAAAATCGGTTTCTTGCACTTTTTTTGTAAATATCTCATTTCCTATTGGTTTTTTGCCATTTGTATTCATTATCAATATTGTAGAATACAAAATTCTCTACAAATTTTGTTCAAAAAATTTTTTCATACGGTGAACCGTTTTCAAAATAAAGGGCGGAGAGCGCGTGGTCACAGGATCACTTCAGGTCAACCGGTGCCTCCGGTCGAAAACGCGCCATATATAGTTGATGAACTATCGATAAATCAATGATTATGAATATTTGTCAATTTTTAGAAACTATTATATTATATTTTATAATTTTTTTCCTAACCTATCCACTTTTTATTCAGTATTAATTTATTCAACAACACTTACCAGCCCATGTAATTGCAGAATTGTTAATGAAAATATAGAAATTATATTTGAGTTTTAACCTAATTAATAACTTCTTACATGATGAAAAAAAAACAAATAAATTAGGAATTAATCTTTTTATTAAAAAATATTCAATACATTTATTTTTATTAAAAGTAAAAAAATGGAATAAAGGTACAAAAACTACAAATTATAATTTTAATCATCTTCTTCCTCTTCATCGTCGTCTTCCGGCTGCTGTTAAACTTCAAACTGGTCTTCATTATCGTCTTCAACGACATTTGTCTCAAGTTCTTCCATGATTTCGGGTTCCATCTTTGTTAATGTCCCTCTGATATGGTAGAGCATTGAGACAAGCTTGCCCATTACATTGGCCATAAGCTAAAGAGCACTGCAAGCCCGCTTTCCTGCATCCGCATAGCGAACCACAACCACTCTTCTAGTTGTAGAAAATTGTATTTAGCAAATCTTCTGAAGCAGGTGGTAAAATTGTCATGATAGGCTTCAGAAAATCGTTTCGCATTGCCCAACCCCATACCTGGGGTTACAAATCATGCCCTAACAAAGTTTGAACTTGATAATATACACGTTTGAAATGTTGATGAGCAGCTGCACTTGTTGGTGGAATATTTGAAAGCTGCACAGGTTTATTTAGTTTTGCAGACTTAACGTAATGCATATAACGAAGATGATCGAGACTTTTCACAGATTTCGGAGCATTATAGACTACCAATAAGGTTTGAGTTCCAGTCTCTAATAATCTCTGGGCCGAACAATTTTCTTCTTCAAATGCTGCATCTAGTTCATCCAAATTTGTCAGTTTCTCAAAAACTTTTAAAAATGATTTTTTTCCCTTTTTAAAAAGCGCAGAAGTTGTGTCACAGCCACTTAATGCGTGCAGAAATGAAATATGTGTTTTGGAATGAGGATAATTATCAAAACTTTTAGCCGAGTATATCTCCGTTTTTACATTTCCTTTTTCAACTTTTTTAAAGAAAATTTCTTGTTCGTAAGACAGTGTACGCCCAATTAAAATGACAAGTAAATCAATATCTTGTCCTATTATAACTGCAGTTTTTTCAGACTTTGATTCTTCAATTGCAGTTTTAACAATAAGAACATCCGCATCATCTCTGGCTTGTTTAGTAGTAATATTTGCAGCTTGTAATTTTCCAATTAACATATTAATGAATTTTTCTTGAGTAACTGGTACAACCTTTGTTTCATTGAAACAGACTTCATACGTTTTTGAAAGTGTAGCAGTTCTTCTCTGCTGCTCCATAGCGTTTACGTTTTTACTGTAGTCTGAATATCCGTCAAATACAACAATTATTTTGGAACTGTAATGCCTTTGTAAATATAATTCATGTATTTATCAAAAATAATAGAAAAATTATCTTCTCTGCTCCATACAACATGATGAAGAAGAAATCCGCCATCAATAATTTACGTCACATTATTTTCATTGAGAACAAAATCAATTGGGCTCATGTTGTCATACAATGACGATTTTGTTGTTTTTCTCATGCCATCATTATCAAATAGAGCTGTTCGATACGGACTCAATGCATATTGAAGGTTGACCTAAAGTAATCCTGTGACCGCGCGCTCTCCGCCCTCTATCTCAAAAACGGTTCACCGTATGAAAAATTTTTTTCAACAAAATTTGTAGAGAATTTTGTATTCTACAATATTGATAATAAATACAAATTGCAAAAAACCCATAGGAAATGAGATATTTACAAAAAAGCGCAAAAAACCGATTTTTGTGACCTTTCACCTTGAAATTTAATAGTTGCGTACACCCTACCATATATAGGTTTTCAGACAACTTTTAGGGTGTCAATATACAAGTATTTACAGACTTACAGCTGGGTATCTCGAATTCCGAGATTCTTACCTAATTTAAGCTTAAATGACTGGAGTATCAGGTAATATCCTTTGTGTTGGATTTTCTCTAGGTTTATTGTTTCTAGGAGTGTGTATTGTTTCGTCTAGTATATTGAATGTAAGATCTTGTGTTTTGATTTGTATTTGTTCCTCGATAAATGAATTATGACTGTCAAATTTATGGATGTTTAAGTTTTCCCAGATGTCCATACGGTTTCCTTCATTGAAATAAATGAAACCATATTAACATCTGGGAAAACTCAAAAATCCATAAAGGATCAAGCACACTCCTTATGCAAAATGGCTTTCTGTCGAATCGCTTGAAATTTTAGTATTTTGTTGAGCTCGATCTACTGATCAAAAGTCATTATAGGCACAAAAAAATTCTATATATAATTTTCGAAATACAAGGTGTCAAAGCTGGAAAATGCCACTTTCAGACCAATATTAACTAGTTAATATCACACATAATTATCGGTAGAATTGAAAAATACTAAATGGAGTCTATAGTTCTGATCTCAGACCTAACTTCCATATAAATGTTATGAACATTAAAGAATAATATACAGGATGAATCGTTATTATTTTTGGGTACTATAAAATGAAAAATGAAACGCTTTCATGCATATTGTTAAAATAATCACAATAACTCATTCAACTGTTTCTAGTTGAGGCCACAATATACCGAAAATATTATATTTATTATTTTATATTAAGCGATTCACAATTTTCGTTTCGATATATATCATTGTTTCGCAATGATTCGTTTTTTACATTTCAACAAAATTTTCACTTGAATCAGGTGGAAATGTAGAGAAACCAAAATCAAAAATGATCAACAGACTGATTCAAATAACGTATATCTATTTATAGGATTTTGAAATATTTTTGTTACATTTCGCCCTGTATACTAAAGTTTTGACTGTAATTTTTTTAATATTTCAGCATTCCATAGTGAATGTGATTTGTGAATTCGAGTAGAAATTAAATAAAATTCGTATGTACCGTTTTCTATTTATAACCCGGCATAGTCAAGTAGGCATATTTTTCAAGGATATTGAAAATGTGATTATACATCATACATAACTTATGAAGTGATCGACTTGAAATAAAAATAAAAAAAGATATTTCAATCTTGTATTGATATTTCTAACGTGAGATTTTCATCTGAACATATGCTATATTAAATGAAAATTGAAAAATGAGAGATATCAAAGTTATTCAATATTTTGATTCATGTTGACATCTCTTGTTAGGATATACCTGGAGAGTAGATATTGTGACAAAGAATTAGAATATCAAACAGATTTTTCGTATACATTTTTGAACAACTGAACTGGTATGAAATTCATGGTGAATTCATTATATATATAATATCAAATAAAGCGTCGCATTCGGACAAATCAGAAAAACGATGGAATATCGGAAAAAACCTCACTCTCGCGTACATGGCGATTGCTCTATCAACTGATCAACCTAAGGTTTGGATTCAAAATTAGCAACGGAATAAGATATCTCCACATATATTCCATCATTTCTAGGGAGAGAGTGGAAATGATGAGTAGAGCATAAGAACGATTACAACTGAACAAATTGAACCTTTTCATCTTCTTTGACCTGAAGACCGAAATTTTGCCGGTGACAACAGAGCTTTAGAGGTATCTTGATTTCTGAATTGTATTTTGAGCCAATTATCTGAATTATGTGAGAGACCTAGCTCCTGGAAATTATAGTATAATATCAAAAAACTGTGGTCAAGTCGAAAAATTATGATCCGAAACATGGTAAAGTCTTACGATTTTTTCTCAAGTCACCTTGTATATACATAATGAATTATGCTTTCATTTTGAACAACCTCGTGCGATATGATTTATTATTGTGGAATAAGGCAAATTGGGTCGTCATCTTTTCAAAACTGACATACGAATTCTCTGTAATTTTCACTCAAATTCACAAATCACATTCACTATGGAATGCTAAAATATAAAAAAATTGACAGTCAAAATTTCAGTAGGTATACAGGGCGAAATGTAACAAAAATATTTCAAAATCCTATAAATAGATATGAGTTATATGAATCACTCTGTTGAACATTTCTGATTTTGGTTTCTGTACATTTTCACCTGATTCAAGTGAAAATTTTGTTGAAATGTGAAAAACGAATCATTGCGAAACAATATTATATATCGCAACGAAAATTGTGAATCGCTCTATATAAAATAATAAATCTAATATTTTCAGTATATTGTGGCCTCAACTAGAAACAGTTGAATGAGTTATTGTGATTTTTTTAACAATATGTATGAAAGCGTTAATTCATTTTAGAGTTTCATTTTTTATTTTATTGTACCCAAAAATAATAACGATTCATCCTGTATATTATTCTTTAAAGTTCATAACATGTATATGGAAGTTTGGTCTGAGATCAGAACTATAGACTCCATTTAGTATTTTTCAATTCTACCGATAATTATGTGTAATATTAATTAGTTAATATTGGTCTGAAAGTGGCATTTTCCAGCTATGACACCTTGTGTTTCGAAAACTATACACAGAATTTCTTTGTGCCTCAGATGACTTCTGATCAATAGATCGAGCTCAACAAAATACTAAAATTTCAAGCGATTCGACAGAAAGCCATTTTGCATAAGGAGTGTGCGTGGTTCTTTAACAATAATATTAACGTATGTCAAAAAAACGATTTGAAGCTTTATCATTTCAATCTCACGACGTTTCGACAAAATCTTATTTGTCATCATCTGGTGTATTTTTGTTAAGTGTCGGTTGACCTTACTCGATCCGCTCTCTCTGATGTTTGTTACGTGTTCGGAAGTAGACTGTTCTTACACGCTTCACTACCTACTATATAAATATTGTTGTTGATTTTTACCTGAGTTCTTCTTCTTGACTAACCTCTTCTTCCCGCAAAGGTTTGAAAGATATTGATAAAGCCATACATTTACAATAGAATGGTATATCACATTTGATATTTTTACAGCGTTTGATTTGAAATAACCACCATCATCAGGGACAACAATCAAACAAAAAAACAAATAAGTTTAACATGCACTTTTGGGAAAAATGAAACCAATACGGAAAATCAAAGCTACATAGCAATCTATATCAAATGCTCGAATTGACGACCTCTTTGTTGAATGCATATAAGTTGTCGATCCAGACAATTTCTATGGCAATTTTATAGCATAATAGGTGTTATACTAATTCATGCATATCTTATTTTTTGTTTGAGATGGTCGATATCTGTACTTGGTGTTGAAAAAACTTTATCCTTTCTGTATCCCTAAACAAAAAATCTGAAGGAGTAAGATCTGGGGATCAAGCTGGCCAGTTAATTGTTCCATTGTTTCCAATCAATTTTCTTGGGAATATTGCATCTAAACGTTCCCTTACTATTGTTGTATTGGAGGAGCGCCGTTCTGTTGAAAATATTGTATTTTATGGCGAATATTCAGTGGCAATTCACCTAAGTAGCCATCAAATTCGTTGAATTGAAAATGAAGATACATTTCACTATTCAAATGATCATCGTAAAAGAAAAGGCCAAAGATGTTTGTTCCCACAATTCCCAACCAAACATTTATTCCGAACTTTTCTTGGAAATTGGTTTACTTATGTGAAAGTTCATTTATAGTATTCCACCCATGATGGATATTTCTGTTAAACCAACCATTGTTGGTGAATTATGATTCGTCCCTCCATATTATTTTTTACAAATATTTCCAACTTCCCTATTTTGTCGTCTTAACCACTTCACAAATCGTATTTTCCTTTCGTAATCCCTTTCATTAAGGTGATGAACTGCAGCATTCATATTTGTTCTTTTTTAAAATAGTTCTGGTGGATTTTACAGATATCCCCGTTCGGTGGGCAATTTCTCGTAAAGAACAATCTTGATTAGCATTATTTTTGTAACTGGCAAATCCTAAATTTGAAAAAAAAAGATGTTTTCACTGTGTAAATTTTGATGTGGTAATATTTGCTTACTCATAACATTTATTTGACCCCTCACACTTCCAGTAGCCACACATTTTTTTGTTTTCTTTCTATTGCATATACATATGCATATTCATACAACATACATATTCCTTGCCAAAAGGTGATTTCTATTTGATTTTGCATAACTAAATAGCATATCAGTCCTTTCATCATTTGATACATCTTTGAAATGTTCATAAACGTCTGACAGTTCTCTACAAATATCAACAACGCATTAATTTTTCCTGCCTTAGAAACCAAGCAGAACCTACGCGTTTAAGATGCTAAATGAATTGAGATGCTATTTGATCATACCAAATTATACAACAATCGAATTTTGACCGAAAACTGATATTTTCGTTACTTCCAGAATTGAGAATTATGAAAATATTACGAATTATAATTGATTAGGGAGAAATAAGCCTTGAAAGAAGGATTACGGCAATACAAAAATTTCCAAAACGAAAAAGTACGAATTTTCATTGTATTAGGGTACCTACCTGTCGAATTTATTGAGTTGTATGAATTATATTTTGAAGAAATCGAAACATTTTACAAAAGAATTAACGACAGGACCGTAATTTAAAATTATTGTCACTGATATTTCATATGAAACGCTATGAGAATATCAAATGTGATATACCCTTGGACTGTGAATTTATTGCTCCATCAATATCTGTCATGAAAAAGACAGGTCCGTATTAAAAAAAAAGTTGATGGTGGCGGCCATGTTGACACGAAACGTTTTATTGAATATTTATTATTACATCGTCATAGTTCATTTCGAATACAATAAAATTTTCGTTTTCAATTTTTTGATATTCTCCGAAATAACAATTCCATAGGAAAAAAAAACAAAAAACAGTATTTTTGGTTTTGCCCGTATAACTCGAGAAGGGCGAGGGTCCCCGTGAATTTTCTTCGACCATTGTATCGTTTCCGACGACAATTACCTTATTTTCCAGTTTTTCGTATCTGTTACGGTTCAGAATATAGCAATGTTACCACATGATAAAAGAAACGGCCTGTATTGATACAACATCCAAAAAGTTTGTTGTTTTTTCAAACCGTGCATCCAAAATCGGTCGTACCCAAATAGCATTCAGTTCTCAGTGATATATGTTATGTTAAATATATTAGGTTGTTTCCAAAATTCTGTCTGTTTCAATGTCATATGTTTTTGTAGCTCCATATCTCAAAAAGTATTTATTCTACTGCATCGTGGTATATACTGATCGATAGAGAATTTTGTACTCTATACATTGATGCTGTTAATTTTTTTCAATATTTCAATTTTCTACCCCTTTTAAGCTTATCACTATGTGATGTCGTTGACCAATTTCTGGCCAATTCTAGTTTACAAATCCAAATTAAACCGAATCCTTGCTGGAACAGACCGAAAAATCAATCGGGCACTTGGCAATGATAGTAATGAACGCAGTGTTGGACGTTGGTTTGTGTTATTTCGTTCTGGAGATTTCATTATCGAAGAAGAGCCACGAAACGGTCGACCTACATTAATCCAGGACGAGTATTCGAGGACCCGTCATCGTACTTAAAAAGTGGGCAAAAGTACTCGCACAAGTATTTTGCAGACTTTTTAACCTGTCTTACAAGAAAGCGGTTTTCCTTTTTTTTCATCAGTTCGGACTTCCATTGTCTAATATAATATAAATTGATTTGAAATTCCTGAAAAAATATTAAAAAGATTTACTGAAAATAACTATTTTATTTGAACAAAAAAAGTGAAATTACAAAGAAATAACATAAAATCAAACAATACCGAAAAAAAATAACAATTTAAATATTATAAAAGCTGAAAATCAAAAATTATTATCAACAAAAAATGAGAAATGAAAATAAAAATTAAAAGATTCCAAACCAAGTTGTGTCACGACGTTTCGATTGTTAGTATCCATAATTGTCTTCGGGTGATAACTGGACTTATTTCTCCGAGATCCGACTATTTATAGGCCATTCGAGTGCTTCCTCCTATCCCCTCCTATTGGTTTTAGCGGGAGATGACCGTTTGGCGGGAGTTGGTCGGTTTTCGTTTCATTAGAAGTTTTCATATGTTACGTATCTCTACGCTAGCTTGACTGAATGCCTTGTTGGACAACATATAGGCGGCTTCTTTGAATTTTCTCCTTAACCAGTGTTCATCTTTGTGAATGATTTCAGCTTGAGTCCACTTGATATTATGGTAATGAGTCCAAACATGCTCTGCTATTCCGGATTTGCTAGTTTCTCCTCGCTGTGTGTGTTTCTTGTGCTCAGCAATGCGAACCTACAATGGCCTCTTATTTCACCGATGTATGATTCTTCGCACTCGCAGGGTATTCGGTAAACGCAATTCTTGGAATCGCAGTCCGCGTTTGGTGGCCTGGTTTTCGTGAGGCTGCTACATAGAGTGTTTCCAGATCTGAAGCAGATCCTGATGTTATACTTGGATCCAATCCTTCGTTTCCTTTCCGATAATCCTCTGATGTAGGAAGTACAAGTACTGGTTGTGGAGGCTTTTTTCCTTGTGGACAGCTCTTGCTGTCTTCTAGCAAAAGCCTGTTCTACCATCACTCTGGAGTAACCATTCCGTTAAAGGTCGTTTTTGATGATGCCTAGTTCCCTTTCGAGACCTTCCTAGGTTTTATGTTATTCCTTTGTAATTTCAGTTTTTTTGTTCAAATGAACTTGTTATTTTCGGTTGATTTTTTGATATTTTTTCAGGAATTTCAAATCAATTTACATTATATTCGACAATGGAAGTACTAACTGATGAAATACACCACGAAACATTGTCAACCACCTTCAAACAAAGGGTTTTTCCTTCTTGTTGGAAGATTGCTCGCGTTCAACCTATTCCCAAAAAGAGCAAGAAAAATCTTCCAAATAACTATAGACCAGTCGCTTTGCTATCAGTGGTATCAAAAATCACGAAGGTAGTCGTAATCCACCATATCCTCAAATATTTGGAAGGCTGCAACTTCTTGAGCGATCATCAATATGACTTTCGGAAACAAAGATCAATAGGCAACCTTTTATGGTATGTCACCCATATTTGGAATAACGCAATCAAGAAAAATGAATAATCAAGAGCTGTTGCGCTTGATATTTCTAAGGCCTTTGACCGTGTGTGGCATGAGGGTTTGCTGGCCAAACTTCGATGCTATGGCTTGTCGGATCATTTTTGTGTATGGCTCTTCAGCTTTCTGGAACAACATTCTCTGAAAGTGGTCGTCGATGGATATCTCTCGAATACTTTCACCATCAACGCTTGTGTTTTTTAGGGATCTATATTGTCTCCAACCCCCTTTTCATTGTATATCAACGACTTATTGGAAAAAAACAAGAATTCAATATATTGCTTTGCTGATGACAGCACACTTGCCTCGTCATTCCATTTGGATTCCAGGACATCGGCTACGGAGGCACATCTTTACCGGCAGCAGGAGGTCGCATATCTCAATGAGGATCTAGAAGTGATTTCGAATTGGGGTGAAAGTAACCAGGTTCAATTTAATGCCACAAAAACCCAGGCATCGGTTTTCTCCAAGAAGATAAATGCCTCCGAACCGGATATAATAATGTCAGGTCAGACAATTCCGCTTTTTGCTTCGATAAGTTTGTTGGGGGTTGAAGTTGACACCAATATGTCTTGACACAATCATATCGCTGGTATTGTAAAGGATGCTTCTCAAAAGCTTGGAACACTGTTCCGAACCAGAAAACTGTACACACTTCAGTACCTTTTGATGCTTCATAAAGCTCAGATCAGACCTTCTTTGGAACATTGTTCTCATGTATGCCTGCTCCCAAACATACCCTGAAGTTGCTATATTCCATCCAGAAAAGAGCCATCCGCCTGATTGGAGACCCGTACATCACGTGCATTCTCAATAGCCTGGAACATCGAAGGAAGGTTGGAGATTTGTCTCTCTTCGATAGATACTTTTACGGGAGGTGTTGAAGTGACTTAGCACATTTGATTCCATTAAGAACGGTACATATCAGAAATACGCGACGGACTGTGGCTGCTCATTGTTTTGAGGTTCAATTCAGTAGATACACTCGAACTTTCATCTGAAGAACTGCGTTTATATGGAATAAACTCCCTGAGAACTTTTTTTCCAAATGGATTCAATCTCAGCGATTCAAATCCCATGTTAATGAATATTTTCGCACAGACAGTGTTCTATGAGCGCCTTAAGGATTTTTCTGTAGTGCTTGTGTTTTGTCCTTAAAAAAACGAAATGTGCCAAAATTGCGTCAGCTGCAGCTGACACTGGTCAACAGAAACTTTTCAAAAGCTACTGTGCTAGGGAAACATGTGATATATTTTTCAAATAAAGTTTATGGAGATCAAATCGTGAGGTGTAGTTTTTGAATAAACTATGTATCTTCATCAAGTAACGGCCGAATCAATCAGAAAAAAAAGGAAAATAATGTTGAACCACAATCAAGTTTTTGATTTGGCTAGTATTAATCTGTAGGAATATGTATATTCAAATAACCATTTTTGGAACATACTTTCCATCTATATGTTCCAAATAATCTACTATAAATAGCAAATATGTCTATTCTTACTGTCTGTCATTAATAACAGAAATATTAGAGTTTCATTCGAATGACACACTTCAAAATTAGAAAACTAGGCAACCCAAAACTGAGAAAGCTGTATTTTATACTGAAGTTTTGATTGACAACAACAAACCCAATAATATAAAAAAGTTATTTCAGAAAAAAGATTCAAACCCAAACGAAATAAACGTTTGCTAAACTACATCTTTTTTGTCTCTCATGAAATTCTGATTCAATCTACTCAATACCATTTGTTTCGATGAAATGAGCATCAAGTCACACTTATTCTACAATATATGAAAGAATAGAATAGTTGGTTATGAGGAATTATTGAACAAGAAAACGGTTTTTTAGCAGAATATGCCTTGGTAGTCATGGCAAAAGGCATACATTCCATCTGGAAACAGCCTGTTGCATGCTTTTTAACCAATTCATCCACATTAATACTGGATATGAAAAGTATTGTGAACGAAGCTGTTAGACAATTGTCAAAAATTGGATTAAGAGTTAGGGGTATCATTTCAGATTTAGGTTCTAATTTTTATAAACTTGCCAGAAAAGATCTCGAAGTGACTGTAGAGCAGCCGTATTTCTTTGTTGATGAGAAAAAAATATTTAACTGTTTTGATACTCCTCATCTGCTGAAATGTAGCAGAAACCATTTTTTCGATGACTTTTTTAAATTTGTTGATTATACAACAAACAAGTGTCATCTTGAACAACTTTACAACTTGGATAAGGAAAAGCATTACAGACTAGCACCCAAACTTAATGATTTTCATTTATTTTCAACTATGAAGGTTAAATTAGCCAGTCAAGTTTTCAGTCATTCGGTAGCTACAGCGATGAATACTAATGCCAGTTCCAATCAGATACCATCAGCAGCAATAGGGACGGCTACATTCATTGAAAGTGTTCGATATTTTAAATTCAAATCGATTTGACAATGTAAAAGATTTCAATAAACCTTTTTTTCGGAACATCAAAACAAATTAATTTTCTGAGGAAAATAAAATATTTTTCAGCAAATTAACTATATTATCAAAGAGAGAGGTAAAACACAACTGGACAAATGATATTCATTGAGGGGTGGCAGATAACAATTTTGGCATTTCTGCAACTTTGGGAAATCCTACATAGTGAAGGACACTCCTACATATTGACGAGGAATATAAATCAGGACTGCCAGAAACTCAAATCTTACTCAAATTACCAAAGCTTTCAAAAACACATTTACTCTTCAGTATTTCACACAGACAGAAGGAACTAAATTTTTAGAAGATACTAGTGAGATTCTATCTAGTATTACAGATGCAGACATAAATAGAATGAATATTCTTGTGGAAGTTTCAAAAAATCCCTATAAAACTTTGAGAGTAGAGACAAATGATTACAAAACTCTAACAACTTTCGAAGGCAACAGCTTGGGCTATGTTTGTGGATATCTTTTGAAAGAGTGTTAAGGAAAACATTCATGTAAAGTATGTACATATTTTGCCATCGCGGCTAGTACCACACTGAATGAAACAGATGTATACAGTTATTTCAAGGCATACAGTAATACAGAAGCCAAACAGTTTGGAAGTTTACATATGCCTCCAGATTAATTTTCACAAAGTATCATTCATCTAGAGACAGAATTTCTTAATCATTTTAACAATTTATGTGCCACTGATTGCATAGGCAACCAGCTCAAAACAATGTTTTCAAAAATCATTATTTCTCACCCTTGTAATAATTTTCCTTTGGATTATTCATTTTCTTTCTTCACAAGGGTAAGAATTTATTATACTTTGAAATTTGCCAATAGAAGTTTGAAAACAAGTGTTAAAAAATATGAAAAACTCATCATACTGAAAAACCTTTAGAATAGATTAGCATAAGTTTTTGACCTGAATTGTATAATCTTACTTTACAAAATGTACGTTTATTTCACCACCTTGTCTTACTTTTTATCAATTCCTAAACATTTCAAAATCAAATCAGACATTTATTGTGAGCTACTCGTAGCAATGATGAAGTCAGATCATGGTCACATTTTTTTTGATCGAACCTCGTGCAGATATGCACAATAGGTATATCTTAGCCGACACCTTCCCGCCCCGCCACACGTCAGCAAAAAAAAACCTCGACCCGATACACCAAAGATGCCAACCGGGAGTGAATTTACTTGTATTTACTTTTATACGGTGCAAAAACGGACAAAAGTTTTGAAACAATCTAATACCTACTGAAAAAACACTAGATGAAATGTGCAATGTTCAGTTTTGCTAACTCCTAATTTAGTAATAAGAAACTGGATGGAATTTGTGCGGTATCGCATTATTGTTTATATTCTTATTAGTCCGGTCAAATTAGACTAAAAAATAAGAGTGAGGTACATAAATTTACGAGCTGCAAATGCGTGTAATTGTTCAAAACATAGTTAACATTTACGATTGTTTCAAACAGGTCAATATTGAAATTAACAATACTAATACGACATGCATCATTGACGGTGGATACTTACTACATCGTGTTGTGTGGGATAGTGAAGAAACATTTAGCATTATTTTAGATAAATACGTTCAGTATGTACGTAGACATTTTGGTGCCAGAATTACGGTCGTATTAGATGACTATGATTATTGCACTAGAAATATTAAAGCTGCAGAACAACGTCGTCAAACTTTAGCAACATCTTCATCTTCCGATATTCTATTTGATGAACTTATGACAGTTCCTACCAGTCAACATAAATTTCTTGCAAATAATCAACAAATCTCGGTTCATTTCAATGTTGAAGGATAACTTTATTGGCGAAAATATATTGGTTAAACAGGCTAATAACGATGCCGACGTACTGATTATTGAAACAGCTATGGAGCATAGATTTGACAAATACAACTATTGTTGTTGGTGAAGATGGAGACTTACTCGTACTTCTTGCTGCTTGAACTCCACCTGAAAAAACTATTTTTTTTTCTAAAGCCAGGAAAAGCTCAAAGTCAAACCGAAATATATTCGTCAAAAAGTTCACTACTTTTTCAAAGAGTCAAAATCAAGTACTATTTCTACACGCAATAACTGGTTGTGATACGACGTTTGCATTCTACAGGAGGGGTAAAGCAACAGTCTTTAAAATGTTTGAAAAACAAGATTTAGTTCAATTTGCTGAAGTTTTCAAAAAAAGTAATTCGACTCAAAAAGAAATTATCACCAACGAGATTCAGTTCAGAGCTCCAAAAAAAACACCTGTTTAGATAAGGATCGATATGCATGTTTCGTAAAACACAATAAAAATAAGAAACAGGTGCAATTAGCTTGTCTTCCACCAACCTCAGTTGCTACTCATCAACATCTTTTTTGGGTATATTACCAAGTTCAAGTGTGGCTTGGTTATCAGCTAGAGCCAAAAGACTGGGGTTGGAAGTTGGTCGACAATGCATTATAACCTATTCAGATTTTACTCCCACCTGCGCCGGAAAAACTGCTGAACACAAATTTTTGCAACTATAAAAAGGGATGCAGCGCTAAATGTGGTTGTAAAAAACTGTTGTGTTCTCTGGCATGTACACAATGTAGTCATGTTCTAATGCTGAATCACCAATATGGAGGATTCATTTGATACCAACGAGGAAACATGCGATACATCACTGTTGACGCAGCTTACCTACACCCAGGATGAACATCAAGAAGAAAAAGAAGAAGATCAAGAAGAAGAAGTAGACCAAGAAGAAGAACGACAAGAAGTATTTGAAGGTTATGACTCAGATTAATACATTTTTACATTTTTTTTATCTCAATCGCTTTTATAATTTCCAACCCTTCCTAATATATTTCATTATGCAAGTTTTCAATTTGACAGAATCACAATAGACATGTAGAATAGGCCTACTGGGGAAACCACGTTAAAAAAACGCGCTAAGTACACTACCTCATAGGTGACGTGGAAACGTGTGCATATAATGACGATTACAACTTTTTGACTCGTCGTATCTCAGAAACGGTGCCTCTAAGAAAAAAAGTATCGATACGTTTTTTGTAGAGAATTTTATGATCTACAATTTTTATTTGGGGTTATTTTATGATAAAACTTACCGTTTTCCTGAAAATCGCGAAAACCCAATTTTTTTCGAGATTTTTGACCTTTGACCTCGAATAATTTTTTTCCAGGCATCGCAATCATTTGGAATTTCAAAATCTTATTTTTAACTATGTTTTGAACAATTATACGCGTTTGCAGCTTGTTGTAAATATATATACCTTCCAATGTCTAGATTGACCGAATTATATAATTTATATCCCTGTTCACCAGCATCGATCGAAACTATATCCAAGTTCATCTTCACACAAAATTGGGACCAGAGTTATTCGATTTCCAAGTTTGCTGATGTATGTACTTTTTGAAAAGTTATATTTCCGCTATCGTTAGCCTTCACCACTTACATTAAACAGTTCACAACTGCACAACGCTTCCGTTTTGTCAGTTGGATTTGCAGCAGAAATTCCAGGCTTTGTACATGTTCTACTTGGTATTGCTATTTACATTTAGACACATCGCTTCATATATATTATTATGAAAGGAATACTATGGCCATGTCCTCATTTAATATACGGCATGTAGTCAACAGCCAAGTTCAAAAGCTTGTCCCAAGAATATATGGTCTGTTCACTAATTTATTCACTGGTGGTTGAGTTTTGAAACTACCCAAGAAGTGAAGTGGATATAAACGGCTTTACGGAGTCCGTTCAACAGAATACCTAGAAACCCCTCCATATCTTGCTGTCCATCCTCGTCCAGTATGTCCACTTATTATGCAACATTCTATGAATCCATCCACGTCGGACTGAAAGAAATACCAGTGTTAACAATAATTGCATGGTAAATCTTGGCATTTTTTTCCATTCTTCGTTCTTTATTTTAAATAAGAAAGAAAGTAATGAAACTGTCTTACAGAAATATATATTCCAACTAGAACTGATGAGAATTTTCTTCTCTCGTTCAATGAGATGTCTTTGCTTAGGCTGTTCAGCTAGTTGTAGAGTGGTGGACATGCGATCAAGGCTTGCAAATTCGAGTTGGTCGGTAGCCGGGCGGTTCGACGTGGGTGGGTGCTTTGTTCACTCAGTCAATTGGTCGATGTGTGAGTCAATGGTTCAAGCCTCAGGGTGAACGATCGATTTCCATTTGCTATCGTCCAACCCGTGTTAGGATCACACGTTAAAAGGTAAGACCTCGTTAGTCCTTAGCTCACACAGGTTTCGACTTCTGAGTGTTATCGTTCGTAGGGGTGCGATAACTGGTTAACGATTACTAGTTATTGCTTTGATTAGGTTGCAAAATCTCTCACATACACGATCGTGAATATAGATAGAAACTTGCCCATTCTGTAACAGTCAGGATAGATTGTTATTGACGGATTCAGACGAAACATCAGCATTGTCGAATTCAAATAGATCTGCCCAAGATTTTGGTAAAATATCTGTAGGAGTCAAGTATTGTTTTTTAATTTCAACACTATAACTTTTAGAGAACATTTGGAAAAATATTCAGCATTAGGAAAAACGAAGGGCAATTAAATATCTCTCATGAACATTACCATAGAAAAGACTTTTTTTTTTGTTTTGCAGAGAGAAGCAAAATAATTGGACAATTAAGTTTACGCTAGAGAGGAACACAAAGAGGATGTTTTGTGTAAGTTATTGTCTTCGATTTTAATGATCTTTTAGAGTGCAAGTCAGTGAATCTCCAGTGTTATTACTTGAAAAGATCTGGAATGGTATGAATACAAGGAGAATATAGTCACTTTCAACAACGCCTATGTGTTCGATATCAAATTTGAAGGAATTTCAATCGACACAGATCGACTGCGGTGATGAATGAATTACAGGGTGCAGAACGAAAAAAGAACAGCCTGGAAAACATTGTATAACAAAATATTGGTTATATGATGATTTGGACGTATGTTATGACTTATTATATCTATATTTAATCATATGTGCAATATTTGGTGAAACATTGAATATCTTATATCAGATCATTTTCTCTCAACTGATGAAAATATATGTTTTGAAATCAATGACAATCTGTATTTCTGCTGATGAATTGAAAAAGTGAGAGAAAGAATAGTTATTTATTATATAAGGAAAAAAAGTATAAGAGTTTAGCTCGAGGTTGTGTTGTTTTCCAACGCGAAGCGGAGGGAGACAAAAACCGAGAGCTAAAATCTAATATTTTTCACGTGTATAACACACCATTTTTTTCTGTGACGGGAAAAACGACGATTTGATATTGAAAAACAATTTTTTTATCTTTACTCATATATATGTATATATATACACAATAACTCACAAACTCAGGAGTAGAATATCATGGAATTTCAAAAGCTCTCTTTTAAAAGTTAGTAATAATTGAAAAAGCGCCATCTATGTGTAAGGCATGAGACTTTTGAGCCCATGTAGTATAATAGAAGTTGAATAGATATTAAAAACTGTGATTGAATATCACTACATTCGAAGAATGTAAGAAAGTAAATTATCAATATCAAATGCATATTCCATATCTACACTATTCATGATAAGATCTATACAGTTTCCACAATACATTTTATTTGAAACCCGTTTCTTTACACGGTAGCTTCATTAGTTACTGGTCCATGAAATTATCCTACAATATATTTTATATAACAGCAGATAATTTCATCATGGAGTATTCCAGACCACACATTCATTTTATGAAAATATTGCTTTTTTGGGTATATAACCCAATTAGAAATCTCCGCATTTTGGAACGAGATTACTCTATGTATAGTGAACGTAGATCCATCACCGAACGAATATGTTTTGAAAAAGTTTAAAAAATCATTTAAACATTTTCGTTAAAAACAGAATGTATACGATTCACTGTACTGCTGCTCATTGAAAGCTCATAAGGATTTCTGTTATGAAATTCTCTGGCAGTTTCTCTTGCCAAAAAAGCATAATCTCCGACAAGACGCACAAGTTCGATTTTATCTCGCATACTAAGTTCTTCCACGATAAATTTCTAATTCCTACTGCTTTACAAAATATTTTTCTTACTAATCGGGCATGATCTGACGTTACTGTATCATTACAGTTTTTGCCAGCAGCATTAACAATCAACAATAGTCTTTTGTTTCCAGTGCCAAATGAAAAGAGCGCGATTTTGCATATCCGCACGATATTTCACCAAGATTTAAAAACCGTTTAAGAGGTGTGCAGTCAACATTCTATCACGATGCAATGTGCATGTTGATTTGACCACAGAATTATCAGTATTGAATATTTTTAATGAAATTTGGTATACCACTATTTGAGAGGATCCCAGTTCAATGATGATTTTATATTTTTCCCAAAATATTGCTAATGCGATTTTTAGTATTTTAACTTGATAAAAAAACTTCGCAGCAGGCCTTAGTTTCTGTAGAAACAAAATGAGAATGTCAACAAACGATTGAATAAACCTATATTGACAGAAAATTAGTACAGTTCAAATTGTGACAATAAAAATGAAATTTCGAATATTAGAAGCGGTCAACGAAATTACACGAAGATACATAAGAAGTAGTAGTATGATGAAAAAATCATTCACCAAGTGACAAAATGTTTCAGGAGATTGATATAAGCCATTTTCATCACCTCTCAATAATACTTTGGCTGTACATTCTATAGAAAATTTGGCCCCGAAAAAATATATGTAACTCCTTAGGCTTCACATAAGGAGACTACATTGTGTGAAGCTTCAGCAACTTTTGCAAGTCCACCAGTATTAAATCCTGAAGTTTTCGTTTGATTCGTGCATAATAATGTTGATTTCTATATCAACACTAAACGACTAGGAGGTAAAGGAACTTTCCATTACATGGAAAGTATTGAGATAGTTACTCCATGTAAACTGTTCGAATGTACAGATATTTTCTGAATGAGAAAAGTAATACAAGTCATGCATTCATGAAACAATAAAAATTAATTGGTGATTCGGGGCGACTTTGTTGATTCCAGTGGCGCATTTGCTTTTTCAGCTGCAGGTAAACCCGGAAAAAACTGCAGCACCACATCATCTGAAGATCTTGAACTGCCCATGTCCTCTCTTTCAAAAAAAAAATGTAGGGTGTCTCCAGAGGCTCCAATAAATTCAGGACATCGCCAGAACACTTAGTGACACGGCTGTCGTCGAACTAAACCAGTACGTTTCGTCTTTGAACAATGCATAATAATGACCAGATTCAACGCCAGAATCACAGTGAACAATGACTGAATGGAGATTATAATAGTGATCTGCTAGATTGAAGTCTTCATCCATTTCGAACCTTCGTAAGAGTGTGGTGCTTCCGTCAGAGGTTGAGTCATGTATGAAAATCATCAATGTTATTATTAGATTGACTGGTGTCTCAGCTATACTCGTTTTCTTATAATGGTCAGTTAGTTTGGCGCATGTTTGGCAATACAGTGGATCATCACATGTTGAAAGTTTCATTTTCAGATGATTTAACAATAAGTTTTGCACGTACTGGTGATCAGTCACATTAAGAAAACGCTAGTTGAAGTTCCAGAAAATCACATACGTTTTTGCTACCTCTTGAACATTCAATAGGAAGTAAACAAGTGAGGACTTGTCCAGCAAAAAATCTACAAACAGACAAGATATACTGTATGGAATCATTCAAACCATGACGGTTAGGAGTATTGATTCTGCAATTTGGATGCTCACGAAGAGTATTGAACAAGAATACCAAGAATTTAGAGCAATCCTTTTGTTGTCCTAACAAGTATCTAATGGACTTCAAAGACTCCAGGAAATCGGTTGGTGGGTATGATGGTACATTCTTACGAAACTGCAACTGCATTAACAATTGTTTGAGTTTGGTAAATGAGTAGGAAACATTTTTGTTCTCGTTCATCATTAAAATCTTGTTCTTGAAATTCTTCGTCAAGAACAACACTCGTAAAATGCTATTCATGTTGCAAGTGTTTCCTAAATCATTTAATCCAATTTTCTTCGCAAGATTTTCAGGACAAATGTCTACTGATTCGTAAGGAAGAACATGTTTTCCAGAATCTGTATCAGAACCATTTCTCAATCTGTAAACGATATTTCTAGGTGATGAAGGGTTTCGAAGAGGTATCGATTCGGCTCTTTCTCCATGAAGCTCATCAACTGAAAGGGAATCATAACCACAAGGACCGCAGCTCATATTTGGGAGGCATTCATAAATTACTTACTTTAGATGCTCTCTTCTTTCGCAAAAAAATCTACAGCTGTGTTAAAGAATATAAGTTATTGCAATAATCAATTTTTACGATTTCAAAATCAAATGCAAAACTTTTAAATTTGTAGACATTTTCATTTGTGTTATTCACAGCACACGAAAAAATCATTCAGGACTACCCCCCTCACCCCACGTGCTCCACTAATGGCATTGCCTTATATTGATGACCTACAGTCTGCCTCATAATTTGTAACTGTAATATTGTACACCATGGATTAAAATCATGTTTTGTTTATGGTACTAGCATTCATATGTATATTACTGAAACATATTTGTTTTCTAGAAAATAATACTATTTTTGTACGATATATATCCAACAGGTAACTCTCCCTATTCTCAATCATTGTGAATGGCAATATAACAAATGAGTATCAGACTGTTTCCTACAAAAAAATTAACAGATTGGAAATCTATGGTAGCTATTGATATTTAATTTTTTTTTCAAAATATTTTACTATTTCACTCATTTTTTTTCGATATAGGGAATTCGAAACTTTAACATGAAATCTATATTCACTAATAATACAGGAAAATTAAATTTGCGAAATATTTTTTATGAATACTTGATGGAGAAGTGATTACGAGAATCACAATTATGTTCTGGTTTCAATATTTGATTCGAATAGAAATTCGTGGCAACATCAATTACCTCAAGAAATTGAAACATATCATCCGAGTGAAATAGCATTTCAGAAACGTACTATTTTCTAAATTACTTGCGCTTGTTGGTTACTCTATTATTTCCATAAACGTAGTTGATGCTCTTGAAGTAGTAACAATTACTTCAAATACGAACCCACTGTTAGCTGAGTGAATAAATTATATGTTAATTTGTATTCTCTAGTTTTAATAGCAGGAGGCAATTAGATGTCGTTGATTAAACTCAAACGTTATTCAAACACAAAGCAAAACTGCTAAAACAAGATCTCAATTAAATTGAAGAAATCCTGTGGAAATGTTTTGTTAATCAAGCTGAAATGATATACAGGAGCTATACAGAAACTACGCTGAAAATTTTTATTCAATCTTTCAAACACAAATATTCATTGAAAGTAACTTCGGTTTCCACTCCCTTGCAAAGGAGCAAGCAGCTATATCAGAACAGAACCTGTCTTTGGCATCGCTTCAGGCTTTGCCTAACACACACTGAACACCTGAATAGCAAGAAGATTTATGGACTTCTGGCAGAATCTTCCAGGACTGGCTGACTCCAAGGCGTTTATTCACCTTTCGAAGCTTGATACCAAACAGTTGTTGGACTACAGTAGGAATGAGCTACGATGTCTAACAGGCCTTCTTACAGGTCACTGTCATTTGAATCATCATATGCAGAGACTCGGACTGTCGAGAGACAGTGTCTTTAAAAAAGTCTATTTAAAATCTGTTTTTCCGTTAACCAGCTGTCGCACCCCTACGAACGATAACCCTCGGAAGTCTAGCTAAGGATTAACGAGGTCTTACCTTTTAACGTGTGATTCATAACACGGGTTGGACGATAGCAAGTGAAAATAAATCGTTCGGACTAGGGCTTGGATCACCGACCAACACGGCAGTCAATGCGAGTGAGTGAACAAAATACCCACGTCGAACCGCGTGGCTACCGACCGACCGCCCCTGTTTGGAAAATGATGAAACAGCAGAGCATATACTTTGTGCCTGCCCCGCACATATTCAGATTTTTACAGTTCAGCAGAGCCGTACTCTTACTAACTGACCTGAAAGATCAATCACCACACAAACTAATTGGCTTCGTTAAGAAGGTGTGTTCATTTGGTCGAGTGTGAATAGGTGTGAGCCAGAATAAACTCTTGCAGGTTGCGGTGGAGGGTCGAATAAATCCACTCACTTAAACCTAACCTAACCACTTCCCCCGTCTATCATTTCTCAAACACGTACACTAAACCATCTTTTTAGAGCTTATTGCAGCTGTGGTGAAATATACATGGTCGGAAGCCGCGCGGTTCGACGTGAGTGCTTTCACTCACTATCGTCCAACCCGTGTTAGGAATCACACGTTAAAAGGTAAGATCTCGTTAATCCTCAGCTCGAACAAGTTTCGACTTCGGAGGGTTGTCGTTCGTGGGGATGCGATAACTTGTTAACGGAAAAAACCTATATTTACCAACATAACAATATATTCAAACATACAACTTCAGCATAACAGCAGTAAAGTAATATACGAAAATGCTAGGAATCGCACGTTGAAAAGCGAGACCTCGTCGATTGTTAGTTCGCATAAGTTTCGACTTTTGAGGGTTGTCCGTCGTAGGAGGTGAGAGCTGATTAGCAATAAGAACAATGAGAATTGATAATTGATACTTGATAATTTTAAAATAATCTCATTCCTAAGGAATTTGAGCATGTTTGTTTGAAGGTGATTGACAATGTTTCATGATGAATTTCACTAGTTCGGACTTCCATTGTCTTCGATATAAAATGATTTGAAATCCCTGAAACAACTAAAAAAGAAGAATTAAAAATGAATAGCTGAAAATAACAATTATATTAAGCAAAATAAACCTGAAATGTAATAATAGTGAAATAAAATACAGGTAAAATAGAACAATTGAACAAAAATAAATAAAAATAGAGAAATGAAAAAAGAAAGAAAAAAGAAATAAAAAGGAAGAAAGATTTCTTTTCTTTTTTCATTCCTGTATTTTTATTAATTTTTGTTCAATTATTCTATTTTACTTGTATTTTATTTCACTATTATTTCATTTCAGGTTTATTTTGCGTAATATAATTGTTATTTTCAGCTATTCATTTTTAATTCTTTTTTTTTTAGTTGTTTCGGGGATTTCTAATCATTTTATATAGTAGAAAATGGAAGTCTGAACTAGTGGAATTTGAGCATATAATAAAAAAAAACCAAGCCAGAAAAAAATTTAAATTGAATTGAAAGAAAAATGTTCATTCACAAAAAACTCTCACAAGAAGAGTTTGTATTTGTGACAGATGACTCTATGAGAAGACCACTGCACACACTACTTTTACATCGCTCGTGGAAGGTGAGAAAAATAATGTATCAATTATAAATTGAAACCAGCCCATAATATCCTGCAAGATTTGTTTGATGATTGTCAGTCTCTAACTTTAATTTTGGCTATAGTTTGTTTCGAGAGTTTTGTTCCCTTTAATGATTCTATAGTAAACTGTGATATCTCAGTGAATACTCATTCAATTTGATTGAAATGAGCGCCATTTGAATCAGTGCACTTTTGTTAATGTAACACAAGTCGATTGATTTCATCTTCGGGATTCAATATGGTCGACGAAGATCGTTTTTTCCTGTCCTGATTGGCGAAGGTTCTACCGATGAGAAAGTTATCGAAGGGCTTGGAATGGTGGTAGTCGGTTGGCGAGAGGCCTAGGTATGTGAAGCAGAACTTAGATCCTCAATTCGTTTAATTTTCGGACAGTGATTTGTGGAACGTGCGGACGGGCGTTGTCACGGAGCAGGATCAGACCTCTTCTGTTGACCAGTACTGGCTGCTGACGACGCCATTTTTGGTTAATTTTGTCGTTTTTCTCACAATAGGACTCTGTTGTGAGCGATTGGCCCGTTTGCAGGAACTTATTTCTTGTCCAATGAATGTCCTGCACAACTCATGGTGTCGTAGATTATCCACTTTTCATCACACGTAACGATCCGATCCAAAAATGAACGTTTTGGTTGCGTAAAAGCAAAAAAGAACAGACCTCAAAACGTGCTCATCGTTCAAATCATTGGGCACCCAGTTTTCGAACAATCTTATATATTTAAAACCATTAAAAATCGCATAGGAGCCCAGTTCTTCCGCCATCCCACGCACCGTTCGTGATGGGATCGTCTCCACCAGGGTCATCTAATCCTCGTCCTGGACTACTGCTGCGGGGCTCATCTTCGGGGCTCAAATCTCTGGAACGAAATTTCGCAAACCAACTTCGAACATTACGTACATTAACACTATCATTGCCAATAATAATAATAATAGGCCTTTATTCCCGGAATTATACGATGAGTAAGTGTGAACATTTATTGAAACGGAAAAGGCTGCATATCAGTTGGTTGCATCAAAAGATGCAATCTCTGTTTTTCATTTTAGGGTTGTTTCGGCAGCTCTTTGGTTCAATTCGAACAGGTAGAGAAAATTTGGCTGAAAATCGCTCAATAACTACATTGTATGTAGATTTAGTTTAATCTTCTTCTTGAGAATGATCTCTTGGTGATTGAAACACGTGCCGAAGTGTTAAAAATAATGGTTTGGTGTTGGGATAAAATTCCAGTAATATTTATATATTATTCCACAAATATCAATTGACTGTATGGTAGTAAAATAAAAAATGTCAGTCACAATACACATAAAATATGTATCGATCATTTGTAACGGTTGAGAAATTCAGAACGAAAACATCAGCAACTATATTTCTATCACCTACTATTTCGTTATTCAGCATCAATTGATTCTCGAATCTCAACATGGTCCTGAGAGGATAATTTTGATTTTATTCCAAATTTTATTTAGTTGTGTGATTGTGTAAACAAAACATTGCGCGACGTTTTAACTGGATGTATTATCATGAAAAACGGTCGCTATAAACGGTTGGTCGCTTAAACCGGAGTCACACTAAACGATATATTTTCTCAATAACTAAATACGAAAATAGACTTGAGTAAACATTATCGTCGCTGTAAACGGATAGTCGTTATAAGCGGAGTCGTTATATATGAATTCTATTGTATTTGAAAGTGCTTTCTCAGTGCACATCCACCATATAAAACGAACCTACATACAAAATTACAGCCTCCGAAAATATAGCGGTACTGAGAAACAGTGATGAAAGGTTATTTTCATATGTGAAGGACCTCCTTTTGTCCCCAGGAGGGCGCCTCAGTTGAAATATCGAAAAATAGTTATTTATGTATCAAGGGAATTAGGAGGGCCTTAATTACCGATGGCAAAGTTTGCGTCCCGAGGGCCTCTGGCCCGAAGGACAGCAATTGCCTGAGGTTATTAAGGCTCATTAATTCCCGTGGTACATAGATAATTTTATTTCTGACCGATTTCAATAAAATTTTGTTCATTTTTGAAACGGAAAAATGTACCAATTCATTACCTTCCCGGTATATTTGAATCAGGTACCGTTGATTATAGTAGAGTTTTCTTGTTGCTAGGTTGTTGCTATGTTACTTGTTTATAAACAGAACTTTGTTATCAAGCTGTGTTTGCGGTGAAAACGTGTTTTCTACCCCAAATATAATGGAGGATATTTTGAAAAAAGCTGAACAAGCAAGAGAATCATTAATTCCATCGAAAAGTGAAGCCGTATACCAAAAAGAATACAAGATATATCTGGACTGGCTGACACGGAAAAATGTTATGCCAAAAGATGTCACTGAAATTGTATTTCTGGCATATTTTCAAGAACTGGTAAGGAATTTTCTATGTTTTTCGGTAGATTTGGTAGTAATTGTGTTTATTCGTTTCAGTCAGAAACGTATAGTCCGAATTCTTTATGGATTAAATGGTCAATGCTAAAATCGATGGTGACTATACATGAGAAACGAGATATCACCAAGTTCAATGAACTACAGGCTTTTTTGAAACGGAAGAGTAAGAGTTATAAGCCGAAAAAGTCTGCTGTTTTATCTCCTAAAGATGTTATCAGATTCCTGAAGGACGCTCCTAATGATATTCATTTATTGCATAAGGTAATTTTTTTCTTATTTTCCTTTTTGTGTGTATTTATTTTGTTTTTTTTGTTATAGGTTGTTTTGATTATGGGTTATTTTGGAGAATGCAGAAGTCAGGAACTTTTGAATATGAAGATATCGGATATAGAGGACCGGGATTCCGTTATGGTAGTGAACGTACCGGAAAGTAAAACTGGTGTATCGAAGAAATTTACTGTTGTGGATGAAAAAGAGTTCTCCGCTTTGCCTTTATTAAGACTTTATATGTCTTTGCGTCCTAAAGGTATTGAACGATTTTTTTTGAGCTTCCGACAAAATAAATGTACATCTCAGCCAATTGGAAAAAACATGTTTGGGAAAATCCCCAGCAAAATCGCAATGTATTTAGGATTGCCAAACTCATCTTCCTATACGGGACATTGCCTTCGTCGCACTTCTGCTACTGCTCTAGCCAATGCAGGAGCAACTATGACTAGCTTAAAAAGACACGGAGGTTGGAAAAGTTCCACGGTGGCGGAGGGGTATTTGGAGGATAGCTTCGAATTGAGAAATAAAACGGCGCGTATGTTGTCTACTTTGTCATCAGAAGAGGCAGGTACCTCGACTGTAGTGAACAGAAGCTCCAGCTATACAAAAGAAGAAATTGTTTCCAGTGGCGGAAGTAATTTTCAGGGAACATTTCAAAATTGTACATTTATTATTTGTAATGACCTGAATAAATAAAATATGGTTCAGTTTTCATTTCTATTTATTTTTACTTGCGAAAGGTAGAGGGAATTATAAAATCTATAATGTCCCAAGGGAGTTATGACCCTCTTTATTGATAGCGTAACTATGACGATATAAGCTTATAATATCCCGGTCAGAAATAAATATTTTTTGATTCAACATCTACAATATGAAACGAATCCACATACAGAAGTTCAGTCTCAAAAATATAGCGGTACGAAGAAAGAGTCATGAAAAGGTAATTTTTATATGTGAACGCACACTTTTCAACCCCGGGGGGGGCAGTAGAAATATTCGAAAATCCTTACTTGGTGCACATTTGAGACTTGAGAAGCACTTATGTACCAAATTCTTTTGGTTATCTACTGCTTTTTTAGGCACTCTGTTTCGAAATTAACGATTTATTCTATAGTAGGGCAAATTCAGGATAATATGATTCGACTTTTATTATTATTATTATTACATATAAATAAAGGCTGAGGACAAAGTCCTATGTAAGCCTAAAAACGGAGGATATGAACAAGTTAATACAATGCATGCAAAAAGAAAAGAAAAATATTTAATTTATGCATAGAGGCGATTAAGCAAATAAGCAAATATCTATTTTGTTTTTAAAACTGTTCACTGAGTTGGAATTCATAACATCGTTGGGTAAGTTATTCCATGTTTCGAAAATACGATTCCCAAAAAAATATAGTACCAGCCTCGTTGCGAATTTTTCCTTTTTTAATTTGAGTGTGTGACCACGTAACCGCGAATCATTGTTGAAAACAAAAAGTTCTTTCTGATTAGCATACTTATACTTAGCTATACGAGAAGATATGATGAGGTCCCCACGGAGTCGACGTTGGTCAGAAGCTAGCAGTTGTGCCATCCTCAGTCTTTCAGGATAGGTTGGAAGCACTACACCAAAAGTCATACGTGTGGCTCAACGCTGTACATTTTCCAACAAGTTCCTATCGAGCACCAGAACGGGACACCACACTGAACCTGCATACTTCATGATTGGACGAACGTAGGTTTTGTAGAGTTTTATGGAACTTAAATATGGTAGCTGGAGGAATGTTTTGCGGATGAGGTGAATCAGTGTGTTTGCATGTGGATATCATATGTTCGGACCAAGTTAAGTGAGTATTAATAGTCACTATCAAGTCTACATGTGAGGACACTTTACGTAACGATTGACCGCTTATTGTGTACGTATGGACTGGATTGTTCTTTCCTTGATGAAGTACGACGCATTTGTCGACGTTAAGAGGTAGAAGCCAATCTTCGCACCAATGAATAAGTTGAGGTCTTCTTGAAGGAAATGATGATCGACTAAGGCATTTCCATACAGTTTAGTATCATCGACATAAAACGACTTGCTGGACTTCATGTGAAGAGCAAGATCACTTGCATAAACAACGAAGATGAGCGGGCCAAGAAAAGATCCCTGGGGTACTCCACTTGTGACTTGTTTGTGCGAAGAAAAAGAGTGACTCACTTTGACCTTGAGAGTTCTATCTGTCATGTAATTTTCAATCCATAGGTTTAGTTGGCCTCGAAAACCGTATGTGTCAAGTTTGTGCATTAGCCTCCTCACTGGGACCCTGTCGAAAGCCTTGGCAAAGTCAAGATAAACGATATCTGTCGATATTTTCCTATCGTAAGCTGTCGTCCAATCGTTCATGCACTGTAGTAGATTGCTGGTGGTTGATCTACCTTTGACGAAACCATGTTCTTCTGGTGGTATGATTGTGTTTTTTGTTAACAATTCTGACATAGTTCCTACGATGATGGATTACATTACTTTGAAAGGTACGGATAAAAGACTGATGGGGCTGTAGTTAATTGAATTGAGTTTATCGCATTTTTTGAAAATAGCGGTGACAGATGCCTTCTTCCAAGCCCAATTGTTTACATGATTATTGACAACGGAGAGCAGAGAGTTTTGGCAAACTTTTTGAGAAAAAAGGGGCTCATTCCATCCAAACCAGGGGATGAATTCGATTTAATGTTCGATAAATTATTTTTGATTTCTTCCGAAATAAACGTCACATTGGTGAAATTATCACGTAGTCGTTATGCTATAATTTCTGATAATTGGTCATCTCGAGGTTCAACCGTGAAGGAGCTTGTGAAAGAATCGACCAAAATCTCTGCCGATTCGATGTCTGTAGAACACAAGGAACCGTCAGGTTTTCATGGGAGCGGAATGCTTACTTTGGTGTTCAGGTTAGATCGTATGAACTTGTACAGTTTTTCATTGTTTTCAGAGTCTGCAATGGATTCTTCGAACTCACGACGTGAACATCGTATTGTTGTTACCAAGTGTTTTGAGGAATTTCGATGAGCTAGGTAATCTTCTGTGGCTTTTGATCGTTTGTATCTTTTTTGTGATGTATGAGTGACATTATTTAGGCATTGCTCCATGGTTTGAGAGGATTTTTCCGGCATATTTAGTTGCGGGAGTTCTTGTCAGCAGAGGCAGTTACGGTCGAGAAGAATTTTTCCCAGAGAATATCAACGTCATCACATGCGTTAAACAGTTGTGTTCAATAGATGGTAGAAAGTTCCTCGGATAACTGATCAAAGTCGATTATTTTGAAAACTTCGGTTTCGTACTTGTTTGGCATGTAAATGTTGAGCTGAACAGTTGCGTAGATTACTGCACGGTCCGATAATCCAATAATTGGTAGGATTTCATGATCTGTGATGATCTTTCCATTCATTTCATTGATTCGGAATCTAGTTGGTTCAGTGATGAGTTGTCAAAGGTTTGAATCGGGAACTAAATGCATGAAATTACTAGTGGCGCTATTTGTGTCAGGTATACTATTAATGGGCCAAGTGATATTGGGGTAGTTGAAGTCACCAGCAATGATGAGGTTATCAAGGGTCGATAGTTGATTTAAGTAATTGATCAATTGGACATTGGGTTCATGGGATACATCATAAGGTCTGTAGATACATACAATATTTATGCTGACAGTTTCATTGGTGAGGCTGACATGTAATTTCATTTTCAGTAGGTGAAAAGTTCCACATTGAAAAATAATACTGAAATTCGAATGTACAGAGTGGACCAAATTGGACCGTTTTTCAAAGGGAAACCCCTGTTTTCAAACTAGATAAATGAAAACTGATGACTCTATTTCGAGATCAAATGTTATGAAAAACTTTATGGTGAAAACCGCATATCGATATCTATCATCGTTTTAGAGTTACAGCATGTTTGTTGAAAATTTGCTGTAACATTTTTCCTATAAAATTTTTTTCTTTTCTATGAGTACATCTTCGAAGTAACTTTTTACGTAGAATTCAATGGTGTAAAACACTTATTTTTTCAAATGAGATATCAATAGTTATTGACGAAAAACTATTATTTTGAAGAGTCACTTTCTGCATAATTCAATAGAGCTTTAATTTGCCTTTCCAAAAATGTAGCACGCTTGATGTTTCTTTGAGATACATAGCTTTTAGGTTTTTGCAAGTAGACTTTGAAATGCACACTTTGATCAAATACGCTTTGGACGACGCAACGATAAAACAACTGTCAAATTTTTATTTAAGCAGTAAAGACGCTCTTTAATAAGTGGTTTTTGTTCAATTTTCAAACACATTCGTAATGAAGTATGAGAATTATGAAAAATGCAAATCGAGGAAAATGCAGAAGCAGCAAGCAATATCACGAGAGGTATCCAGAGGGAAAAGAACCTTATAGAGACATTTTGGAAAAATTGCCACAAAACCTAATTGATGGTGATCAATTTGAAAAGAAATTACCCTAATTATATGAATCGAATAGGGATGAGGAGTTGGAAGAAATATTCGTTTTAGTAGCTATTTGAATCATAATAATATTTTATTTTCCACTCGACAATATACGTTGTATGGGATTCGTCAGATAAACAGAAATTATTTAACCTAATAAAAACATTAAGAAATGGATGAATATAAATTATTTTCATCTGTCAGTTCCGGACAAAAAGTAATACACAGAATAAATACACTTCTTTGAGAGCATATTTTTCAATTTATTTTTAAAAACATTCAAGGTAGGGGATTCGGTAATATATTTCGGTAACTTATTGAAGAGCTGTGGCCCTACGATATTGGGAGAATTACATCCTAATTTATATATATTATATGGTATATATATATATATATATATATATATATATATATATATATATATATATATATATATATATATATATATATATGTGTGTTTGTTTTTAACAAGTTCAAAAGAGAATTTATTTGAATAAACATAAACGCAAAATTTAAAGATAAACAAACTTGGTAGAGTTAATAACCTAAATTTTTTGAACAAATCCACGCATGAATAGGTACTAGATACTTTTGCAATTGCAATTCTTTTTTGTACCAAGAAAACTTTGAAAGCATATGCGGACCAGCCCCAGAAAATTATTCCATATCGTAGGCGTGTCTCTATTTGTGCATAATGAACAGAAATAAGGTGTTGCTCATCTAGAACAGTACGTAGGTTCTTAAGCATGTACACCAGTGTATTCAACTTATTAGAAACATATATGCAGTGATTTCCGAAACTCAGGGTTTTATCAAGATACATTTCTAGGAATTTAACTGTCTCATCTTGCTTGATACAGCTGCCCTGAATACAAATACAAAAAGTTCTAACTGAACCATCTGCTAGCATTATTCAAAATACTATTACATTTGAATTCAAGAGCATCATCTAATTTTTCAGATATCAAAAATGGAGTGTCATCGGCATAAACGGACATCTCGTCTGCAGAGACACACCCAATTTCATTCAGATATAATATAAAGAGTACAGGTACCAACATGGACCCTTGTGGAACCCCATGTTCGACTTCTACTTGATTAGAATTAATATGATGCTCTACTGAATGGTCACGATAGAAAATACTGACATATTGCTTCCTGTTTTTCAAGAAAGTTTCTATCCAATTTAAAGGTCCTTCGCATATACCGTATTTGGGTAACTTTGCTAATAAGGATGAATGTTCAACGCAGTCGAATGCCCTGCTCAGATCGCAAAACACTCCAACAGGGCACTCGCCTGCCTCAATATATTTCACAATATCGTGATAAAATGAATGTATGGCCGTAATTGTTAATTTGTGGTTTATAAATCCATGTTGATTCTGATCCAGTATATTATTTACTTTCAAGAAAGCACTCAATCTATTCAAAAAGGCATATTCAAAGATTTTTGACAGGGGCATAGGAACTGTAATTGGTCGGTAATTAGACATTTCATTACTGTCTTTGTTTTTATAGAGAGGTGTAACTTTAGCAACCTTCAAACTGTCAGGAAATGTTCTTGAGCAAAATGAGAGATCGACCAAGAAGGTAATTGGTTTTATGATATATTCTAAAATTCTTTTTAGGAGAAAACTGGGAACTCTCTCGGAGCCTGAGGATTGTTTATTTTTCAGCTTACTTATTAGTAAATAAAATAATTCCTCTTCAGTGTACGGGCACAACAGAAACTTAGGTTTGGTAAAATTTTTCACGTCTACGTCTTTATTTGTTTGCTTAGTAAAATGTGGTGAACCATTTGAAATTTCTTGAGGAACAGTTTTGAAATAATTATTAAACTTATCAGCAATCACGTATGGATCCGTTACACAATCGTTATTAACTTTGATTTCTGAATTTTGTCTAACTTTATTTTTATTTGTGAGTTCAGAGACCACGTTCCAAGTAGTTTAACATACATTTTCACTATTATTTATTTTATTTTGATAATAGTTCTTCTTTGTTTGTTCAATCAATACTTTATATCTTTTCTTAACTTCAAGATATATCAATTTCAGTTCAGGATTAATAGAACTCAGATAATGCATGTTTTTGAGCCGTGAGCTAGAGTTTTTCACTTCTTGGTTAACCCATTTTTTTGTACTTTTACTAATATGATGTTTTATTAGAGGAAAATTAGAATTGAAGTGATAGATAAAATATTGGTAAAATAAGTCAAAAGATATATTCAGATCACTTTGAATATATAGTTCATTCCAGTTCTCATTGCTCAGACTATTTTTGAAATCGTTTATGTTTTCTTCAGAAAAAACCCTTTTATATTTAGATAATTTCAAGTTACATTCATTTGTTGTATTCATTTCATAAAAGATAGTTCCGATGATCTGAAACATCATTGTATGCAGAGACTTGGACTGTCGCCTCTGTCTGGAAAATAATGAAACAGCAGAGCATATACTTTGTGCCTGCCCCGCTGGGGACCGAATCAGGTTCTTCGAGTTTGGCAGATCCGTACTCTCACCATGTGACCTGAAAGACCACTCACCATACAAACTAATCGGCATCGTTAAGAAGCTGGGTTTATTTGGTCGAGTGTGAATAGGCGTGAGCCACAATAAACCCTTGAGGGATGCGGTGGAGGGTCGAATAGACCCACTCACTTGAGGTCTACCTACCGACCTAGTAGCTATTGAAAATAATCCCAAAACGTCAACGCGAAATTTGAAAACATCAACAGGCCTACCGAGACATGATGTTAGGAGGATTTTGAAAAACACAAATTCAAGCCATACAGGATCAGAAGAGTTCATCAACTCAGACCAGAAGATTTTGAGGGCCGCATGGCTTTTTGCCAGTGGTTCCTGGAAAGTTGTAACTGAATGCGTCATTTTTCGTTAAATTGTATTTGGATAGACGTAATTTATATGAGCAGTGCATGCATTTTCAACTGCTACAATTCCTATATTTGGGCACAACAAAATCCTCATTCTATTGTGGAGCATAGAAGAAGTCAAGGAAGATTTGAATTCAGTGTGTGGGCAAATGTTTTCAGGGGTAGAATTATCTGTCCATTCATTCAAAATGGCTCTTTCATATCTCAGAGACAAAGGTGGGATAGAAGATTTTTTTATTTCGTTTCAGTGGGTATAAAGAGTGAAATACAAAAAATGTGACTAAATCTGGGCTCGGCACAACTTTTGGTAGCCGAAAAACCTCGAAATTTTCGGACATTTTTCGGTTTTTTTCGCAATATCTCGAAAAAGAGTGATTCTAGCGAAAAACAGTCCCTTTACAAAGTTGTAGAGCATTGAATTCTATACAAATTTTTTTTTTCCTTTTACGATCAATAGGGAGCGAGATACAGCATCTCAAAGATGGACAATTTTTCTCAAAATGGTAAAAAAGCCAAATAGCGCCTTCTTTTGTGTGTATTATTGCGACCCATGCATTCTTCGGTTGTATTGTACTTTCGAACTATATTTCGGTACGATGAGATTCTCCAGACCCCCTCTCATCACCAACCCCCCCCACCCCACAATTTGATAACTCATGAGGAATAAGTAGGCATATCGGAACCCTGAAGTCAATACTATGAAACAAAACTATGGTGAATGAAATAAAAAGAGTTTTCTTTCCACAAATGGTCTCAGCAGAAAATTCAAAATATACTTTATTGTTATGAAAATGAAGTAGAATAATCTAGAACCTTTCTGTGAGCCCCTTCCCATTACAAAATTAATCACCAACTGAAGGAATGAAGGAGACAAGGGAGTGAGAAAACATGTGTATGGAAAAAACTTTTATCAAACAAGTGAAGTATTTAATTTCAATTGAATCATTGAAAAATTGACCAATGAAAAGAGAAGTTAACCTTTCACTTCCCTGCCTTCCTAGACGTTTCGACGGTCTTGGTTCCTTAGGAACAGATGCCATGATGGGTGGGTCCACGTAGACCTCATCCATAGTTGATGAGGTGGATGTATCTTCCTCTTCCTCACCATCTGTGTCCAGGTCGGAGGAGTACAGTGGGACATTGTCGCTGTTTTTCGCTAGATCCACTCCTTTTTGAGATATTGCGAAAAAACCGAAAAATGTCTGAAAATGTCGAGATTTTTCGGCTACCAAAAGTTATGCCAAGCCCTGATTCAGTCACATTTTTTATATTTTACTCTGTATACCCATTGAAATGAATTGAAAAAATAAAATCTTCTACCCCACCTTTTGTAAGGTGAAATCCTCTGGGAACTGGACTGCTAGATTTGACCTCCAGACACAGCCATCAGTTTTCGTCTATCTAGTTTGAAAACAGGAGTTTCCCTTCAAAAGTGTCCAATTTGGCCCACTCTGTATAGTACAGTTTTGTTGAATTTCCTTAGCCTTCCGTGTAGTTCACGGTTATCATAATCTCTTGGAGGATTATAAAAAAAAATAATATTTCCCGACACGTGGATAACTTACATTCGTATATAAGCACCAAGATAATGAACAGTTGGATCGTTATTTTCTCGTCCGCGCTGCTGGCATAAACAATATTCGTGTCTGCGGAGCGATATTCGGGTCGTAAACGAACATTTCATGCAATTCGAAGGAAAACTACATCTAACCACAGTGATTGTGATCATTACGTCCGTGATGACGTTTAATGGTCTTTTCAGAGATCGTAAGTACAAGAAAACGAGTCGCATGTATGACATCGTTCGTCGTTATCTTGAAAGAGTGAACATCATAAAAAATATCTAAGGGAAGAAATGTTCTGGTTTTGCAGTTTGTTTTGTTGAATAGGTTGCCAAATATGGTCGCAAGTGATCCTTCAACAGCATCTCGAATATACATGACTACAAACAATTAGTCTAATCAACAAGTTCAAAAATATGAAAAATAGAGATAAAGGTCTTAAAAATATGAGAGATAGCTCATTCGATTCGGAATCACCTCTAGAAAAATGTTTTCGAAGGATTTTGGTGCAGGTAAAAAATTGCAATTGTTATTAACAAAATGAGATTTAAAAAAAATGGTATTAAGTTTTTCGTTAATAGCTCAAAAAATATTAATATTTAAGCAATTTTGAAGAGAACTCGTTGAAGAGGAGAAAATTTTCGATAAAAAAGTCCCGACTTCCGAAACTCTATCTCCATTATTTATAATTTTAATTTGACGTTGAAAATAGGGTTCCGCTGTTACGGCATGCGTGCGCTGCCGCTAAAGAGAGTTTATCTGAAGGAATAATTTTTTTATAATATGGAATGATATTTTGAAAATAATCTAGTATGTTCTTAACACTTGAATGAATCGAGTCCCGTAGAAGAAATTTTTATCACCATTTTTCAAAAAGTTATTCAATTGTTAACTAACAAATTTTTCCCAATCTCCGTTGGCATAAAAAATGAGACAAAAGGTATAAATAATTGATCTATAAATTTCAAATTTCGTGGAGCCCTATCGACATATATATATATATATATATATATATATATATATATATATATATATATATATACTTTATACGATTCTGCGATAAATGTTCATAAAAATCTAATAATTTGTTAATTATGATTTTTTATAACTATTGAAAAATGAAATAAAATTGTTGATAGAAATTTTTTTTTATTTGATATATAGCTATGTCTGTTTTCACATTAAACGATGGCAGTTATCAACATAATATATGAATTTTTTACGTGATTTGTTTATTAAATTGTTTTAAACAAATAGAGAAATTCAATATTTTTGAAAAATTTTTTTTTTGCTATTTTGTTGTCTGCAGATACTTATGATTAAAAAATGTTTTCTAGATCTTAATTTTTGATTGTTCAAAATCGATTTTTTTATATTTCGATCATTTAAATAATCAGTTGAGAAACAATTTTGCTTTTGAAAATCATAATTCACACTTTTGAATAGTTTCGCAAAAAACATTCATTCTTTATTTAATTGTTATTAGTTTAACAATTTGTTATGAGCAAATATTGACCAACGTTATATTTTTTTTTGAAGCAGAGAAAAATTATAAAAACAGCTATATTGTATAAAAAACTGCCTTAAAAAATGATATTATGATAAATAAAAAATGTATGGCACTTTTTTATATATACCTGTTTTTATATTTCTTTTTTGCTTCAGAAAAAAATATAATGTTGGTCAATATTTTTTTATAACAAATTTTTTAACTAATAAACAATTAAATAATGAATAAAATTTTCATTTTTTTTGCCAAACTATTTAAAAGTGTAAATTATGATTTTCAAACGCAAAATTATTTCTTAACTAATTATTTAAACAATCGAAATATGAAAAAATCGATTTGAAACAATTAAAAATTGAAATTAAGAAAACAATTTTTTTTAAATCATAATTATCTCTAGACAACAGAATAGCAAAAAAAATGCAAAAATATTGAATTTCTCTATTTGTTCAAAACAATTCAATAAACAAATCACGTAATAAATTCATATCCTATGTTGATAACCGCCATTATCCAATGTGAAAACAGACATTTATGCCAACGGAGATTGAGAAAAAATTTGTTTGTTAACAATTGAATAACTTTTCGAAAAATGCCGATAAAACTTTTTTTCTGAGGGGCTCGATTCATTCAAGTGTTAAGAAGATACTATATTATTTCAAATTTTCAAAATGACATTTTATGCTATAAAAAAATTATTTCTTTTGATGAACTCTCTTTAGCCGAAGTGCGCGCATGCCGTAACAGCCGCGCGGAACCCTATTTCCAACGTCAAATTAAAATTATAAATAATGGAGATAGAGTTTCGGGAGTTGGAACTGTTTTATCGGAAATTTTCTCCTTTTCAACGAGCTTTTTTTAAAATTGCTCAAATAATAATATTTTTTGAGTTATTAACGAAAAACTAAATACCTTTTTTTTATCTCATTTTGTCAATAACAATTGCAACTTTTTACCTGCACCAAAATCCTTCAAAAACATTTTCCTGAAGGTGATTCCGAATCGAATGAGCTTTCGCTCATAGTTTAGGACCTTTATCTCTATTTTTCATGTTGTTGAACTTGTAGATTAGACTAAATGTTTCTCGAGCAATCTGATTACCATTATAGCTGGATGAATATACACTGGCAGGAAAAAAATATGAGATTACTTCAAGAACTTGATGTTGATTCCAAATTCTTTAAATTCACTTCCAATTATGTTGTATTTTTTTAAAAATTTTTCTAGTTACGAGTATATAAAACTATTTTATCTATTTTCATCTCACGAAAGAATTCTTATTCCGCAGGTCGGGCCCTATCCACCATCTACCGAAGCCTCGATAAATTCGGAAGGGGGAGGCAGCTTTAACAACCAACCCTCACTCCCCCCACCACGGAGGGTTAAGTGATCAATAGGTCCGAGAAGCATATGCCCTAAGCAAGCGTAGTGATCCAATCGTGCGGCAATCCAGCATGATCTTGAGATTCGAGAGGGCATCATTCCACCAAGAATCCCAATAATGAAAACAACCATCTTGACAGAGTGGTCTGGATGGAGTCTGTGGAGTTCGAAGAGAAAATCTTGATATTCTTCTTGTTGGAGAATATTCATCTCGCCAGGAGCTGAGAACTCCACGCAAATATCGCCTTGCTCTGGTGGTCGAGAATAACTATATCAGGCTTATTAGCTTGCATGAGTCTGAGGATGGAAAAATAATAGTTCCAATAAATTATTGAATTATTATTATCATCATTTGATAATTCAATAATGATGTGCTGCACTGGGAATAGTGTCGAATGAACAGTTTCTATCAGCAGTAGAAACAGTTTCCTTCCCGTTGATCGAATACCCCAGTTAGGAGTGAGCAGTATCAATATCTTCAGGAGATGATTGAAACTCATCATCTCCTTATGAAGCTAACTTGGTTAGCAAAACGTGTGTCGTGGATAAAATGTTTTTGTTGAAATCATTTCACGTCAGAGGTTTTAGTTCCACCTAGCAAGTCGGAGAATTACTTTAACAAAGCAGGGATCGAATCAGAACAACTACATATTCGATGTTAATGTGAGGCACAGAAAACAATGGGTGTCATGAGGCTGTGGTATTTTTCAAAGACTTGGACCTTCTTCGTTATGCTACCTTCCGACTATTTTTTTCATTAAGGGACTTCATTCACCAACAAACAATTGAGCATATTTTAAACCTTCACTGTATCATGTTGTAGAATTACAACACACCAACTTTTCGGTGTCATATCTCTGCTTTTGACATTTATCGCTTTGTTGTATTGCAACAACACACCTAAAATAGTATTCCAATGCAGAGTTTCAATTGCGATCGGGTAGATGTCACCCATAGTACTATGGAGTCAGTTAATATTTTTCCGTTGACAAGGTTATGGTCGATGGAATTGACGCTTTATTTTCGTCGTGAAGTCGAGTAATATATACTGATAAGAATATTGTGGAACAAATATAGGGTAAGTGAATTGTTGTTAAGGGGATATTAGCTTGAAAATCTTTTTTGCAAATGACATATCACTGCATTTTTACTTGTTGTTTCTTTACAACATCATGCAAATTATCAAGTCACGTTTTCAGATGAGTGCCAACTATAGAAAAAAGAAGAGTTTGTCCGACAAAGAGTTGGAAGAAATATAAGGTAATTTGTCTGAGAGTGAAGACGGTTTAGATTTCGATGACGATGATAGCAATGATGACCCTGATTTTCAACCAGATAAATTATCAAACAGAAATTTTGATCATCACAGTGATTCAGATTCTGATGACAATGACAACAGACCAAATAGTCCAGAAAATGAGGGAGAGGTTGAGACACATAACTGTGAGCCCGAAACTTCTAGTGGGAACGCCGGAAAAACCCAAAGAAGAAAAAATCTGATGGTATTGCTTGGAAGAAAAAAGGTTTGGCCCTGAATGGAGAACAGCTGAAATTCCATGGAACGTTTTGGAACTGGAAAGTCCATATGAATTTTTCTTTCACCTATTCACAAAAGATCTTATTCATAGAATAGTAAATGAGACGAATCTTTATGCGATTCAAAAAGATGTCAGTAAACCGATAAATATCACAGCAAATGAAATGAAACGGTACATTGGAATTACATTGTTCATGTCATTAGTGCATTTTCCTAGCACTCGAGCCTATTGGTCAGATGATTTGGCTTTCGATAAAATAAAAAACACAATGTCAGTGAACAGATATGAAAAAATCAGAAGTGTTTTACATTTCAACAATGAAACTGCTTTACCTCGTGAAGATCCAAATCATGACCCTATTCATAAAATAAGACCATTGCTGGAAGCTCTTGAAACAAGTTTTTCCAAGGAGGTGCCCCTTGAGCAATATTTATCGGTCGATGAGCAAATATGATCCTGTAAAGCAAAACATTATCTAAAACAGTATTTGCCAAAAAACCTCACAAATGGGGATTCAAATTATTCGTACTCTGTGTGGTGTCAGGCTATGCTTATATTTTTGAAATGTACACAGGCCAAGAAAATGTAATATTACCTAAAGAACCTGATTTTGGGGCTTCATCGAATGTGGTTGTTCGACTATATAGGTTGGTTCATTCAAATATGAATTACAGAGTGTATTTTGATAATTATTAAATATCTGTTCCTCTTCTGGTACATCTTGCCAGACGAGGAATTTATAGTTTAGGAACTGTAAAAAGGAACCGCATTCCCGATTGCAAATTACCTACAGAGAAGGACCTAAAAAATAGTAGTCGTGGAACAACAGAAGAATTTGTAGGAACCTCTGATGGTATTGATATATCATCTGTCATCTGGGAGAATAATGAAGTGGTGACCCTTTTGTCGTCTTCTGCAGGAGAAAATCGGACCGGAACTGTATCTCGTTGTGATAAAAAGCGAAACCAAAAAATTGATATAAACTGCCCTTTCATAATAAAGGAATATAACCGGCATATGGGTGGCGTAGATCTACTAGACAGTAATTTGGGTCATCACAAAATACTGATCAAGAGTAAGAAGTGGTATTTTTATCATCTCTAAATGCACAAAAAACCACCGAAAATAAGTGTTTCACACAAGCACAATTCCGAGCGCGTTTAGCCACAACATTATGCGTCATCGGACAAAGTGCTTCAGGAGCAAAACGTGGTAGACCACAATCCGTTGATCTGGAAGAGAAACTTTAGATGAAGAAGAAGAAGGAACTTGCACAAGTGTTTCCTGTAAAAGAAGTTCGCCTGGCGGATTTCAACATTGGCCTTCTTGGGTCGACAAACAAATACGTTGTAAATACTCTGAATGTGAAAAATGTGGGGTAGCTTTGTGCTTCACAAAAAGAAAAATTGTTTTAAGAATTTCCATCAATAAAGTTTATTTTTGCTAGATGGAAAATTTTATTTCTTTGAACAAATACATGATGTTGTTTTCTAACAACATCGCTTTTTCAGTTTAATGCATGATGTTGTATTTCTGCAACTTGTTGTTTTTGGAAATTTTCGTGTGAATGTTTGCAGAAAAAGTGTTTTCACTATTTTTTCAGTGACGTATGTAAATCTTGTCACCATATATATTTTTTCGGAGATAATGGAAAAAATCATGCAGTTAAGAGTTAATTCTTATACCAGGTTATTACTTACCCACAACGGTGAGGTATCCCACTTGACTCTTCATCGGATCGGTGTTGATCTGGCACATGTACCAACCTTGATCAGATTCACGCACCTCTCTAATATGGAGATGCCAGATGTTCTGTTCACTGTGGGTAACACCAATGCGATTATTTTTAGTGATGACGTGGTTGTGGATCGTCAGTATCGTTTGAGTGTCCACCTTCAACCAAGCTACCTGGAAACAAAAAATAATTCATTTCATTCAGTCAATCAACTTTCTTCAGTGAACATGTTTTTCTACTAATTTGACAATATGTATATTCCCACTATGCTCGATAGAAACTAAAAAAATATTTTCAAAATAAATCCCACATGAACTGAATGGGTTATTTATCTATTTATTTATTTTCAAGCAGGTTAAAACCTCATTACATGAAAATAATTATTTTTATGAAAATGTCAATACAGTCTAAATCATAAATGAATTCTAATATTTATACGTGAATACAGTTACATTGTATCTACGAGTAGTTACTACATAAAGTCAAATGAAAGGAAAAAACATAGTTATTCTAAACTTGAAAAGTATTTTTTTACACCACTATAAACTTGTTTGGGAGGGAGAACAAAGTTGATATATGACATTAACAGGAAGTTGTTGGTTATTTTGGTCATTGTAATGATAGGTGAACAGTTATTTGTTAATACATATGGTACATCAAAGAATTGAATCAGTATTGTTGTTCTTTTGGGAAGTCTCTTTTTCATTAAGTAATTGTATAGTGTAATATGTATAGTGTAATATGTATAGTTTTCGGGTACAAAACAGGACAGAACATTTGGATATATAGAACGGAATATAATTTTTCACACTCCATCGATTAACAATATTGATGTCCTCTTGTAGTTTGACACAATCTTGACCCAAGTTTGAACCTTGAGGAACTCCAGAGTTTGCGCGAAATTTTCCTGTACAATTACCTTCATATTTGACTCTGAAGTGTTGGTTATTCAAATATGATACCAGCAATTTGAGTTCTTGGGTATCAGCGCCATTTCTATGTAACTTTTCCAGTATTACATCATGATTAACTTTATCGAATGCTTTTTGAAAATCTGTACAAATAACATCAACCTGTTAATTGTTATCTAGATGGTTGAGGACATGATGGGTGAATGTTAGTAGATTTGTTGACGTCAACTTTTTTGGAACAAATCCGTGCTGTTCATCACAAATGTTTTCGCCAAAACCCCTTAACACTTTTATATAGATGATCTGTTCAAACAGTTTCGCAAGCGGACAAAGCACTCCTATTGGCCTATAGTTTTCAATATCAGAAACCCTGCCAGACTTAAGGATAGATGTCACTAATACTTCCTTTCATAAGTCTGGAAACGTATTTGATTTTATTGATGAATTATAGATATAAAGAAGAGGTTGATTTAGCCATACACATCCTTCAATAATATATGGTGGTATTTTATCAGTTCCTGCAGATTTTTTTGACTTAAGTTTCTTTAAAGCTTCAAAGTGATCGCTGTCGGTTACTTCATCGATTGTGAGTGTGTGTGTTATATTTCTAAGCATAACCTGAAACTCCTGGATTCCATTCAGAAAAAGCCATCCACCTGATTGGGAATGCGAACATCACTTGCAACATCGAAGAAAGGTTGTTTCTCTTCCACAGATATTTTCACGGAAAGTGTTCAAGTGTTGAGGTCCAACTCAGTATACCTCAAACTTCACTACTTAAGATCTCTTCCATTCGGAGAGCTGCGTGTTTGTTTAATAAACTTCATGAGAATGTTTTTCCAAATGAATTTCAGGCTGAAAGTTCTCAAAAATTACAGAAAATATCACACAAATACTTTCACTCTCGAAAATATTGCATCTGCTTGGGATTTTTCCAAATAAAATTACTTTTTTCAAAATATTTTATTTTTTTCAATAGAATGTTTTTAAATTATTCGACAATGAATTCCGTTTACATGTAATATCAACTGTTGAATATCTGTGAAATAAATAACTTGGTTATACTTCCTTCATATATCTCCTCTTACAGAAGTATTCATATTCGGGACTGCTGTTTTTCTAACGATTGCTAACAAGTCAATAAAACTGAATAATTCATAACCTACAGAGAAACCATTGAAATGACATATTGGGAATGTATCTGACAATTCCATTTGACTGACAAATAATTCAGGCTTCCGAAGTAAACATTCACGAAATTGTCTGCAGAGTACGTTATAATTGAATCTGAATTGAGATCATATTAGTTGTAATATATCTAGATACGAATTGTTTGATCAGGATGATATATAAGCATGTATCATTACCTGAATGGGATGAGTTACGGAAATACTATTTAAAATAGGGGAGCTCAAGCGGGGATTTACTAAAGCGCGGCAGGTTGATATACAGGGGGATACCTTGTACCCGGTTGAGTACCTCCACCAAATATGAGCCCCATATATAAGGCCGCCCGTGAAGGAAAAAGGATCAGATTAGTAAAAGAAATTGATCATTAGAAATTCTCGAGCGCGTCAGATTAAGGTAGGGTGAGTTAATTACCTGCTGAACAGTGTATATTTCAGTAATCTGACAATTTGAGAGTGACGTAAAGGAAGGGGAGAGTAGCAAAGTTGTGAAAAATAACGTCATTTCGACATTCTCAAGCGTAGCTATTTTTTTTTCATTTTGAAGGGAATGATTCAAGGATAACGACAAATATATAATCTGACGATCTCCGCAAGCCGAAATAACGAAAATTCGTCGATAAAGTTTAATGCGTGCAGCTGTGTGATACCTATATTTCCCTCTCCGAGTTTCTATTCCTCTATTTTCTATTCACTTTTTCTCCATCTATTACTCTCTCATTCCGTCCCCACTGTAAATTCTGTTGCCATGACGCCATCACAGCTGATCACAGAGACTCGTTCGTGATGAAGATGAAGATGCTGATTATTCATTCAATTAATTGATGGATGTAGCCGTTACTACGTTGTAGGAAATCATAATGGAGAAGAGAGAAATTGAACTACTATGTTTTTTACCACTTTTATTTGTAATTAACGTTACTACTACAAATGAAAGTGGTGAAAAACATAGAAAGTTCCATTCCTCTCTTCTTCATCAATTGATTATAAAAAATTGAATTTTCGGAGCATTTTTTCAAAATTATTTTCTTATAAATACAAGTATTCTACTTAAAAAATATACACGTATTTATTTGCATGCTATTTCCTGAGCTTTTCAATTAATTAAGTTCAATAAATTGAAAAAACATCAAAAAAAATAATATTTTTGTCAGATTAAGCGAATCCCTCTAGATAATCGTCAGATTATGAGACAGCACGTCTAAAACATAAAGATGAACCATATATATCTCAATCTTACGCGCTTGAGTATTTCAAAATGGCGAATTTTTTTGCACATTATAATAATGGCCGCTAGTTTGCGTCAGATCGAAATCGTCAGATTATTGGATGAGAGCTTTTTTTGTTGCACTTAACACCCCCTCAGAAAATCTGACGCGCTCCATTGAATTTTCATTTCTTTTCACTTTTAACCCTTACGTACAACCACCCACATCATGCAAACGATCAGAATAACATAACAACATTATTGAAAATACGTAGGACATTGATGCTATCAATATCTGACAGATTTTAAAGAGATTTTTTAATATCTGACGCGCTCGAGTATGTCCATGCAACAGTATTTTTTTACATATTTAAAAATCTATAGCTGCTTTCCCCACCGATGGAAAGGTATATATTATATAACATTTTTTTCTTCTTATCATCTAAGCTTTGCAACCTAATATGTCTCAATGACGCTCGAGTAAATCCACATTTTGCATCGTGGGCTCCCCTGCTATTATCGTATATCTATACAATATACTTATTTATACCAATGTATCTCAAGCGAATGCTTCTATGCTTTTGTTTTTGTTGCTGTACTCGAATACATGCATTTCCAACTATAATAATGATTATAAATTGTCTTTATTTATACTGCCGGAGTCTAGCTTACGTCACTGTTCAACTCAACTAGTATTATGTTCATTTTACTTTTTTTTTAATCGAACAACATTTATTTTACAAAATAAACAGATCAAAAATAACATTTCAAAATACTATATCAAACGTGCGAACTCGTTCCCTTCTTTTCATGAAAGAGGACGTATGCCTCTATACTCACAAGCGATTTTGGTGAAATTGATGACACGTGTGAATCAGTGTAATAATGTATTGAGCAAATTGACCATGTTCCGATTTTCTCAGAAGATGCAGTGGGATTTGAACAAGTTCTGGAATTATCATTGTCTCACAAACTCGACAAATCTACAATAAATCTACCCAATTCAGTTTCAAGCAGGTCCAATGATGTGAAGAATCATCGCATCCGTGATTACTCGGAAGAAAACAGCAGTGGCTAACAAATCATCAACAGCTACGACAAAATTAGACCAGCGATACATTCTACAGTCAAAACCTTTCGGGCTTAATGGGTTGAAAAATATTGCTGACATCTATTCCATGAACAGTGCAATCCAATGTTTATCGAACACGAGACGAATACTGGAAAACTTGAAAGAAGATGAATACATGAAAGATATCAATACTAGTATTTCTATTCGACGAAAGTCATTTTTTGTGGAGGAAAAAATCAGTTTTTTATCGACCTTTTTTTGGATTGTGGAAGGTAACCATTATCCAAAAAAAGGTCGATAGTATTTCTAGTATGGGGTGTGTTTCAATCCAGATTCAATGTCAGATTCAGAGATTTTCCCCTCGATTCATGGGTCATGCGCATCAAAAACGCCCATGAATTACTTCCTTTAGTTTTACATGATGACGTTGATAGAATCAAAAACAAACTTTAATCGATCTCAACGGAGATTGACGAAAAATTGAGCAACAACAAAAAAGCACAAGACTCATGGCTGAGATATTTGAATATAAATAACTATAAGATTGCAGATAATTTCGTTGGTTGATGACATGCGACATCCCATTCTGCAGTAGTTTCAAGTAGTTCTTCTACAAGTGTATCGTAACTTTTATTTTCGTGTTTCCTAAAAACTCCGAAACAATTCTTTTGAAAGAACTCCACGCAGCTAATTCAGTATTATTTAATTTCTGATCGAACTGTTGATCACTTGGTAATTTTCTAATTTGTGGTCCAACAAATACACCTTCCTTGAGCTTTGTATCACTTAATTTTGGAAAAACGTGTTTAAGATATTTGAACGCATCACCTTCTTTGTCTAATGCTTTTACAAAATTTTTTATTTACCCCAGTTTAATGTGTAATGGAGGTAACAAAACGTCTTTGGGATTAACAAGAGGTATATTCTTTACGTTAGCTTGACCTGGAATATATTTATATCTCGGAGGCCATTCTTTTACTCTGTGTTGCCCTACTGTTCTAAAGGCAAAGATAACAGCAAAACTTCGTGAATCCACCCTGAAGACCTAGGAATAGTCCTATGACTTTTAGGTCACCACATATTTGCCACTATACGTATTATAACTTATTGTATATAGAATGAGTGTGTTTCCTTTATGGCAACTGCATGTGCAAGAGGGTCTTCTGTTACTATTATGGAGCAGAACGGCTTTTAAACTTGTTCAAGACGGATCTATGAATAAACGCATTTCGTCCGGGTTTTACATCGCATCATTTGGATTTACACAAACACACACTTAATAGTAAAAAACGAGGATAGCTTATGACTACGGTTCCTAAATATTGTGACTTTGGTTTTAGGGACTAGTAAATTCCATTGTTGTAATTTAGACCCTATAATAGTTCAGCATTCTGTTTAGACAAGTGGAGGAAAAGGGGAAAAGCAAATTTGAATGTCGTATTTATTGAATTTTTGTGAAAAAATCATAACCCAAAAATATTACGTGTTAGGAGATTTTTACTATCATTTTCGCATTTAGGGTCCAAATATTGACAAAGAACTGCCTTCGGCATTTCAGTCGTAAATTGGCTGTGAACTAGTGAAATTTTATACAAAATATTTCATTTACGGAAGAAGCAAGAATTTCACGAGATGCTATCATGAAGTTCCACAATGACCATTTTTGGGCCGACGAAAAACCTCACGTCATCAAAGAAAGTCATTTTCAGCAACAATTCTCGCTGAAACTTTAGATAGAAATGATTGGTGAATACCTAATTGGCCCAATTTTTCCAACAGCAAGATTAACATGTGAATCCTACACGGACTTTTCGCAAGATCATTTAACCATTTTGTTAGATGTGCCGGTACTTTTGAGAGGCAACATGTGATTTATGCACGACGAAGCTCCAGCTCATTTTGGGGTTCTTGTTGGTCAGCATCTCGACATCTCCTACCCTAATCGCTGGATTGGACGTACATGACCTTTCAATTGGCCAGCTCGCAGTCCTGTTATGAATCCTCCAGATTTTTATTTATGAATGCTCTTGTTCATGAAACTCCTGTACTAGATGTTAATTTGAATGAATTGATGAATCGAATAATTGACAATTGCAATTTCATAAGGAATACATAAGGAATACAAATCAATTGCAGTTGTTTATTTATCAGAAGATGAACTTTTTGCTCATTTACTGTGAAGTCGAAATTGTTCATTATTTACTTCTGATTTTTTATTTTATGATGTCCATGGATAGTTTTTTGAGTGATTTTACATCGAAAACGATGCTTGATATGAAGAGAAAACAAGCGGTGAAACATTTATATTTCTAGTTGCTGAATCTGAAAATGAAAAAAAGTACATAGAAAGTAGGTGATGTTCTTTTTATCTCAATATTTTTGGCTCTGGTGCCCTCTGAGACACCACTGAACCCAATAATTTCAATGTAGTTCGGACTAAATGAGCGCCTTATTACTTCAGATAACTGTATCAAATTAGAATATTATATAAATACCGTTATTTTTAAACTTCGACGCACTGTATCTTAGAAACGAAGCAACTCTGGACATGTTCATAGACATGTTTTTTCTTAAAACGGCTTAACGAATCACCCTCTGAAGTTTCGTATCATATTTAGGAAACACATTGTATATTGAAAGTGATAGCAGCCTGATATGTGAATCATTTTTCATAAAAACTGGTATGTTTGGGTTCGGTGTTCTGAGGTATCTGTCATGAACTTGATGATGTGAAGTGACCTTTTTTGCCAAATCTTCTGTTATTTTATCAACAGATAGTTTGTATTTTTATATTTGTTTGTATTTCATTAATAAATACTGTCACCTGATGTCATTAATATGATGTATCAGATTCTCCCGATATTTAATGTTACAGATGTACCGAGTACACGCATTTTAAACTTTTTGTATCCTAGATCGGTAGATAATCAAGACAAAGGCTATAAACAATACCACAATAGTTCAAAATCACACAGAGTGTAATTTTGAATTTTTATCAAGTTAATGCACATTGGAATATCATTTTTCCAATATTGCATGAGAGCGTCCTATAAGCTAAGGATTGATGAATATTCTTCGCAGAATATTGAATGCTATTCAATGCAAAAATCAAATTGAAAAAATGAAGGAAGTAAATCAAATTTATTCTCAAAGAAACCGGTTCATATTTTCAACCTCATGGTTCAATAACCTACGAGAGGTGGATAATAACCTAGTAATTTTGTGAATAAAAAGTGGCTTCAAAGTCTATTTCCGAGAGAAACCTTGATTTATTATTCCTTGGAAAAAGGAGAATCGTGGTCAAAAATCGTATTTGAACATTATTGGTTTTCAGGTATAGGTATACAAAAATTATTGTATCGAGTGCCCCTTCAATAAATATGGACAGAGGATTAGGTGTTTTGACGCTTGAATTTCACTAAGAATACAGTTCATATTTTTTGGTATTTCTTTATTTCGAAGATAAATAACGAGTTACAATATACAACATCGTTGCGATATACGTGAATATGTTTGAATATTACAGGAGTTTTTTCCCAACACCAAATCGTTATTTTAAACACCTCGACACGTGTTCCGATCACCAAGTGATTATCTTCAAAGAGGAAGATTAAAACTTGATCTTTCAATCTTTTAATCTTCCTCTTTCTTCCTCTTGGTGAGAATGACGATTTGGTGTTGGGAAAAAACTCCAGTAATATTCATTACTACACCAAAGTTTCCAAACAGTGCATTATAAGTGTATAATGTTTAATGTTTGAATATATAACATTAAACCGTATCACTTCCGTATTAGCGGTTGTCTATTGTGCAGTGGCGCAAAAATCCCAGTGCCGAAAACCGAACTAGGTTTGTTATGATGTTGTTAATGTTGCAAACTTAGGATAAATGAAAACAAAAACTTCACAATCAGAGAATCAGGGATAAACTGCTCGCCAGTGCCAACGGGTCTAGATCCATCTGGTCGGTAGCTGAAGCTGTTTATCAGAACATGACAAAATCCACAATTCCACCACTAACACAAGCAGATGGTTCAATTGCAACAACAGTCATAGAAAAAGCAAATCTACTAGCTGAACAATTTGGGTTCCATTCCACGGTCGATTTTCTAGGGAAGGCACCACCCACTATTCTCACACAAGAATCCACAATGCTGGAAATTACTTTTTGACAGCGTCTGGTCGTGATGAAGTGTCCGTCATCATACTTGAAAAGTGCGCAAATGAACTCGCACCAGTATATAGTCAGTCCAAAGGGTAAGGGAGCAAGGCTCCAGCCTGACAGAAATGATGATGACTATCGACGCCCCAGTATTTTGCAGACTTTTCAAACTGTCTTATGAGAATGGGAGTTTTCCTTCTTGTTGGAAAATTGCTCGCGTTCAGCATATTCCCAAATAGGCCAAGAAAAATCTTCCAAATAACTATAGATCAGTTGCTTTGCTATCAGGGATATGAAAAAAAATATGGAGACAGTCGCAAACCATCATTTCTTCAAATATTTGGAAGGCTTCAACATCTTGAGCGATCATCAATATGGCTTTCGGAGACAAATATCAATAGGCGATCTCCTATCGTATGTCACCCATTTTTGGAATAACGCAATCGAGAAACATGGAGAATCAAGAGCTTTTGCGCTTGATATTCCCAAGGCCTTTGACCGTGTGTGACATGAGAGTTTGCTGACTAGACTACGATGATATGGCTTGCCGGATCATTTTTGTGTATGACTGTTCAGCTTCCTGAAAGAACTTTTCCAGCAAATGACCGTCGATGAATATCTCTCGAATATTTCCACTATCAACGTTGGTGGTGGTGTTCTCAGGGATCCGTATCGTCTCCAACTTTTTTTTTATTGTATTTCAACGACTTATTGAAAAAAAACCAAGAATCCACTGACGACAGCACACTTGTCTCGTTATTCCATTCGGATTCGAGGCTATGGAGGCACATCTTCAACGGCTGCAGGAGGGTGCATATCTTAATGAGGATCTAGAAGTGATTTTGAATTGGTTTGAAAGTAACCAGGTTCAATTCAATGCTACAACAACCCAGATATTGGTTTTCTCCAAGAAGATAAATGTCTCCGAACCGGATATAACAATGTTAGCTCAGACAATTCCGCTTTCTGCTTCGCTCAGTTTGTTGGGGGTTAAATTGGATACCAATATGTCTTGGCACAATCCTGTTGCTGGAGTTGCAAAGGCTGCTTCTCAAAGGTTCGGAAAACTGTTCCGAACCAGAAAACTGTACACACCTCAGCAACTTTTGATGTTTTATGAAGCTCAGATCAGGCCTTCTTTGGAGTAGGTATTGTTCTAAAGTATGGATCTCTGTCCCCAAACAAGCCTTGAAGTTGCTGGATTCCATCTAGAATTGGAGATGCAGATTGGAGACGCGAACATTACGTGCAACTTTGATAGCCTGGAAAGGTTGGGATTTGTTTCTCTTCTATAGATATTTTCACGGAAGGTAATCGAGTGAATTGGCACATTTGATTGCAATAAGAGGGGTACATATCAGAAGTATGCGAAGGACTATGTCTGCTCATCGTTTTGATGTTCAACTCAGTACACCTCGAATTCCACTGTTTGGGAACTCTTGCGAGCATGCGAAGAAAAATCTATCAGACGCAAATTGAAAAAAGCTCTCTCAGAACAACTACTTTCATATAAACATTGAATTCCACGAAAGAAAAGGTCCTTTCGAAACAACAACTTTCATATAAACATTGGATTATACGAAAAAATACTTTTCCATATTTAGTTTGTGCTCCAAATATTCATTATGGAATTGAATCAGATATCATTCACAGGATTGCTACACAATATATAATATGGACAGAAAAAAATTTCACTTTTATAGAATATTGTCATCTTCAGATGTCGATGTTTAGGAATGGGACAATTGTCTTGTTGCCTCTTTAGCACAAACCTGTATGAGATTACAGGACAAAGAACTAAATTCATTCATGAAACTACGACTTTATATAACGGATGTGTTAAATCTTACTCGTGTCATCGATGACAGTACGTAAAGACTTTCATTCGATTTGATTCAATCCCAGTCATATGAATCTTGTTTGAATAGAAAGGGGTATACATATTTTCATGGGATAGTATTTTTGTGAAAAAATGTTTAAGGTTTCTACTTTTTCATTTTCATACAAAAAATATAAAAATCTCCCAAAGAAAGGAAGAAAGCAATTAATTTCAAAATAAATTCCTCAGAGTTGTGTAGATCATGCAAAGAAGTAACTTTCTCTGGAAGATTCCCACATTTCATTATATAAAGATGAAGAAGTAGAAAGTCAAAATCATTTTCCCAAAAAATTATTGTCTCCTTGAAATACACCCCATTCAATTTAAGAACACAGGATTTCACGGCCGGTGTCACAAATGGAGAGATCAGAACCTGGTTGCTAGGTCGAAGTCGAATGGAACATAAGTTTCGCCTGCCGCAGTCGCAGACAAAACGTTTGATACTGCAAGTTTCATTAGATAACGAAAAAGCATTCTCTTTGATAGATGTTCAACATTATATAAAGAAAAGTACAGAACTACTAACGCGATGATTTATGTAAAGAGGTCAATATTGTAGATATCAAAAACCACTATTTTGCAATAAGATACCATTCAAATAAATGTAAAACCATTATATTATCGCAATAACTTCAAGGGAATGATTATTTGTATTTTTGTTCCCGAGAGCATCAAACCAGTGGGTCTGAGGCAAAGCTGCTTTCTTGGCCAAAAATTTGAAACAGACTATGTAAGGTAAATTATTTGTAGTATAAAATTCTGGAAGGTTTAGACGAGATAATTTTTCTCAATGCAAACAAACTAAGAAAAAGTTGAACTAAGCAGCATTCATAGAGTTCCACAATGATCAAATGCATTAGACCTGTTGATCCATTTGATATGAACATTAATCGGTGCTCCTATCGCACGTAGGAGCAGGGATTTCAAAACTCAATTTTGTTGAAATTATACTGTCACTTCTTTCTGGAAATAATCCCAATATATATTTATATCAAACTTGATGAATTAGAATGCGAACCATCTCATAATATTAAAAATTCCACTTCTAAGTTAATGCTCCCGTTTACAATAAGTCATGATAAAATATTATACACTCAAGTTATTCACTCGGCAAAATTCGAAAAATTATGGATTTGCACATATTTTAATCAATTGAACTTGGTATACTTGGAATATAATCCTTAAGTAAATTCATCTTTTGTATGAGCCCAACAATAAAAGCTTGCTTGCAATCATTGTTGTTAACAACTTCCCTGAAGGAATTCATAATTGAATTTCACGAAAACGAAGAAGAGTTTCACGAAACCAAAGTTTATATATTGTTTGATATTGAAAGCGTATCAGCTTCAACTTAATATTGTAGCAAGACCAGTAGAATACGGTGAAGTCTGAATTGCATTGAAATGGAATGATTTGTTTTAAAAGCCACAAATTATATGGTATTGAACTTTTTTTTTTGACAAACTCAATATATTCATGAGAATTTCTTGAATAGACTGATTCTCGAATCTATTTATATTGTTATCGAAAATAGTTTCCTATACACGGTGAAACATATACAGGTCGTTGTTCCGCTGATACTACTATTGCTATCTCGGAAACGGTGAGTTCTACAAGGTCGGTTGAAAAAGAACAAAAGTTGCCTTTTTAGAGATGCAAAACAAGGGTTTTCTCAGATCCATAAAATCATCAACGGTTTGTGAGATATTTGCAGAAATCTGAAAATGACAGATTTTATTTGTTTGCTCTACCGCCTTCATTTTCAATAATATCAAATGATGACAAGAAAACTTTTTGTTCCATTTTATGTTTTTCATAAACTGGTTCAATCCAAATTCCAATGCGACATTTCTTTAATTGAAATCCATCATCAATATATTTTTCAAAATACGGACCTGTTTTTTTAACATTGTAATTACAAATTCATTGGTATATTACAACATATATATTTCTCGAGTTTTTTCCGGAAACATATCATCAATATTCTATTTTTGTTTATCAAGAGCTCGAATTTCCGAATGTTACTAAAATCCAAACAGAGTTTTTCCGTCGCGGTGATGTCGTTCATTAAGATCCTAAATATTTATATTCACTGAAATTCAAAAGATTTCTGTCAAGGTTGTCTTGAAAATGAGAGACCAATAATCTTCATAACAATACCAAGACATTCGTAATTTTCAAATGCATTTTAAAAATTTATAGCAACCTAAATATTCCTGTTCAGAAAATGAGTAGGTATGTCAACAAGAATTAACTAATAAAAATACTGTTTTGAAAAAGTTATAGATGATATTCAAGAAAAAGATGTGCGATAATTTCTTTTTTGAAGAAAGCCATGAAATACATGGATGTGAATGTTAAGTTGATTGTCAAACACAAAATAAAGCCGTTATTCAATTTGATGAGCGATTTTAAGAGAAAAACATTTTCCAGTGACGAAAAAGTGGATATGCTTTTTGTTTATTCGAGATGTTCGGTAATTGCTACCAAATCTATGGCAGTGTATCAGGAATTGTATCCTGAACGACGACAACCTAATCGGTAGAGAAAGAAGATGATTTTTTTTCATTTTCCACCCATATACCATTTTTAGTTCTCTAGTACAAATTTAGTTTTTTTACAGTTTTTCGAAAATTTGATATTTGCCGATTTCTCAAATTTAGCCAAACCTCAACAAAGTTAGTGCTTTATGCCTAACTTATCTTTCCAACGCATTTTTATTACCAATTGCAATTCTAAATACAACTCATTTCGCAAAAATTTAAAACACCAGAACAAATTATGCCAAAAATGATGCAAAGTTGATACAGTTTTTAATAACAGATAAATATTTCACTTTATTTCTACTTTTTGCGAAATAGCTTGATACATAAGCATAATTAAAAAACCATATCAATGAAAAGTCAATAATTTATTCTTTACTGCACTGTTTAAACAGTTGAACTTTGATTTACTAATTACGAAAAATTACAACGAAATATAAGTAAGGGTACTGTGGAAACAATTGAACTGAACTGAATAAGCAAAATATTTTATTGTCATATGACATTTGTTGAATAACTCAAAATAGTGTTTATCAGTTTTAGATTTGAAATAGTTTATGCGTTGTAGTGTGTTGTTAAAAATGCTGAATCTTCAAGAGAAAATTGAAATCGTTTCAATATGCGGCGAGAATACCGGTCACCGACAAGTAACTGATATTTTCAATGCCAGACATCCTGCAAGAAATATTCATCAGTCAACAGTTAGTAGGATAATAGCTAAGTTTAAATCTACTGGCTCGGTTAAGAGTAATTTTAGAAAAGCACATCAGCCTTCTAGACATACTGAAGAAGTAGAATTTGAAATATGTTTGGATGTCGTAGAACATAAAAAAACAAGTATTCAAGATATTGCAGATAGAACAGATGTTAACCGAGAGAGTGTACGACGTATTTTACACAAAAAATAATTTACGCCTTTTAAACCGAAATTTATCAATACATTGAAAGAAAGGGACTTCGATATGCGCTTGTATTCTTCTTTTTGGTTTCAAAGGGAAAAAGAAGAAAATTATCATTTTCCTTATCAAATTTTATGGACAGATGAAGCGACTTTCTCTTCGAATAGCGTTGTGAGCTCGCAAAACTGCAGGTGGTGGGCAAAAGAAAACCCTCATTTCGTAATCGAATGTCGAGATCAATATTCGTTAAAGACGAATGTATGGTGTGGCATATTAAACGATCAAATTATAGGACCATACTTTTTCAGACATAATTTGAATTCTGCGGACTACCTACGCTTTGTGAATACCGAACTATCTGAAGTTTTGGATAATATGCCCCTTCAAGTAAGAAATGTTGTGTGGTATCAGTGTGATGGTGCACCTATTCATACTACAAGGGTAGTTGAAGAGCGTCTTTTGGAAATATTTACGAGCGAAGTAATCAGTCGCAATATGGAACACTTTTGGCCTCCTAGATTTCCTGATATAACCCCACTAGATTTCTTCTTGTGGGGTTACTTAAAACAAAAGGTGTATAAGCAAAGACCTTTCCGAGATATAAACCATTTAGAGGCAGTTATTCGAGAATGTGTTGTAAGCACGAAACCCCGTAGTATAAAGAATGCAGTTGAAGATGTTTTAAAAAGGACAATTGATTGGATTGAACGTGGTGGAAGGCACACCGAAATGTGACTTTTTATTTTGTATTTCTATTGGTTTAGGCATTGTATGTTTCGATTTGATTTAGTGTTCTTAATTTTAATTATAACTTCATTTTAACAGATATTTGTTAGAATTTTTTACGGTTTAGTTTTCTAGGCAACAAAATCTAAATTGATTTCTGAAGTAATTTTGTTCACTCATACCTCATAAAAGATATTTAGTTTACTTTAATTGCGTTGTAATTTTTCGTAATTAGTAAATCAAAGTTTAACTGTTTGAAAAGTGCAGTAAAGAATAAATTATTGACTTTTCATTGATATGGTTTTTTAATTATGTTTATGTATCAAGCTATTTCGCAAAAAGTAGAAATAAAGTGAAATATTTATCTGTTTTTAAAAACTGTATCAACTTTGCATCATTTTTGGCATAATTTTTTCTGGTGTTTTAAATTTTTGCGAAATAAGTTGTATTTAGAATTGCAATTGGTGATGAAAATGCGTTGGAAAGATAAGTTAGGCATAAAGCACTATCTTTGTTGAGGTTTGGCTAAATTTGAAAAATCGGCAAATGACAAATTTTCGAAAAACTGTAAAAAAACTAAATTTGTACTAGAGAACTAAAAATTGGTATATGGATCAAAAATGAAAAAACAATCATCTTTTCTCTTTACCGATTTTCAAAATTTCGAGCAATAACTGCTTTTCTGAACATTTTTTGGAAAAAAATGTCAAATTGGACAGGGAAGAAAAATCACTTGATCGGTCATATGCATGTCATTTGGCATCATTTTCAAAGCACAATCTAATGGAGATATCAAAAGTTGCTTGAAGAGATGAACAAAAAAAATCCCATTTGATGCGGACTTTATGTGTGACACTGTATATGTAACCCTGAGGGAGATTGCTCATGATTCGGCCATATGCACTACGTCTGTACGGAAAACTTGAAAGAAAAATCAACCCATAAACGCCTGGTTAATTTTTTTTTTGTAGAAAAGTATCAAATGATTATTTTTTAGGTTTTTAGGATGCGAAGTAAGGATTAACAGCAATTTTTATTTTTATTTTTATTACTGTAGCCAAAATTAGATGTGACGATATGGTAACACTAGGCGGTTCAACTACCTATTTATAACACTTCATGAAAAAATACAAAAAATTATTGAGTGTCATTTATTTTAGGTAAAAAACAAAAACTGTTATTTTAGCTTTACATCTACTTCTTATAAAATATAGAAAGACAATCAATGCAAACACCCACTTCGCATTTTTTGCACATTGTTCTAACCACTGCGGCCCTCTCCGGCACAACGTCGCCGTTTGTTTTGGGGAACTCGAATAACCAAATGATCCCTTTTATCATAACGCATATCATCAGATACCCTGTTCAGTGAAACTGAGCTTGAACATGTGGAAACTTTACCAGGACCTTTTGGTGGAACTCCGAAAAAGTTCAAATGAAATTTCGCAATTTCCCTTCTAAACTCCAGTTGCGGAAGAGTCCCTCCAGATTTCTTGTGGAGTTGCCAAGCATTCTGTAGACAGGCATCCATTAGCCACGTAAATACGCTCCACCACCATTTTTAACCCCTCATACCAATGCGGTATCTTGATATATTCTCATCCATAAAGTCAACGCCATCCATATAAGAATTCTAACTTGACGGAGCTCCACCACATCGCAGCAGAATGGGCAGAGATTTCCTCATTACAACTATGCCAGGAAGATGTATATAGGGATTAATGGTGCTATTGAATGGCTACCACGTTCACCGGACCTTTTTTTTTAATTTTTGTTGTGGGGCTTGATAACAGATGAAGTATTCAGAACAAATTTTGAAAATATTGAGGAATTGAAAGATTTAATTAGGAGAGCCTGCATGGCTATCACTCTACAGATGTTAGAGAACCGCCACAAGCACACTATTTCTAGAGCAAGTATTTGTTTGAGAAATGATGGAAGACTATTTGAACATTAAATGCGATATCGCGTGAGACGGTAACTTAAAAAATGTAATGTGAAGCATTCCGTTATGATGTTCATTTTTTACGATTTATTATTTCGTTACATTCTCTTTCGCAACTGTTTCTTTTCAATGTGGTGTATTACGATACTATTAACTATGTGCTTGCTATGATATGTAGAAATTTTATCTGTCATTGAAAAAAAGTTAAATGATGGAATTTTGGGAGACCGTCAATAAATTTGTAATTAAAATGACTACTAAAATGTATAAAAAATATAAAGGTCCGTATTTGAAAAAATATATTGAGGATGGATTTCAATGGATAAAACGTCGCGTTGGAAAATGGCTCAAACCAGATTATGAAAAACACAAAATAAAACAGAAGTTCCCGTGTCATTTTTTGATATTATTGGAAATAGAGGCGGTGAAGCAAAAAAATAAAATCTATCACTTTCAGTTGTTTTGCAAATATCTCAGAAACGGTTGGTGATTTTATCGATCCTAGAATAGCATTCAATCGTTCCTGTAGGAACTACCGTTTCCGAGATAGTAATAGTAGTATCAGCTAAAAAAACGGTCACTAATGGTTACTCAATGTATACGGAGAGGTAAGAATTTTGAAAATAAATCAATACAGCTTTTGTTAATGAATCTTTGAAAACAGTTGAGACTTATTGAATCTAATGTTTAAATTGTCTGCATTCCTTTGCAATTTCTGCACATATTCTAATTTTCATTTTCTCATTATCGATTGAAATAATCCCAAAAAAATCTAATGGAGGGAGGTACGGGGGACTTGTTTCTCATTTTATTGTTTCGCGTCTACCATCCATATCCAAATTATTATCTACTGGTCTGAAATGATGTGGGTAGCGTGGAATTGTCTTGAAACAACACAGAACTAGCTGTGAAATAATGTTTAGGAAGGGTAAATTTCCAGATTGATATGTGATTGCGTTACCCCTGAATATTTTTGACCACTTAGGGAATTCCCCATGAAAAAATGGTTCTAATATTGACACAGTTTTGTAATAACGAGTGAGTTCGGACCGGTATAAGCAAAAAAGCTGATGGTCTAACAATTTGTGTGAATTTTTCAAAAGTAGACATTGTCTGCTGGAAAGTAGGAAGCTTATGTGAGTCCTGCGTAGACTGAAAACTGAGATTATGTACTAGCTTTTCAGTCATGGCGATCTGAAAGATAGGAGTTTGAAATGTTAGGTCATACTTATCGAAAAATAAGAAAAACAACCAATAATCTTCATAATGATGAATTCTAGGCAGCGGTAACAGAGTTATCAAGCTAAACCTGTTGAAGTTGATTCGGCAGACGCGATATTTTCATCAAAAACTACATAGTGGGACAAAAAATATTGCGAAAAACGTATTTCTGTATTTCAAATTAAAAAATTCCCAAATTATTCGTTCAGTGGAATTTAGTATAGATAGTTAAAAAAGGGTGCATAAATGATCATGGGGCTAGTAAGATTTCTGTATCGGCTGCCATATGCACATTGGTGAGAAACTGAAAATACAATAGAAGAAAAGATAAAAAAGGAACCTTTTTGTAAATATTCACCCGGATGCGGTTATGATTTTTTTCACGCCAACTTCAATGTGTGTAAAGTCATCACATATTTAGAAATAAGCCATATTGACTGGTTATTGTTACCTTTATTGTAACGCTTTTTGTGTTTCACAGAAGAGTCAGTTTTTTTTAGATTGAGAGTGAACCGTAACACGTCGTCGTATCACCGCCCAGCTCATGAAGATGTAGACAGTTTGAGAATGATAGATCTTACGTTCTTATGTATACGTTGAATGTTCATACGAGTTTATGTTCATACAGGTGATACATGCACTTGGAAAATGGGAGTTTCATTGCTCTATAAGACATCGGATACAGACAAAGATATATGGATGTAGAAATGAAATATGTATGTGCCTGTGATGGATAGTTTCATAAATGTCAAAATGCTTTACTTTCCATAAACCGTTATGGATTCTTTCACTTCTCTCAACTTATCACGGACGTTCATGAGTCAATTTTTTTAAATTTCCATAATAGAATAGTGATAGGTTTGAGTAACCCCAGCGTCAAAATAAAATGAATGGTATTTCATAATGGTCCCTGGAGGTTCATATCAAAATGAATTTCTTGAAGATTAGCTATACGATTCATCCGATATACGTGGACCGTTCAAAAAATAAGGTAAATGTACAAATTTCGTGGGCTATGTGAGAATAGAATTAAGTGCTCGAAAGTACTCGAAATATTGACAATGACATACGGTGATTGTACTCTGATTCAGAAAAATTTTTACAAGTGGTACACACTTTTCACAGAAGGTCGAGAAGATGTTAATAACAACGCTCGATCTGAGCATCCTGACACATCAACAACTGATGAAAATGTTGAGAAAAAGATGAAAATTGTTATGGAGAATCGTCGAATAATTATTAGAAAAGTTGCTGAGGATATCGACATATCGATTGGCTCATGCCATGCAATTTTTTCGACAATGTCGGGCATGGAGCCTGTGGCAGTGGAGTTCTTGCTAAAATTGCTGAATTTTAACCAAGAAACCATCTCATGAGCATCGCTCAGGAATTATTGAATATCGTCAATGGTGATTTTGATTTGCTCAAGAGAGTCACAACTGGTATTTAATAATAATAATTTTTATTTGCATCCAATTAAATGGTCCAATATAAACACGAATCTGTTTCAGAAAAGATAACAAAAATTATATATATGGTGTGAATAAAATGGACTGCATGGAAAATCAGTTCTGTTAACGATTTTGTCACTCACCTGTTTTCAGACAGACGAATTCTCCAAAATCCTCTGGTTTTACACTCCAAGAAAACGAGAAATTTGGCTTGGGAAGAGAAATAGGAGTAAAGAGTGTAAATACACACAGCACTGATTCTATGATAATCTAACAATTATTATAATTGAATTACATAAGAAACTGTTCACTGTTAGTCTGTTCTATCCTGGTCACGAAACAAAACTTCTCTTTTATGTTTTCAATCTCAACTTCCAAAAAACAACTTTCAATCTATCAAAGCGTAGGACCTGAGAGATAGGCAAGACAAATGACAGTAATGGTAAAGTCAATCTTATCTCTAGGAAATCTGAAAAATTAACAATGGCAATATATTCTCAATACGGCGGAAACAATATATGAAATAATATGAAACACGAATGCAAAACGGAGCTGGAAACAATCTGAAAAAGTTGTATTTCAGCACCAGGTTAACATAACTGCAATCATAATTGTTCAGGTGCAAAAAAAATTAGAAATGTTGAAGTATGAATATTACATGTGAAAATATTGATATCTGTATCTGTAGAGTAGGGAAGGTGAGTGTAGGCCCAGGGCCCTCAGACTATATGTGACCCATTGTACATTCTCCCGATGAGTTGTCCATATCAGCAGGTGTAGGCCCAGACTCGCCGAACACACCCTCTCTTATTGACGATAACTCCGGACACTCGCATAGGACATGTTTAACAGTCTCATCTTCCTGTTCACACATCCTGCATATAGGTGTGTCCACTAGCCCCATATTATGGAGGTGTTTCTTTAGTTGACAGTAGCCACTCAGAAATATTACTGTTAAGCGTGAATTTTTTCTAGTCATCGCCAAATATTTCTTCGGCGCAAGCTTCCCAGGGTCACCCAGGGAGATCCTGGCAAGATTGCATCCTTTGACTCCATCCCATTTCTTTAGGGATTGAGCATGGGTGTAAAATTTGGCTAGTCTCACAATTGGCACTGGGTTCTAAAATTCTCACTGCAGCCGCTTCCTTGGCTGAAGAGTCAACAATGCGATTACCTGTACTCCTGTCGTGTTCTTTACCCCACCTCAAGATAATGTTATTATCTTTGACTAAATCTTGGTGTCACTCTAGTACTAGTCCTGAGGTAACACGTTGTCTGTTCAAGGCTAGTAGGGCTTGTCTGCTATTTTTGCAGATTGTTATGTTTTTGTCAGAAATGTATTTCCTGGGTATTTCTTTTGTGGCGATTGAGATGCCAGTCAGTTCTGTTTGGACCACGCAGGTAATTTTACCCATTCCCCACTCAATCCTTAGGCTCAATGATCTGGAGTACACTCCATATCCTTAGCCTTCTTTGGTTTTTGAGCCGTCTTTGTATATGCGTATTGCATTTGTAGCATCTGACTCAGTGTTCTGTTCTATTTGTATTTTGTAGGGTTTATTAAACACAAACCTGGGTTCAATTGCATCACTGGTTGCCTGCCTCAACTGACCCATTCCCACTTCGAGGTTCACACCAGCCGTGCGCAATCGTAACATGGCCATTAATGCAATCTCATTAACGCACAGGTCCAGAGTGGTCAGACCAGTAATTAATTCCATTGCCGCGGTTGGTGTTGTTCTCATGGCTCTTGTGATGTTCAAACAAGCCAGTCGCTGTGTTTAATATAATTTTTGAATGGCCGTTGCTTGTAGAACTTTTAGTCCACATGCAATGGCTCCATACGTTAACATAGGTCTTATTATGCAGTGTAGATCTAGGTGACCAGACGGGGTAAAAGACATCATGTGCATCCCACTGTCCTCCACATTGCTCATAAGCCACAAACGCTCTTTTTGCTCCACTCTGTAGGTGAGAGTTCCATGTTAGCTTCCAGTCGAGGATAGTAACAAGGTATTTCACCTCTTCAGAAAAGTTCACTTTGCTTTTAAAGATTTCGGGTGGTTTTAAGCCCGATAAACTTCTTGGGATTGATAGATGGTGAGTGTTCTTTACACCATATTTCTATTAGTTTGAGCCCATCCTGCGCTCTATCGCACAGTGTGTTCACAAATTTGCCGGTCTGCAAGATAATAAAAAAGTATTGAGTTTATAGTACGAAGTAATGGGCCGATCTAATTATAAAGCTTGAAGACATTGTATGTAAACATTTTTCGGAACACAGAAGTTTTGTAAGGTGAGATATGAAACGTTAAACGTAAATTAAGGTTGTGTCACCCATATCTTTTCTATTGAAAAGATATGGGTGACACTGTTTATTGATAATTGACTGCGTTAAAATGAAAAAATTTAGTTTTTTATAATCTTGCATGTACTTTTAGCCGAGTTGGACTCATTAGCCTACGCGATAGTAAGGTGATTGGTTTCACTCTTTCCTAAATATTGAGATAACTGAAAAAATCATAACATAACCTGGAAGCTACAATATGTCGCATATTTCATACAAAAAGTCAATCAATTGTTACTTCAGTAACTCTCAACAAATGTGTCTCATTTGCCGATAACAACTTCAATCATCTCGGGATAGCAGTGCCATGAACTTATTGAAGATCCTGCTTCTTTAGTGAATGGAGCCATTGAATGGTTTGATATAAACGAAAAAATTGATTTCCGATAACACAAGAAGTTGTTATATCTAAACATGACTTCTATCACATTTTGAAAAGGATAAACTTACTTAAGATAATAGGTTGTTATTTTATACTCCAATTCATTCTAACTGATGCATCTTCTGGAAAAATTTGCAAAATATTATTTAGTGCCCATGGTTTGGAGAAGTTCATAATTTCCACTAAGCCACATGTTACCCGCAAATTCCGTAGAACCCTCAGAACTTCTAATATTCACAACTATAACACTATAGCTATTATGAAAATTCAAATATTCGGCTCCAAACTTAATCTGTACTTATACACTAAAAAATTTTCGAATGAATTTAAAAATAATTCATACTTCTTATAAACTCTTTCTCATTCTCTTAAATAATTACAACATACCAATTTCGAATTTCATTCTTTTAATGAGTGAACCTATTGAATGCATACGTTCTCTGGTTTACTTGACCTACTACAAACGTATTGATATTATTTGATGTGAAAACCGTGTGGTTGTTGATTTTTTTGTTATGAACTACCTGTATCGGCCCAAACCAGCGCAGCGGTCGATATCCATTAGAATATGTTTACCCGGAAAAGCATTGAGTAAACAAAATATGGTGAATTGGAACTCTTACACCATTTTCATTCTGTAAACAAATTGGTTCTTGGGAAAAACATTCTATTGTTCGAATGTGTTGGACGGAAAACATTTGCCGCCACCGCTTTTTTATACAGGTAGATGGCGCGTTGATAGTTGTGAAAACATATTATTGAAGGAAACATTCAATGGTCAATAGAATTATTTTTGTTTTTCCTGGAACAGAGAGATATTTTAGATATAAAATTTCTGAGAAAATGCATCAATATTATGTTTCGTTTTATACATGTCATCAGGAATGACTTGGTTTCAAAAGCCAATAAAAATTCATGATGAAAATTTCAAAAAGAAAAAAGAATATCCTGAAATTAAAGTGTGTCCAAGATAAGGATCCTAAGCATGGGAATCTCAGTACCTGTTGGAGATACAGCTTAGGTTAAATTAGGAAAAAGTTGTGTTCTTTAAAGCTTATTTACATGCCGTTTAGAAACTTGAAGAATTTTCATGGCCTGCTGAGATATTTGGGAAAAACGAGAATTTGACAATATCAATTTTATTTTTTTCTGACTTTATTTGAGAAGATATCAAAAAACGAATAACACTTTTCCATTGGCACTTTCAAGGTACTACACGATGGTATTTTTAGTTTTTATATCCGACGTTTCGTTTTCAAAAAATCATCATCAACTTTATTTTTTTATATGACCCGAAACAAAAGTACACCCTGTATCTGATTCCATTTTTTATTACGAATTCAACGATGTATCACATGCCATTGTTTTCTTTTTAGTTTAAAGGAAAATTACATTTCTTCTATTTTAAAAAAATCTTTAAGTAGGCGTTGCAAACAAATGCTTTGACGTAAATACCTGTCACCGAGCCTGTCAAATATTATTTAATTACACGATGAAATAGTAATTGTCGTTGTTGTTATCCTGTTTGTCGAGTTGTTGTTTTTAGAGTTATTGTTACTGTTGTCGTTATTATTGTTTATTGTTGAATAGATAATATTGTGTTATTATCGTCGAATATGCCGGGTGAGCATTATAGCCATAAAGAAAAGTTTGACATGCTAACGTGCTACATTTTGTGCCACAAAAATACTGTAAATACAGCAGCAATGTATCTTAATACATATCCAGAAAGAAAGCAGCCATGTAAGTCCATTTTCTTAGAGCTGGCTCGAAATTTAAAAGAATATGGTTCATTTAAAAAGCCTGTTTTATCTCGAAAAAAGGAATCTTCAGAAGAAGCCCAAAATAATGTTTTACAAGCAGTTGTTGAGAACCCTGAAATATCAACTAGGCAAATCGAAAATAATGTAGGAGTAGCCAAATCCACAGCTCAATTTATTTTGCGTAAAAATAGATATCACCCCTATAAATTTAGGATTTGCCAAGGACTTAAACCAGGGGATTTCGAACGGCGCCGAAATTTTTGCGAATGGTATACACGCGCGTGTGAAGAAGATTATAATTTCCCTTCAAAAATAATATGGTCCGACGAAAGTATGGTTACTAATAATGGTATCTTCAACCGCCGCAATACGCATTACTGGGCTCCGCACTGGCAGGGTATCCGGTAAATGCAATTCTTGGAATCGCAGTCGCAGCAGCAAACGCGGACTGCGATTCCAAGAATGGCATTTACCGGATACCCTGCGAGTGCGGAGAATCATACATCGGTGAAACTAAGAGGCCATTGAAAGTTCGCATTGCTGAGCACAAGAAACACACACAGCGAAGAGAAAGCACCCGAATGAACTATAAATAGTCAGATATCGGAGTGATAAGTCCAGTTATCACCCGAAGACGATTGCGAATACTAACAATCGAAACGTCGTGACCTAACTTGGTTTGGAATCTTTAAATTTTTATTTTTATTTTTCATTTTTGTTAATAATATTTTTTATTTTTCAGCTTTCATTAATATTTCAATTTTTTATTTTCTGGTTGTAGCTTGTATGTTATTTCCTTGTAATTTCAGTTTTTTGTTTAAATAAAATTGTTATTTTAGGTTAATCTTTTATTTTTTTCAGGGATTTCAAATCAATTTATATTATATATAACTGATGAAATACACCACGAAACATTGTCAACCACCTTTAAACTGACCTTGTCTATGTTCCTTCAAGGACAGGTAGCCAGATTATATTAACCTATTAGTGCATAAAGTTAAAAATAATTTTTTTATTGAGTTTTTTCTGAGTAATATTAAGAAATATATAAAAAAAAGTAATGACAAATTTTTGAATATTTTTTATTTCTTTGTTTTCGAGTGTCCCTTTTAAAGGACTCTATGCTAATTGAACAGATGAGAATATTATTTATTACATTATAAAAAGAAAGATACCTTCAATTTTGATGATAAAGTTCAAAAAAAATTTAGAATGTGATTCACAGTCGCATTTTATACAAATAAAGTTACTTTTTTTATTGCACATTTGACACCTCCTGTCTCTTTCGTTGTGAGAAATTATGTGACCTATATTGTCAAATCTGGAAGCAAGTGGAAATGGCGGTGTCGTTTTTCCTCTGCTTGATTTTTTGCCATAAGATTGAAGCAAACTGAGAGCTATATATCTTCGAAAAACAAGTAGAACAGTTTGGGTCATTGGGCATCTGTTTTTTCATTAGAATTCAAACATTTGTCACACTAGTATCGATCAAGTATGAAACCGGTAGAAATTTTGATATAAGACTGCGTGAACACGTCTGTTTGGACAAAAAATCTGCGTTTTATGAACATTTTCAAAAATCAAACCACAAGATAAATGAAGATTACTTCAAAATCCTACACATATGTAATAAAAGGAAAAAAATGAATTCGTTTGGAGCCCCTGGAAATTAACAAGTCAATAAAAAACCACAAACACATACCCCTAAGCGAGCAACTCGATTTATGAAGGTCTCCTCTCTTGAATTTATGAGTTTAACATACCCTAGAATTTTCAGCAAGGAATTTTAAAAGTTGGCATGTTGGTTCGCCCAACTACCTGTCTCTCAAATACCTGTCCTTGCAGCATACCTGGAAAATCTAATATAATCGATATTATTTCAAACTTAAGATTTCAGTTTTATTCTTGATAATGGGGTCAAACCCGAAACTGGTCGTATAAATAAAATCTACCAGTGGTATTTAGACAAAAGTGTTTTTTATTCATTTCATTTAAGTGATCATGAATTATCATAAAGTAAACGAGAAGACAATCACACATATCAGCTAGAGTTCATAATACAATTAAAAAAAAGGGCGAAAATTTGAAGTTATACACCACTCTACCTAAAGTAAAAGTAAAACTGAAAGTATTTTGTACTGAGTTGGTGCATGTGTAGTTATTCAACACGTTGAATTAATAGTCATAGTCAATAGTAGGGTCAAATTGGCGGCATTTCCTTTGTTCTAGTTTCTTTTATTTTATGAAATTTTACATTTTTTTTGTTATAAGATTTCACACGTTGTTTTTTCATTATGTCTATGAAGTTGTTGTTTTACTTACTATACTTTATATTCGAAACCTTCGACTTTCATTTCCTCTTGAAGTGAGAAAAACACCATCCTCGTAGAGTAAGATGAAGTTAAGAGAACAAAAACAAATAAGAGACTTTTTGTCAATCTATCGAGAAGAGAATAGTGAATGAAAAGCATTTTGAATAAGATTGAAATTCAGTTCTGGAACCACATAATGATAGAGAATATGAGTAGGTATACCAAATGATCAGATTTCAAAAAGACCGGCCTTCGTGCGACCGGCACGAACCCTACAGCATTTTTGAAATTGCCTAATTTCCAAATTATGATGTAGAGAAATCTGCATCTAGTGATTCAGCTGCCAGAATTGATTTAAAAATAAAAAAATAAATCAAAAAGGAACATACATTAAAATTTCTATTTTCTTTTTTAGATTCTTGGAAAATTGTTTTGAGTTTTATTAAGTATTACTGTATCTATGAATGAAATAATGTGAGTGCCTACACTTCTTTTCGTGTTTCCAATGTAGACCGACCCGCAGATACGAGGAATCCGGTATACCATCAGTATTGCTGAAGGTTCTCCGAGGTTCTTAGGTGACTTTAGAATTTGTTTGATATTTTTTGTTGGCTTAAATATTGATTTCACATCGCGTTTCTCTAAGATTGTTCCAATCTGGTCTGTAACATTTTAAACATTAGGAGGGAAAGCTTTTCACTTGATCAGCCTAGTTGTGTTACTCCTAGCTGAATTGCCGCTCGAATTCTACTTCGCTGTACCGATTCCCTTTTTTGAGGTGATTGAGTTCCTCAGGAAGACTCTCTGGTTCACAAAAACATTGTGCTCTCTCAATCAACGTTTTGATCACCACTGTCTTTTGTTGTGGCTGGTGGTAAAAGCTTTCGTTCAGGCATTTATCTGTGTTTGTTCGTTTCCTGTACAGTCTGTGGCCCATTGTACCATCTTCATGTTTGTTCACGAGAACTTCCAAGAAAGCTAGAGTCTCTTGCTTTCACACAATGATCTCTGGCCGTGGAAGTTTACATTCTATGATGTGATTATTTATGAAACATTGCATATTCAAGCACCATTTTTCGCCAAGACAAGATGAATGAAGTTATGAATTTCGCAGTGAAAATCCAATAAAATCAAAATATTAGTGCCATGTACATAATTTTTTGTGGTATATCAAAAATTATTCAAATACCCATATTGTCATTTCATGAACGACAAATGAAACCTACATGCACTATGTTGTTAGAAATATTTCCAAGATTCCACAAGTTTTTCGAAGTCAAAGTCAAAGTCAAAATATGCTTTATTGTCTGAAGATTAACAAAGATTTGTTAAAATAATTCGAAAAACACATTCACACATATTAGCTATCGCTACTTGTCAAGTTATAATTATTCGAGTAATTTTCTCGAAAATTATACACTATAAAATAATATACATTGGAAGGTAGTTTTTGAATGAAATTTCAGGTAGTTATTGAACATATGTACAAAGAACAAAAAAATAACAAAAACAATTAGTATTTACATAGCACAATACATCACTTGCACGAATATAGCCAATAAGAGTTTATTTGGAAAATTTTCAATATTAATTACATAAAACGAGTCAGCCACAAGTCGAATCAAAAAGTATCTTGATAGTAACTCTGATAGATTATAATAGGCTCTCTCACAAAAAAAATCCTCCAAAACTTCCCTAAAGTTTACGTTATAGCATGCAAATTTCAGATTTGATGGTAGGTGATTGACCATTTTCAACCCATTGTAAATGAAAGAGTCTTTAATGAGGGAATATTTTGGAAAAGTACGTTTGTACAGCTCTTTTCTGTATAACTAAAATTGATTGCAGTGTTGTCTGAGTACAAGCACCCCAGAAAGGAATTCCATATCGTAGATGAGATTCTATGAGAGAGTGATATGTTATTTTGGCAGCAGCAAATCCCAACTCATAAGATGTCAGCCTCACAGCATAAGACCCTGAGGATAACTTCGATTTGAGACTCTTGATATGGTTTTCAAATTTCAAATCAGTGTCAATGGATAGTCCCAGAAATTTGGTTGATGGTTTATTCTCAACAAAGATGTTGGCAATTTGTAAATTGCTGATGGAACATTTGAAGCAAAGTACGTTCGTTTTAGAGATATTAAAACTGAGAAATAATAGTGGACCTAGAACTGAGCCTTGTGGAACTCCACAGTTTATTTCTCCTTCCTCAGAATAATTAGTCGTTTTAACAATTTGACTACGCTCAGATGAATAAGATTCAAACCAATTGAGACTTACACCTCTCATACCATACTGTTGTAATTTCCGAAGCAGTGTCTCATGACCAACACAGTCAAACGCTTTCGATATGTCACGGAACACAGCAGCTGCAATCTCTCTCCATCATTCAATATGTTATAAGACTGTACAATAATGAAAAAATGGCATCATGATTGTTTTTTCTACTCTGGAATCCAAACTGACATTTGTTTAATATCTGGTTAAACTCTATGATGACACCATATTATGATATTCGAAAAGCATCAAAGTAATTCCTTGCAGAAACTTTCAAACGACATTTGTTACAAATTTCGAATTTGTAAGCCCCTTTTCGCATTTGTATTCCACGTAAACCCGAGCCGGAAATCTCAAGCGTTATCGCAGTTGCAGTTTTACTGCACAATACTTAATCATCCTCTTTTTCATTTTTGCTACATTTGAACATTTTCATAATTGGAATACTTATCTGCGAGATGGATGTTATATAACAGAATGAGAATACGTTATGAAACAAAAAGCTCGTCTCTTCCCTACCTTCTGCTCTAATTAGGCACATTCAGCACCGTAATCACGCGAATGGAATGCGGAGAAAAGAAAACAATCTGGCACGGCTCACTTAGACGAAAACGAAATAGGCACGTCTGGATTCAGACGGCAGACGGGGTTGCTGGAAATCTTGTCAATTGCTGTGATATTACATTTTTTATTTCGAGAAGGATATCCCAAAATACATCAGTTCTTGTTGGGATACCATTATTGTTTTGCTCATGGCTGTATATCTTCTTTGTTTATTTTGATGGAATACTCAAGATTAAATAAATATTAAAGTGAAATAGAATTTTATAGCTATCTGAAACCTTCCACAATATTCGTATACGAAGTCTGTTAAAAAAATAAGGTAAATTTTCATTTTTATCAAAAAATATTCATTTATTCATGAATTTCTGTATTGTCCTTATCGAAATAGTCTTCCTGAGATATAATATACTCGTGCTAGCGTTTTTTCCCATTCTTGAAACAGTTCTGATATGCACTTTTTTTAATGTCTCCGATTTTGTCAGCGATTCGGTTTTTATCTCCTCAATCGTCACAAAACGGCTTCCTTTCATGAGTCTCTTCCATCTTGGGAACAAAAAAATCCACAGGGGATCAAATCTGGTGGAAACGGTGGCTGATGCATAATTACGGTGTTGTTTTTGCCCAAAAAATTACCAATAAGCATTAACGAGTGAGCAAGTGCATTACTGTGATGCAAAAGCCATGAATTGTTTTTTCACAATACGGAACGTTTTCTTCGTATTGCTTTTTATAATAATCCATGGCCGATACTCATGTGAAGGATTCAACAATTTTGGAACGAACTTCGCTGCCACACATTTCATGCCCAAAATTTCGAAAAAAAAATAGCATGGTATGAGCCTACTGATATGTCGACATTCTCGCAACTTCACTCGTCTCAAATATCCCTGACAGTATTCAATTAAAAAACGGTTACAAAAGTTTGAGAAACAAAGTCACCAATTTGATAAAAACCACCAAGCAGAACTACTATAAGAACAGAATAGAATACAAAAAACAAGTTACCAAACAACTATGGGATATTGTGAAAGAAATCACCGGCACTAAACCTAAATTAACCACAACTGGACCAATAAGATATGATCAGGGAGTACTCCTAACAAACAACAGATACATAGCTAATGAATTCAACAATAATTCTGTAGATATTGGAAAGAAATTGGCAAATAAAATAGTCAAAAATAATAACCTCGTTTTTAATCCAAACATTTTACCAAACTCTTCTGTCTTAAGCCTAACTGATAAAAATGAACTGAACGCTTCAATCTGCAATATTAAAAACAAAAAGGCGGTGAGAAAAGACGAAATTGAAGTAGAACTGCTGAAATCAATATCACATTATATAGTAGATCCTTTGATTTTTATTATTAATGAATGTATATTACTTGGTGTGTGGTCTGACTCATTCAAAACTGCAGTAGTGACTCCTATCCATAAAAATGAAACTGAAATCACAAACTATAGACCAATCTCGCTTATCACCCAGCTGTCAAAAATCTTCGAAAAATTGCTAAAGAAAAGAATAAACTCGTTTATAACCAAATACGAATTGATTTCAAATAGACAATTTTGCTTCAAAGAAAAAACCTCAATCAAAGACGCGATTCTTGAACTGACAGAATTTATACATGAATCCTTGATGAAAGGAAAACCTTCTTTATGTCTATTCATAGACTTAACGAAGGCTTTCGATACTGTCGATCAGCAACTACTACAAAGATATCAGAGGGAACTGCCGAACGCTTTTTGAAAGCTATCTTCGAAATAGAATGCAATTTGTGTGAATTGCAGATACAATTAGCAATCAAAAAATAATAGAATATGGAGTCCCACAAGGTACGGCACTGAGTTCTCTGCTTTTCAATTTATACCTGAATGAATTATTCAATTTGGACAGCGTTGGGAAAATAATTGAATACGCAGACGATACTGCGACATTCTATGAGGCAGACACTTGGCTTGATTTAAAAAAGAACGTAAAAATAGATTTCCACTTACTCAAAAAATTGTTTGAGCAAGGCTCTTGGCTGAATCTGAAAAAAAAAATTTTTCTTCTTTTTAGCTGCAATCTGTCCAATGATTGTCCATTTGAAACTCTTGATGTTGGCGAACAATGATAAACACTAAAAATAGATTCCATGAGATGAATCAAATACTTGGGCGTCCACATAAATAGAAATTCAAGGTGGAACTCTCATATAAAATATATAACAAAAAAACTACAAACAATGCTTCACAACTTCCATTACTTGAAAAATTACTTACCTCACAAATAACTTGAACGATTATATAGTTCCCTATTGGAGAGCCATTTGAGATATGGTATAACAGCATGGAGATCAGCTCTGCGTGTACACCTCACTCCCTTAGAGATATCACAAAGAAGATTCATGAAGTTGATCATGTCTAGAAATTCGCGTTTCTAGTCAGATCTCCTGTATGAAGAGTGTGAAGTTATGGATATGAGACAATTATATTACTATTGTACAAACGTGAAGTTTCATTTCAGCAAAAATGGGGCATCATCACCAAACCACGACTATAACACAAGGCATCGCAATCAACTAACCTATCCTACTGTTAAAAAGTCAATTTCACAAAGAGCATACTCTTTCATGGCAACTTAATTATATAACACTGTACCTCCACAAAATAAATATATCTTATTCGAAACCAATATTCAGAATAAAATAAGAAAACACATTTTCGAAAAAGACACACAATGAAAAAAAATGTTGGAGTTAAATAAGTTAGTTTTAGTCATATTGCCTAAGATTTTATCTATTTGCACATTAATATTACATTCTTATAGAACGTGTAAAATTTGTAAAATGTTTTATCTATTTATCTTATTTTTTGTCTGTCTAGTATTTAATCGGCCTATTTTACCTCAAGCCGGAATATAATTTGTTTAACTATAACACCAAATTCACAAAATTCAATAAAATGTTTTGTTGTTTCAACTCCATGAACGCCATACTTACTTTTATACAAATATTCATATAATTACATATTCTTTATAACTTCTCGCGAAACGAGAACTCTGCTCTTATCGCCAAACCACTTTGTTCACATATTTTGTTTTAATTGTACTCTAGTCTATACGTTGTGAATAAAGTTATTATTATTTGACGATTTTCCATAATAATTTTTAACATTTTTTCAACATTGGTTGTAGATGTGCTAGGGCATCCAGGGCGAGCATCGTCATTCACATCTTCTTGACCCTCTTTGTAAAGCTTGTACCACTTATAAACATTTTTCTCACCCATAATATAATCACCGTATGCCACGGTCAACATTTCGAGTGTTTCTGAGCACTTTATTCTATTTTTTCACACAAAATTTAATACAAATTCTTTGATCAAATTTTTTCGATGGCAGAGAATTGACGAACACGCAAGTAGTAGTAGTAGTAATAGTAATAGTAGTTATCACCTGAAGACGCTTGTGGATACTAACAATCGAAACGTCGTGAAGTAACTTTGTTTGGAATTTTTTAATTTTCATCTCGTGTTGATGATTAGTTTTTTTTTGTTGTTGTTTGTATTTTATTCCATTGTATTTTCAGTTTTTTTGCTTGATATAATTGTTATTTTTCATCTAACATTTTTAATTTTTCACTAATCATTCCAGGGATTCAAATCAATTCATATCATATTAGACAATGGAAGTCCGAAATAATGAAATGCACTCAAATCGCGATCAGTTCCTGAAATAAACACGACGGCGATAACCATCCCCATATTCACCGTAGTATGACTTCAAATTTAATTCAATGACTCTTCAGCCACTCATAAAACTCGGTTAGTAAAAATTATCCAATATGAAACGCCAAGTCTACAGTCCACGTGTACCAGTTCGCGGCCGGTTCATTTCTATGTATTGGTTTATTGGGCCTTTGAGAGTGCCGACAACTTTAGGAGTGCACAATATCGTTTACTTCGACTATAATAGGCATAATGACAGATATTGTAGTATCATTCTATGATGTTGGGAAATATATTTTAATTACATAATTTTTTCACCAAAAAGCTTAATAAATTGATGGATGTTGGAGGTCATCATGGAAAATGATATATAATACTTTCTATGTTTTTTACCACTTTTATTCGTAACTAACGTTACTGCAGTTTCGTCCTATAAGGACATTTTCAAACTAACACAAAAAAACTTATATAAAATGAATACACTTTTATTGATAAGTTCAAAGTCCGCAAAATACCTAAAAGTGTCACGGAGTCGCTTGAGACGTAGACTAGTAGACTACATGTAGACACAAGAAGCTCTTTCATGAATTCGATGATAATTATAATGAAATGAGAATTACATACAAAGGATTTGGACGCATTTTTATTATTTGTTTCCGAGAGATTATTACTGTACTCACATGGAAGTTTCAACATTTCTGAATTCTACCGAACAAAAGTCTTCCTGCACCAACAAGTCTAGGCACGTTACTGCTATTTGCTTTTGTAGATTCTGGTTCCATGGCTCACGTTATTTCACTTTTGATTCAACAACACAGCAAAAGAAAACAGTCACTGTGAATATTGTTATGTCGTGGAAAAAAATCAGGAAACACTAGCGTCGAATATTACTGTTGTATTATATAACATATTCGTTTTTTTAGTCTAACGTGACGTAATTCGCTCTGATTAGCGTTCAAAACATCATAGCGGCTTGCCGTATTTTGTACTTTGATTTTATCAAAATCCTGTGCAAAAAATCATGAACTAGAATAGGAAGACCTCGTTAATATTTAGTTCGCACAAGTTTCGACTTTTGAGAGTGGTCACTCGTAGGGGTGTGTCTGCTGGTTAACGGAAAACCAGATTTGAACAGCATTCAATACCTTCCACCGGGACTGTCTGAATGCGATAAACTCGTCTCAACCAAACGAATTTTCATACACTTTGGAAGTGAATAAAGGGATTCAGGAGGATGGTTCTTTTGAATGATTCATTAATGTTTCATGAGAATTGGTTGATATTACACGATGCTATCCAGAGTGTAAATGGCGGCGCTACATGTGCGAAGCCAAGGAACTATTCAGATGGATACGCTAGTAACCTCATACATTGATGCACAATATAATTACTTTATATATCTTGCAATTTATATCAACAAATCCGAACCAATTTGAAAACTGTCGCGCGACATAATAAATTCAAGCAGTCTAACGAGCCAATGCGATACGTGAAATGAAAAAAGGTTGTCATTGCGTTGGTTTGAAGTATTAAACTGAGGTGTTTTGAAAGATAATCACAAATACATACTTCAAAATAGAAATTGATAGTTGTTAATATAGTTTTTGAAATGTATTTAATCAATTAACATTATGTTTAGTTATAATCTGTCGCGGCACTATGACAAGAAAGATAAAGGCTCATACATCGAAATAACATATAGTCTACAATTTACAAAGTTTTTGTGTAATTTTAGTCATAATATAACGATAAGTATTAGATAACTCAAAAAAATTCTTGTTCCCTGAAAGCCATCTTGGCATGAGCTGCCTATTCCGTTGGAGTTACATGCATGTACTGTGAGATTGTTCATCTCAAATAGTTCTAAATGAAAGTCCGCGATAGCATATATGTCAGACAATTTCGCTTTCTACTTGGATAAGTTTGTTTGGGGTAAAAATGGACACCAATATGTCATGAAACAATCATGTCGTTAGGATTGCGAAGGAACACAGTTCCGAACCAGAAAAGTGCACACACCTCAGCAAGTTTTGATGCTTTATAAAGCTCAGGTTGGATCTGAACAAGAATCCATTATATTGCTTCGCTAACGACAGCACACTTGTCTCGTTATTCCATTTGGATTCCAGGAGGTCGACTACGGAGGCACATCTTCACCGGCAGCAGGAGATTGCATATCTTAATGAGAATCTAGAAGTGATTTCGAGTTGGAGTGAAAGTAACCAGGTTCAATTCAATGCCTCAGTAATCCAGGTATCGGTTTTCTCCACGAAGATAAATGTCTTCGAACCGGATATCATAATATCAGATCACACAATTCCGATTTCTGCTTTGATAAGTTTGTTGAGAGTTAAAACGGACACCAATATATGTCTTGGAACAATGATGTAGCTGGAATTACAAAGGCTGCTTCCCAAAAGCTTGGAACACTGTTCTGAATCAGAAAACTGTATACACCTCAGCAACTTTCGATGCTTTATGAAGCTCAGATCAGACCTTCTTTGGAGTATTGTTCTCATGTATGGAGCTCTGCTTCAAACATATCCTGAATTTCATACAGAAAAGAGCCATATACCTGACTGGAGACAAGAACATCACGTGCAACCTTGACAGCCTGGAACATCGAAGAAAGATTGGATATTTGTCTGTCTTCTATAGATACTTCCACGGGTGGTGTCCAAGTGACTTCGCACATTTGATTCCATCAAAAGCGGTACATATCAGAAATACGCGACGGACTGTGGCTGCTCACCGTTTTGAGGTTCAATTCAGTACACTTCGAACTTCAATATTTGAGAACTCTCTCATCTGGAGAACTGCGTTTGTGTGGAATAAACTTCTTCAGAAAGTTTTCTGAAATAGATTTAATCTCCAGCGATTCAAATCCAATGTGAATCGCTACGTTCGCTCAGGCACCGCTCTGAGAGCGTCTTAAGGATTTTTTATGGTGCTTGTGTTTTGTCCTTTGAAAAAAATTAAAAAACTGAATGAAAGCTATTTTCTGGGTTTTCTGGCCGTGGTATGCAGGTTTTTATGCCTGACGTTTCGTCTACTGCTGCGGTGAACATTTCCAAAGCTAATATTGTAACGGTCGCAATACCCGAGCACCAGCTCGCGTTCTTGTTCGTGTTGTATCCAACACATTAATTACTATTTCAGTATTGGGCACTTTATTTATATCTTAATTGTATTACCTGTTAGTGTTCGTGTACCTCATAGAGCAGGTAGCTAGCTATGGTGATGATTATTGTCTCCCTAACAAACTGGGGTTCTAGTGAAATGCTTGCCACAACGCCTTTTCATTGCTGTAAACTGGTCAATTTTATTTGACTCGATTTACAACAGGGACGTTTCGAATGACGGTGCCATATCATCACATTTATATGGCACAATTGCCAACATTCAGGCTTCGAATTCGTAGCCACCGACCTTTATCGCATTTCGGGAGCGGAGTCAGAATTCAACTGATTTACGAGTTTGTATACACTATATCCATTCAGAGGCCGTAGAAGGAATTGAAAAACATGAGAATGCGTTTATTGTGTTCGAGGGGTCCATTGAATTTTCATTATGAAATGGGAAGATACGACATTCGTATTCCACCTTCCATAGCTTGAACAGACGATTTCAATGTTCACTTTTCATCAATAGCTCGCAGATATGTTGTTCTCATTTCTTTAAACATTTTATTCATTCCATAAGATAGTCAAAGTAACAAGTAACGTGTTAGGAATCACACGTTGAAAGGTAAGATCGTTAATCCTCAGCTCGAATAAAATGTTTAAAGAAATGAGAAAGAAATGAAACAGATTTCAAATAGATTTTAAAATCTGTTTTTCCGTTAATCAGCTGTCGCCCCCATACGAACGACAACTCTCAGACGTTGAGAAACTTGTACGAGCTGAGGACTAACGATCTTACCTTTCAACGTGTGATTCCTAACACGTTACTTGTTACTTTGACTATCTTATAGAATGAATAAAATGTTTAAAGAAATGAGAACAACATATCTGCGAGCTATTGATGAAAAGTGAATATTGAAATCGTCTGTTCAAGCTATGGAAGGTGGAATACGAATGTCGTATCTTTCCATTTCATAATGAAAATTCAATGGACCCCTCGAACACAATAAACGCATTCCCATGTTTTTCAATTCCTTCTACGGCCTCTGAATGGATATAGTGTATACAAACTCGTAAATCAGTTGAATTCTGACTCCGCTCCCGAAATGCGATAAAGGTCGGTGGCTACGAATTCGAAGTCTGAATGTTGGCGATTGTGCCATATAAATGTGATGATATGGCACCGTCATTCGAAACGTCCCTGTTGTAAATCGAGTCAAATAAAATTGACCAGTTTACAGAAATGAAAAGGCGTTGTGGCAAGCATTTCACTAGAACCCCAGTTTGTAAGGGACGTGACAGAGCATGTGAAGGGAGCGATATAGCTTGGAATGAGAAAATAGACTACTTCCAATACACAGTTCTTTGAGTTGACCAATATTTCGTGAATGAACAGAACACAGTTATTGAGATTTAAATGACGAGCTAAGAAGTGAAATTTCAAATTGAAAATACAGGGTGTCTCAGAAGTCCTAGTCCTGCCAAATATTTTTATAGACAATTCCACACCTATAATTTTGAACCAATCAAAAAACGTTATTATGACAAATCACCATGGCAAAGAAGGTATCTTGGTGTAATTTTTTTTCTCGTGGGATACCCAACAGTCAATTATATTGGAAATTTTTTGACGTTCACAATAACTGATCATTTTTGACAGATTGGTTTTTATTTGTTCACATAATATTTGCTGCTTTAAATTGATGGATGTAGCCGTTACTACGTGGTAGGAAATCATAATGAAGAAAAGAGAAATTAATCTTTTATTTTTTATTTGTAACTATTTGTAACTAACGTTACTGCAGTTTCGTTCTATTCGGACATTTTCAAACTTATACAATAAACTCAGAGTTTACAATAAACTCAGAGTTTATTGGATGAGTTTGAAAATGTCTGTATAGAACGGAAGTGCAGTAATGTTAAATACAAATAAAAGTTTCATTTCTCTTTTCTTCTCATAATATTTAGTTCTGATACATTTTAATTACAAAGCTGAGATGATTTCTATATTCTTCGGACACCTCCTCTCTTCTTGATGGCGAAATTGCAAGACTATGAATGATTTAAATTAAGTGTCTGTGTCCAATAAAATACATATAATATTCAGACACTAATTTATTCACCTTTTCCTCATTCAGTACTTTCAATTTTGCGTGGTTTATATGCAAATAATCGTGGACAATTCGGAAAAAATTTTCTTCCTTTAACTTGGAGCCACAACCCTCTATTAATGCGAGTAAATAAGTCATGGTATAATCGAAGTAACTTATACAGAAATTCTTAAAGCTATCGACGAACTCAAAGGCCAAAAAAACCAATACAAAGAAATAATGCCGCTACGAATTAGTCCACGTGGACTGAAGAACTGGCAGTTCATATTGAATAATTTTTACTAACCGAGCTGAAGAGTCATAAAATTGAATTTGAAGTCATGTTACGGTGACCAATAGAATGTAGTGATGAGTACCGCCGTTCTGTCGTCAATGTTCAGTTCAGGAACTGATCGCGATTTGAATGTTGAAATTCGATATTGGTGAAGTTATAATTACCTAAAATTTTTGTTATTTGTTCAAAATGAGGCGTCCTTGGACAAGTACTAATAGTAATAACGAGTGTGCTAACAACGTAGACTTTTTCCTGTACAGTGATTCCAATAGCGCTGGTGAAAAATGCGAAAAAGAGATACCAGTGAATAAGATTCGGATGCATTTGAATATTGAAACACAGATAGTATGTTTCAATGTAGGTATATAAGAATCTACATATCAAGTTTGGTTTCGAGGGAAAAAAACTATTATAAGCAACATCAGATTTGACCGAAATTCCTTTCTCAACTGTATGTAAAATAGTCAAAAACAAACCTTATGAACGCAAGACGCGATGTGATGCGAGATTACCAAAACCTTTAGATGTTCATCTAATAAAGTCATTAAAAGAATATACGACTGTTACAAAAGTAATGAGATTCCTACACCAGAATTGGAAAAAGAAACTAGGATTTAGATTTGAAATAATAAACAAACGTCAAGAAGTTCTGGAAAACAGAAGAATAGTAGAATTGCGTAACAAATACTTAGAACAAATAACTAAATATAGACAAGAACAACGGCAAATTTTCTATTTGGACGAAACTTGGTATGACACTTGTAGTTACTCAAAACTCATGTATTGATTTTTTTTTGGTTTTAATGAATTATTTTATTCTTTCATTAGCGATAGGTATTGTTCAATTTTTAATAATATATGTATTTAATTTATTTAAATAAATTATTTCATCTAAGAAAAAATTAAAAAATATACTATTTTCTATCTTGAAATGGTATTTCCATGCAACTACAATCAGTAGAAATTACCAAAATTTAAAAAATATTTGATTTTCCATTGCAATTCGGTGTGGAATTTTCTTACCGAATACCACGCGAGGTCAAATTGATATCCGAAAATTTTTTCTCGCTCATGAATATTTTCAGAAAATTCTTAAATACTATGTGTCTCACTTCTCATGGAAACACTTCTCATGGAAATGCTCAAAATGCACCTACCACTTGAATGGGGTTGGCCAAAGTGATATACACTGTCCGCCACTCGCGATGGAACACCCCATTTTACGGTAAAACATATTAGGGGGCAAAATAGACTCGAAATTCCTTCAGATTTGTGATCAGGACTACCAACTTACTACGATTACACTTTTTCCTGAAAAAAATTCAGTCCTGATAAATCCGAATTTGCTCACTTCTCATGGAAACACCCCCGTATCTTCCATAATAATTGAAGTAGATTTTTTTTGGTTTTGACATCAAAACATGAACGAAATCGTTTAAGAGAGATTCGACTTTTGTTTTCACATAAATAATTTATTTTTTATTTTGTTGTCAGGAAAGTTATTCCTTCTCAATAAGAGAGAAAATGGTAATTTTGTGGGAGGAACGGAAACATGTAATCAGTGAGGTTTCAGGATGATTAATGTTAGTTCACATTCTCATTTTCCCATTATTCAAAAAAAACAAGGATATTTTGTGGCGAAAAATGTTATGTTGTTCAAAATTTTTTCGAAGAACTACTTTCAAAATCACATTTTCGATTAAAAAACAAAACAATCAATTTTAAATGATTTAACTGTTGACAATTTTATATTTTCGTGCCTTCTATGAAATTTCCCTCCAATCAAACATATTTTTCTATGCGCCTTCTATTATTTCCTCCAACTCTTCTCAGTTCTCTAGGTGTGATTTCTCTACACGCTTGTATAATTCTTGCACGGAGATCTTTCTTAGTTGTTGGCCTATCCTTATAAACTCTATTTTTCAAGTTTCCCCATAAATAAAAATCCAATGGGATTAAATCTGGGGATCGTGGTGGCCATACTACGAGAGGGCTATTGGGTTCTATCCATTCCATAGGTAGATTCCTATTCAACCAAACCCTTGTTATGTCACTATTGTGAACTGGTGAAAAATCATGCTGTGTCTCACATCCAAAGGTAGTTCTTTCAACACATCGGAAAATGCATTTTCGAGAAAATCAACGAATAGTCGTCCGTTTAAATTTTGATCGAAAAAAAATTGCCCGATAATATTTTCGTTCAGGATACCACACCACACATTAACTTTCTGGGATATTTGGTCCCTACAATTCACCACCCAATTTGGATTTTGTTCAGCCCAAAACCTCATGTTCTGGGAAGATACAACACCATTCGTGGTAAAAGTATACTTTAAAAAATTCCTGTCATTGAGATAATTTCCCTGCATCCATAAACAATACTCCATACGGCGGAGTTCATCTCCTTCGTGCAAAGTATGTAAAAATTTGGGTTTGAACGCATGCATTTTATGCCTCTTCAAACATCTCCATATTTTAGTGCGGCTAATATTGAGTTGAAGTGATAAGTTTCTCAAACTAATTCTAGGATCAGCTTGATGAGCCGCTAATATCGTATCATCATCAATATGATTTTTTACAATTTTTCTGTCCTTTGTTACTTGGCCGGTGCTCACGAATAGATTATATATTTTATGTACAGTTCCAGGGTGTACAGCTACCTCTAGCAGGTGTCTTCTATTGAATTCAGCGGCCGCTTCACGATAAGACCTCACCCCTTCACCAACAATTAAAACAATTTCAATTTTTGCTTGAAGTGACAGACGTGCCATGTTGAACTTTGTCAATCAAAATTAGCTGATATCAGTTAAAATGAGAACTTCAGAAATATTAAAATATGAACAGGAATTCACGAACAGAAAACAACTGGAACACAGGAACAATATCCAACACAAATACAGGAACATAAACACAATGGGAACAAAAACACGGCAGAAACAACAATAACAACGGTGATTCAAAGAACAATAATACTAGAAACAACAAATGCAATGAAAACTGGTCTGGAGGTTAATACAACAAGCTCTTTCAACAATATTGTCAGGTTGACAGTGAATATCAATGAGCAACTGTTTTCCATGGTGATTTCAGGGCACCGCATGATTCAATGAAACTGATGTAATTCAATCCCTTCAAATGATTCCAGACAACAATTCAGCAAGTAGATGAAATAATCTAAATTCTACCTGTTCACCGAGTGCGATTTTTTCTTTAAAAATTAACAGTTGTTTCGTTGTTGCAATGAGTATGAAGAATAATTTTGTTTCGGATGGTAAAATGTTTCCTCAATATTTTGATAAAGGACCCCGCAAATTACTTATGAGAAAAGGCTTGCCTTGAATTTTGCCGAAATTTTGATATGTTGTAGTTCTTGATGTGCTGATACGGGTGTGTTTCCATAAGAAGTGAGACAAATTCGGATTTTTCAGGACTGAAATTTTCTCAGGAAAAAAATGTATTCAGAGTGAGTTGGTAGTCCTGATCACGAATCTGAAAGAATTTTGAGCCTATTTTGCTCCCTAATATGTTTTACCGTAAAAATAGGGTGTTCCATCGCGAGTGGCGGACAGTGTACATCACTTTCGCCAACCCCATTCAGATGTTAGGTGCATTTTGAGTATTATCGTCAGTCCTGAGAGTTTCATCGTTCTACCTCGAATAATACGGAAGATACGGGGGTGTTTCCATAAGAAGTGAGACAAATTCGGATTTTTCAGGACTGAAATTTTTTCAGGAAAAAAGTGTAATCGTAGTAAGTTGGTAGTCCTGATCACGAATCTGAAGGAATTTTGAGCCTATTTTGCCTCCTAATATGTTTTACAGTAAAAATGGGGTGTTCCATCGCGAGTGGCGGACAGTGTATATCACTTTGGCCAACCTCATTCAGGTGGTAGGTGCATTTTGAGCATTTCCGTCAGTCCTGAGAGTTTCATTATTCTACCTCGAATAATACGGAAGATACGGGGGTGTTTCCATAAGAAGTGAGACAGGACAGGACTGAAATTTTTTCAGGAAAAAAGTGTAATCGTGATAAGTTGCTAGTCCTGATCACGAATCTGAAGGAATTTTGAGCCTATTTTGCCTCCTAATATGTTTTATCGTAAAAATGGGGTGTTTCATCGCGAGTGGCGAACAATGTATATCACTTTGGCCAACTTCAGTCAGGTGGTAGGTGCATTTTGAGCATTTCCATCAGTCCTGGGAGTTTCATCGTTCTACCTCGAATATTACGGAAGATACGGGGGTGTTTCCATGAGAAGTGAGACACACTGTATTCATGAGCTCGAAAAAATTTTGGAAATAATTTGATCTCTAGTGGTATTACTAATGAAAATCCTGAACTCTGGTCTTTTTTTAATTTTCAATTGACATTTGATGATGTTATTTTGAAATCTCACCTCTGCACTCGATTAATAAAATTCTATACTGAATATATAGAAAACTTGTCGAAGGCAGTTTACAAGTTAAAACGTTTTCTATATATCTATATCTACCAAATCGAAGAGACTTGTGATTGCCGATGATTTGAAATTATATACTTCCGTTATTTTTTTAAATAAATACATGATTCTACAGATACAATTGAGTTTTTTCCACGGAGGTGTATCAAAAATAGTCTCCTAGTATTCTTAGTATTATTCATGTTCATTCATTGGCCTATTTATGATAAAATGAATATTCATATTCCATTTTTTTGTCAGTGAAAATCGAACAAAATAACCAGGAATCATTTTATAAATATAAATTAATTAAAAATGAGGAAAGAGTTTATATATATATATATATATATATATATATATATATATATATATAGTTTTTCTATAGATCGTTTCAGGAATTCTCACATTTCACAATTTGAATAAATAAAAAAACTCATGTTTACAAAAGGCAACGTTCAAGTGATGGGCAACATTATGAAATACGGTATATTACTGGGGAATGACATATTTTCCTTCATAAAAATAACATTGCATTCACTTAGTTTCTCATAGGATACCATATCTATAATTTCAAGAGTTCGAAGTTCCTAAATAAAACATAATTTTTTTTTTCAGTTTGTGGAAGTAGAAAATTCTTAGAAAGATCCCTACCACAAAAAATGACTGGTTGATAACGCGGATGGATACAGCTCTATGCAGGATGTGCGAACAGGAAGATGAAACTGTCAGGCATGTCCTATGCGAGTGTCCGGAGTTATCGTTAATAAGAGGGTGTGTTTTTCCGGGGTTCTTGGCCTACACCTGCCGATATAAAGATGTCCCCCAGTGACCTGTTCACCTTTCTGGAAAGGACAAGATGGACGATCACCTAGGAGGACAACTCCTCGGGAGAATGTACAAGCGGAAGCAACGGCAGATGGAATTAGAATTGATCTAGCGAAGGTGAGAAGTAATAGTGACAATGAGTAAAATAATAACCGATATTGTATTTTAACTTTGAAGCTTCAAGAACGAGTAGCTGAGGTCACAGGTGTTTGCCTGCAAACTCTACAGAAAATCAAATCATTGATGAACAAAAAAATAGAAAATGGTGGGAAAACATTTTCAAGTCTGAAATGAAAAGGATATATCGAATATGCCAAAATTGATTCACAAAACTATCATTCGAGATATTGATTATCAGGGTAGTAGGGATTTTTATCATATTGCAATTTCATTTCAGGCTTCTAATGCTCAATATGATTCATATTTGTAGCTAATCATTTTGATATTATTTGTTCTTTCAGATACTTCAAATCACATTATAATCATATTAGACAGTGGAAGTCCGAACTATTCAAATTCAAGTTGACTATTATTATGACGAGAATTCTTTTTGATATGAGTCTCATCAACGAAGTCAAAGTGAAATTGATCTTCTGATGATTTTAACTCGGTTATCAAAACATGCTTCAATTTCAGTGCGAGGTAGAATTACTTCCATCAGCTTTCGTTGTGTATCTGAGCTTAATATATGTGGATGATCTTAATTTTCACAAAGTACTACTGGTTACAACTCCTGAAAACTTTTTTTAAATCAGTTTACGGTCAATCTCTTTCGACCTGCCATCGGAGCATCCTTCCGTTCAGTTTCCTCTCAGGTGTAATATATTTTTTCAGAATTGCCTCCAGTCTCACATTATTCATATCAACGGCTCACTTCGTTATTGCTACAACTTCACCATCACAGTAAATTTGAAATTTCCGACAGGGACAGAATGGCACTACCCTCGTCAGCAGTGGAAAATCGATGTTGCCTGTTGTTGCTCACTCTTCTAAACACTTTTCACCTTTCCGTTACGTTTTCTGTAGTCCGACGTACCTTTCACATATTCATCCAAGCCCGTACGAGCCCACGGAAAAATGAATGTATGCTTGCTCATTCCGTTTATGCGTATCCTCAGAGGTTATTCGTGATTGAATTGAATACGCGTTTGGATTTTCCATTATACTCACATTCCATTCCATTATAATCACATTCACCTCTTGACAATTTCTGCCCGGAGACAAACGCTGCCCCACACTAGAACAAACAGTCGTATTCGTTGACATCTATTCCTGCATGAATATATGCAGCGTATTCGGCAGTTTATTAGTGGATTGCTCCGTTCGAAATTTGTTTACCCAGCGGGTGGCCCTTTGACACATTTCAATGAAATATGAATGATGTGGTATGATAACGTACCGGGGGATTTGAACTGTACTGTGTAGAGGAAAATGATCTGTAGCGGTTGAATTGTCAGGATTGGCTTGAATTTGCATAATATCGGCTTCCTAAGATGTTTGGATCAATCTCAAAGATAAATGTAGGTTGTTTCAAACGTTTTGTCTATTTCAATGCCATGTGTTTTTGTAGCTCCATATCTCAATAAATATTTATTATACTGTGTCGTCGTGTATACTGATCGATAGATAATTTTGTACCGTATATATTGATGCTGTTAATTTTTTCCCAAATTTGGTTTTTTGACTCTCTTCAGCTCAATATTATATGTTGTCGTTGAGTAATTTTTGGCTGATTTTTCTCTACGAAGTCATATTGAACCAGAGCGATGTCAAAACAGCCCGAAAAATTAAGCAGGCATTTGGCAATAATAGCAATGTTTGACGTTAGTTCGGTCCGGAGACTTCAGCCTCGAAGATGAGTCACTAAGTAGTCGAAGTACAGTAATCCAAGACGAGGATTTGAAGACCCTGATGGAGAATAACCCAATGGTGCGTGGGATGGCGGATGAACTGGGCGTCAGCTCCCATGAGGATTTTATTTCCTTTGACTCAATTGTACGTTTATTGTATTCCAATTATAATTAGTAGCAGTTTTACTACCTGACTATTTAGCATATTGATAGATATTTAAAGGTGATTGTTGTTTTGTTCTTTATTTTTTGAACGACTTTGTCAATGAGAATTATATTCTTCAGTCAATAAAGTATATATTGATTTGATTTGATTTTATTCATCCTAAGTTTACAGCTGTTGCGAGCATCAACAAACCTAGTTTGGTTTTCGGTACTGGAATTTTCGCGCCACTGCTGGTAGCCGAGATTTTTGGGGGCGACAGCTTGCTTGCAATTTTTGTTTAACTAAAGTTTGCCGTTAGAAAGTCGTTTCATTGAGATATTAATATATGCATCCATGGATAATAGAATAATTTCCGTGACTTCAGAAGCACAAGTTGGTGGATCTTTAGAACCGAAACATATATCTAGCAAAGTGAAATTTCAGAAATGGTCTTGAAAATACTTCCATTCAACTGATCTGTAATGTCAAACTTTGCGCTGCTTAGATTATTTCCCAACATTCATCGATAATTCACTCAACACTGAAATGAGTTTGTGGTCAGAAGATTCCAATGGAGACCTTACGGTGACTGTGTAAATTTCTGGATTGGTTGTTAGGTATAGATCCAAAAGACTAGCATATTCTCCCTCACGGTCAGGAATCCTGGTTAGCTCATTTATGATCTAAGTAATTTCGCTGCGTTTTGCGAAAGCCTCAGCTCCACAACCTATTGATATTTGAGAATTTGAGCCATTCGATATTAAGGAATTGAAGTCACCGAACATGGAAATGTCGGCACTGTGATGATTGATTTGCAGAAAGTCAATGTTATTTGCAAGTAAAGAGAATAGTGCCCTATATTGGGTATCGCAGGGTGGTACATAAACATAGTGTATGAATTTGTGGATCTTCTGTGAGATGATTTTGAAATACATAACGTCAAAGTTCCGGGAATCCAGCATTTCCTCTCGTTGACAGGGGATATCACTTCTAATGAAAAGAGATATTGCAATAAAAATAAATATTCCAAAGTTACGTCTGAATGGGTAGTGGTAATCATAGCCGGGATATAGAAAATTGACGGAGGTTTGTTAAAACACTGACTTTGGTTTCTGTGAGTGCAAGAATATGAGGACTGAATTTCACTAGTTCGGACTTCCATTGTCTACTATATAAAATGATTTGAAATCCCTGAAACAAGTAAAAAAGAATAATTAGAAAGAATAGTTGAAAATAACAATTATATTGAGCAACAATAAACCTGAAATGAAATGATAGTGAAATAACCTACAAGTAAAAATATAATAATAAAAAAAATAAAAATTAAAGGAATGAAAAAAGAAAATAATAAAAAAATAAAAAGTGTAGAGATTCCAAGTCACGTTAGTTCACGACGTTTCGATTGTTGGTATCTACAATCGTCTTCGGGTGATGACTGGACTGATTCCTCCGAGAGATGACTATTTTATAGGTCGTTGAAATACTTTCACTTTCTCTACTTTCCATTTTCCGCTTCACTGATTCCGTGAAAGATGACCGTTTTGGCGGGAGTTGGTCATTTTTTGTTTGATGATGGGTTTCCATATGTTTCGTATATCTACACTGGCCTGGCTGAATACGTTGTTGGACAACATGTATGCGTCTTCCTTAAATTTTCTCCTGAACCAATGTTCCTCTCTGTGCAAGATCTCAGCTTGGGACCACTCGATGTTGTGTTGATGGGTCCAAACATGGTCTGCTATTCCTGATTCCTAGTGAAATTCATCACGAAACATTGTAAATCACCTTCAAACAATATGAGGACTATTTGATTGCAGACTGAATTTATATTTGAGTCATCTAATGTTGTAGAAATCGATTTTAATAGTTTGAAACGTATTGGAAAGGTCAAAAAGCTCGATAAGTGGATGCCCCACGAATTGGAATAATCAACATAAATTGTTACGTCTCTAATGGCCTGGCCACGGGAATCGGCGGTGCGAACATTGAAGCGGGGGGCGAAGCGACCATTCGCTCAGCACCGTTTGCAGGTCACGGGCAGTCACGTTCGCCGCCGTGACCAGTAGTCCGACAGCGAAATGTCTTTATCAAAATTATCATGATATTGCTTAAAAAGTAATAGTTTTTTGGATCAAGACCTAATATTTGGAAGAGATTGGGAAGTACATGATTTGAATAAGAACCGGGTTATAGATGGATAATTCCACAAGAAGTACGAGAAATACAGATTATATCCAGAAAAATGTTTTGAGTATAACAGAATGAGTATTGAAACCTTCGATTATATTCTTATGAATATCCAACCAGAATTGAAGAAAAAAGTTGATTTGAATAGAATTTTGAGTGTCGCTGAAAAATTGTTTTTGACATTAACTATCTTTGCCCACAATATTATCAGCTAATTGAATGTTACACTGTATATTAATATTTCATGAAATGAAAACAATTTCAGATAGTTATGTTATTTATTGCAAAAATCTAAATTATATTACAGTAATTTTTCGTAAAACTAAAACAAAAAAAAAACTTCTAACTTATAATTGACGGTAGAATGAATAATGCATTTCTAACTTTTTAATCATCCTTTTATTCAGCAATAAAAGTCTTGGTGCTCATTTTTCGCAGCGAAAACAACTAAACTCGTTTGATCACTGCACTATTCGCCGCGACTACCGCTCAACTCCGTGGCTCGCGCCATACAGATTCATGCATTTGTTTGCTCACCGGCCGCGTCGCAAGTCGCCCACGCGCTTCGCTTGGTACATTTCGCCGGTCGCTTCGCCGGTCGCCGTTGCGCATGGCTTCATAAGTACATTCCTATGCGTTTGTTTCAGTCGCTAGACGCTTCGCCGTTCACACCGCGCGAATATTCGCACCGGCGAGTGTCCCGTGGCCAGGCTGTAAGTCTGTTCTTTTCTGCTTTTGCGTAACCAAAACTATCCTATTTTGGATCGGATCTTCACGTGTGATGAGAAGTGGATCATCAACGACACCGATGAGCCACCCAGGATCTGTCTAAAGTCGAAAATCCCCAAATAAAATACCTTTGTGGCCAGCGGCTTTGGCAAGCGCTTTGATGAGTTTCTCATCGGTGGAACCTTCTTCAGAAACAGTTTTCGTCGACTTCATCGATACCGATCACATAATTTTCATGCTGACAGAATCAATCGACTTGTGTTACGTTGGTAGAAGTGCAGTGGTTCGAATGGCGCTTATTTCTATCAAATTTATTCATTTATTTATTTTCGAAAAGGTAAAAACCCTTTACATGAAAGTAATTATTCCAATAAAAATGTCAATACAGTCTAAATCATAAATATAATTGTAATATTTGCACGTGAATACAGTTACATTGTATCTACGAGTAGCTACTACATGAAGCTGAATAATTATAATAATAATAACGAGATCGACAGTCCCGCCTTAAATGTCCTCTGCCGCAATTATAGCATTTAGGCCGCCTCTTGTGTTGGATGCAGTTCCATTCATCAAATATTTCTTGAAGAGTTCCACAAGACCTACCATGGGTCGATATGTTCCTTCGTCTTCCTTTTCATTGATGGCCCTCACTAGAACTTTTTGTTGTTGTCGCGAAGCATTTTTAGCAGCTTCAAATTCTAGGGCATTAATGATGGCTTCATTCAATTTTTCATGACGTGCCATCCTCAGTGACTGCTGTTGCTCAGTGACGAACCCCATCGATGAAACTATAGACACTAATCCAGTGGTTGAAGTTATCAGGTACATCTGGTTGAGCGAGTCTCACCAGTCTTTCGACGTCGGCCCCAACTCCTGCAGAATCTCTGATAGAACTTGAGTTCTCATCTTCAGTTGAGCTTGGTAGACTTGTTGAAGGTGCTTTCTCCTCATTTTTCCATCCATTATTTTCCGCAGTGGCCTCAAATTGTCTGTGATGAATTGACCATGAAGATTCGCCATTGGAAGTTGGAGTTTTAATAAAACTACTGCTAGAAGGAGAAAATGCCATTTCCGATTTGCATTTTTCCACAGTAATACTTTTCTTTTCCTCCGATAATTCTTTCCGAAGTTTCCGGAAAATCTTTTCAAACTCTTTGTCGACTCCTTTAAACTTTTTGTCGACTCCATCAAGTTTCTCATCAATTACTTTTTCCAATGTCTCCTTTATTTCCTGAAATACTTTTCGAAATTCGTCCTGAATATATTCTTGTACCTCCCCTTCACTCACTTGGGAATATTTTAAATCTTCCAATAAATGAAAGTACATCTGATAATCTTTCTCCTGATTTTCTTGAATACGTGGTAGTAACTCACGTTCTTCATTTTCGTAATCGTTCTTCCTCCCTGCCTTCGTTCATCTTTCTCTCTTTTGCATTCATCTTCCTCTCTTATGCGTTTTTCATTCTCCGCCAGGCTCGCTTACAAAGCTTCAAACATCTCTTAAGCTCTTCCATTCCATCGTAATCAACACTTCTTGTTTTCACCATAAAACAGAATTATTTCAGTCAATCATTCCATTTCCGACACCAAATGTTACGTTTTTCCCAGTGGGTTTATCAATAATTGACTACACTGAACAATAATCCAACTTAACTTTATTTCACTTTGAATAGAACAAACACTTCAACTAAAACGTCAACTATGTCTATCGAATGTCTATCGCCTCACTAGATCGCTTCGCGTACCGCACTGTTACTTCCACTAGACTGCCAATCTATATCCAGTGGCTGTTTTCAGAACAGATACTACTGATGATTTCTTCAAACTGCATGTGTTGGAGATGTCGGCTCTCATTACTGACCTCGTTGCTTCAGTATCGATGGAGAAAAGGCATTGATAATTATTCAGGAATTCGTCAAGAACTAAACTGCTATCGTTGCGTCATAGAAATCGAATACCTGGGGGCTTGGAATGCAGCAGCTTCTCCTAACTGAAGCTGAATGAAGCTGAATTTAATTTTTCGAACCCCGACGCTCTAGTTCGGGTGATTCCGAATGCCAGTCTCTTTCGTTTGATGTTGAACGAGATCGACAGTCCTGCCTTGAATGTCCTTCTCTGCCGCAATTATAACATTTAGGCCGCTCTCTTGTCTTGGATGCAGTTCCATTCATCAAATATTTTTTAAATAGTTTTTCAAGATCTACCATGAGGTATTCCTTCAAAGTTAAGTTAGATTATAGTTCAGTGTAATCAATTATTGGGGAGAAACGTAACACTATAGAGTAAAAATTCTCTATCGAGCAGTATATCCCACGACATAGTGGAATGAATATTCATTAAGCTACGAAACACTCTAATATTTAAGCTGTATCATCTATTTGCATGTATTCTAGTCAGCGATAAAACAACATACCAGAATCATCTATAATGCGAAATCAAAACATTGGGTGATATAACGTAATAACTTCGTTTGTACATGTATATCATTATTGAATCATTGAATTGACAGAGAACCAAACGACACACATTTGATATAATGATTGAAATTTAATTAGGCTGAATTATTTGTTTCAACGTATTCCAATCGGCGACAAAACTCATTTATTATGTGAAATTGAAAGCATTGGGTATCTGCTCTTTGCAAAATCCTGTTTTCTGTATAGCATATCAGGTTGGAATAAAATAAATACTCATCTATCGAGAAATACAAATTGATCAAGTGATCTGAATGATCGAAAATAAAATTAAAATATCGCGAAACACTAAATAAACCCCGCCTGAATTCCAATGGAATTATTTGCAGCAGAAGGGTTAGCCTTTGTTGACAATCACTGTCGATGGTTTTCATGAGGTTTGACAAGTTCATTAGTATATGCTTTCAGATCACTAATCAGCGTTTGACAGTATTTGTGAGGAAAACATAGGGTCACACAAAAATTTACAGGAAATAAAAAAAGCGAAGCGACAATGCAATAATGGAAGAATGAAAAAGATGTGCAGTGACTTTCATGAAACCTGATGTTTGTATCAGAGTCATGTTTTCCAATAATGCATCAGATTCACTTTCGAATAATAAAGCGCTGGATCCCTTCTGAATTAAATTTTAATCGATGTTTAACCAAGTTAACGATGTTTCGGTTAAGTGAAGGCTTCGCTACGGTCCTCATGCATAAATAACTTTATTAATAATGGTTAGATTGCCTGAATTATTCTTAATCTACTCACGTCTGGTTTGAGACACACAATTTTCTCGATTGGTTTTTTCTGTCTATTACGAATGTCTGAGCGGGTTATGTTAGGAAACTTCATCGGAATCTCTGGTAGAAAGAGAATAAATAGTATAATAACGAAGATTCCTGCGGATTCAGTTCAGACAAAACTCATCGCCTTTTATTACTGATTTCTTTTGAATTGACGACTGAACATTTTGATGTGATAATACGTATGATTTCACTTAAAATGTCAACCAATGATATTAACGAAAGTGGAAAATTGCAATGCAAAGAAATTATTCGGTCAAATATTGAGAGTTCTCGATCAAATTCAGTATGTGCTGGTCACAAGTGAACGATTTTCAAAAAATTCAAACATACTTTTTACTGGAAGGGAAAAGTTCAAATTAACACTGATGCACCCCCAAATGCCTAAATTATATACACTAATGAAACTGCACAGAGTTATCTAATTAGACCAGTAGTTTTCTTCGTCACTGCAAAGTGTTGTATTGGCATAGATATGTGGATGACGTTTTGATATATTTCAAGAGGCCATTAGATAATTTTCATAGGGATATTAACAAAATTGATGAAAAAATTAAGTTCACTGTTGAAATAGAAGCAGACAACTCAATCAATTTGATTTTTCAATTTATCACAAACCGTCCCATACGGATATTATTACTATACATTACGATTCTACCCATCCTTATCAACACAAAGTAGCAGCTTATAATACCATGATTCACAGATTAGTCAATGTTCCTCTTTCAATAGATAATTTCAATAAAGAACTCAATATCATCAAGCAAATTGCGGTTAACAATGGTTTCAAAGCCGAATTAATAAACAAAATACTTGCCAAGAAAGTATACGCGAAAGCGATTCCAGACGTTTTTTCTATTGTAGGTAATCAAAATTATAGAGCTATAACGTATGTTGGACAACCAACGGAAAAAGTGGCTTCATTTTTGAGGAAACGAGATATTAAAATTGTATATAGAACAAGTAAAATGTTGGAAAAATTAGTTAAAAATAATATAGAGAAAAAACATTAAAATTCGAGAAATCAGGAGTACATAAATCAAAGTGTGCAACGTGTCCTGAGGTATATATCGGTCAAACTGGCAGAACATTCAGGAATCGAATCTAGGAATATCATACGAGCTATGTGAATAAAAAAAACAAATTCAACAAATTCAAATCAACTTCTGGAAGAAAATCATATCTCCAACGAAGAGTTCGTAATTTTGCATATAGAAAATGAAGGTTTGTAACTGAATCATTTGAAAACAATGGAAATTAATGAATTTACGAATTCAAACATTCCAATGAATGACCAACTAGATTTGAATAGATCATCATTATTGAACTTGCTTTTTTAAAAACCAAGAAAGGTACGTTAGGTAGATGTTTAGGTAATTTTTTTGGAGATAGTCTCAATTATGGTTACCGGTAGTATATAAATATTAATGTAAGAACAACTTGAAGTATTCAAATCACTTGACAAAGCTACTATGCTAGCGAAACCTGTTGTGATATATTTTTAATAATAATCTTTCTTTATTTCAGAAATAGGTTTCCCTAATATACAATAAAAAAATAGAAAAAGACAGAACAGAAAAAGTAACTAATATATGCTATTCAGTAATTTTAAAACTATTACAAGTAACAATAAATAGTTCTATCGCTCCGTGCTATTATTTTACAAATAATATTCATTATTTCTACTTAGTAATGCTAGTTATATAGGTAACATTAGAAGATTTATACCGAAACAATTCAAATATTTCACAATCAAAACTAACATATAAAACATAGATTTACAACTTTATCCAAATGTAAGTTATGTTTCTTTTATATATTTTAACAAATGTCTTTTGAAGACATTTATTGATAAACAGTCTTTTACGTCAGTTGGTAGGTCATTAAATTTAATGAAGCCTTTAAAAAATACTGAATTCATACTACTTTTAAAATTTGTTCTGACAATATGTAGATTGCAGTTATTGCGAGTATAGTGTTCATAATTGTAGTTGACCATATTCATGTTTTTCAAATAAACTTTGTGAAGATCAAATCGTGAGGTGTAGTTTTTGAAATTACTATGGATCTTCATCAAATAACGGCCGAATCAATCAGAAAAAACGTTCTATTGACATGTGTATAATGTCTGCTATCTCTCTCACTTCAATTCGGTGGTCTTTCAGCACAATTTCGTGTATTCGTCGGTAGTTGCAGTTTTTGTATGTTCCGAACGTTCATCGTCTCCTAAGGTCACGTTTGAATTCAGCTAATATAACGTGTGATTCGTAACACGGTAACTTTTCGAGATTGTTTCAAATATAGTCAGTGGGCATACTTGAAGACTGGCTATAAATCAAATTATCTGAGAACAATTCGTTCAGGCCAGTCTCAACTCCCTACCCAGTAGGTTAATGGACTGACACCTATCTTTAAGTTTAGAAAATAGTTTATTAATGGTGAAAATGGTTCTAAAGGCTATTTTTACATTTAAATCTTTGAAAATTCTGCATAGCTTTGGTGTCATATCGCTTATGTATGGTAAAGAGGAGAATAATATAGGAACTGGAGGTGGATCAGTCCCAATTGTGACATTGTCAGACACTAAAGGATTTTCATCCAACTGGTTATTATTATTGACTTGCACGTCCATGGTAGACGTGTATATATATATATATATATATATATATATATATATATATATATATATATATATATATATATATATATATATATACAATACCAATCTAGAATTTGCTGTTCTTCCTTCAGTCTGGCTGTTGGCCGACCTGTAGTCCATCAAACATTGGATACGAGACATCATGAAACCTCGAATACAAACGAACCAGCATTCTCTGAGTCTTTTAACTGGTGGATTGATGCGAATCACCTCTTAAACCGTGCCAACGGATGGTGAAAGTGGCACTCCTTCAGCAAACTTAGAAGGAGCTATACAATCCCGTTGCCGAAAATAGGGTACATAACACCCAAAAATTTTTACGAAAAATTTGGCTTGTTCCGGATATTTTGCACTTACTATTCTCATAGCAATGCATAAGAGTATCCCGTAGCTCATGCGTCCACTCAAAGCATCTGGTTTCGATACATTTGCGCCAGCATTATCAACCAATGACCTCTGCCCACACCGTGGGGTAAGTGATCATTGGGTCTGAGAATTATATGCCCTGAGCAAGCACAGTGAGCCAAGAATGACAGCCTTCTGCATTTGTTCGACTGAGATTTCTGCTTTAGTCCGGCAGGCTGGCATGCTTTCGAAATTTGAGAGTAGAGAGGGCATCATTCTACCAAGGAGTCCTTTGATTAGAACAACCATCTTGACAGAGTGGTCTGTATAGAGTCTGTGGAGTTGGAAGAAAAAAATCTCAATATTCCATTTGTTTTTCCTACCCTTTTCGGCCAAGACAAATATCGTCTTGCTCTGGTGGTCGAGAAGGACTACATCAGGCTCATTAGCTTGTATGAGCTTGAGGGTGGGGAACGCATAGTTCCAATGAATTCAGTACTACTCGTTCCCCGAAACGGAGACAATATATCCCGGAGCTTAGGGCAACACTGGTGTCTCGTTAAAACCGCAAGAGTACCGTAATGAAGCACTCTTAGGGCCGCGTTATGTCGATGTATATTGGCAGAGACCGCATATACATAAATCAAAGTGTGCAACGTGTCCTGAGGTATATATCGGTCAAACTGGCAGAACATTCAGGAATCGAATCTAGGAATATCATACGAGCTATGTGAATAAAAAAAACAAATTCAACAAATTCAAATCAACTTCTGGAAGAAAATCATATCTCCAACGAAGAGTTCGTAATTTTGCATATAGAAAATGAAGGTTTGTAACTGAATCATTTGAAAACAATGGAAATTAATGAATTTACGAATTCAAACATTCCAATGAATGACCAACTAGATTTGAATAGATCATCATTATTGAACTTGCTTTTTTAAAAACCAAGAAAGGTACGTTAGGTAGATGTTTAGGTAATTTTTTTGGAGATAGTCTCAATTATGGTTACCGGTAGTATATAAATATTAATGTAAGAACAACTTGAAGTATTCAAATCACTTGACAAAGCTACTATGCTAGCGAAACCTGTTGTGATATATTTTTAATAATAATCTTTCTTTATTTCAGAAATAGGTTTCCCTAATATACAATAAAAAAATAGAAAAAGACAGAACAGAAAAAGTAACTAATATATGCTATTCAGTAATTTTAAAACTATTACAAGTAACAATAAATAGTTCTATCGCTCCGTGCTATTATTTTACAAATAATATTCATTATTTCTACTTAGTAATGCTAGTTATATAGGTAACATTAGAAGATTTATACCGAAACAATTCAAATATTTCACAATCAAAACTAACATATAAAACATAGATTTACAACTTTATCCAAATGTAAGTTATGTTTCTTTTATATATTTTAACAAATGTCTTTTGAAGACATTTATTGATAAACAGTCTTTTACGTCAGTTGGTAGGTCATTAAATTTAATGAAGCCTTTAAAAAATACTGAATTCATACTACTTTTAAAATTTGTTCTGACAATATGTAGATTGCAGTTATTGCGAGTATAGTGTTCATAATTGTAGTTGACCATATTCATGTTTTTCAAATAAACTTTGTGAAGATCAAATCGTGAGGTGTAGTTTTTGAAATTACTATGGATCTTCATCAAATAACGGCCGAATCAATCAGAAAAAACGTTCTATTGACATGTGTATAATGTCTGCTATCTCTCTCACTTCAATTCGGTGGTCTTTCAGCACAATTTCGTGTATTCGTCGGTAGTTGCAGTTTTTGTATGTTCCGAACGTTCATCGTCTCCTAAGGTCACGTTTGAATTCAGCTAATATAACGTGTGATTCGTAACACGGTAACTTTTCGAGATTGTTTCAAATATAGTCAGTGGGCATACTTGAAGACTGGCTATAAATCAAATTATCTGAGAACAATTCGTTCAGGCCAGTCTCAACTCCCTACCCAGTAGGTTAATGGACTGACACCTATCTTTAAGTTTAGAAAATAGTTTATTAATGGTGAAAATGGTTCTAAAGGCTATTTTTACATTTAAATCTTTGAAAATTCTGCATAGCTTTGGTGTCATATCGCTTATGTATGGTAAAGAGGAGAATAATATAGGAACTGGAGGTGGATCAGTCCCAATTGTGACATTGTCAGACACTAAAGGATTTTCATCCAACTGGTTATTATTATTGACTTGCACGTCCATGGTAGACGTGTATATATATATATATATATATATATATATATATATATATATATATATATATATATATATATATACAATACCAATCTAGAATTTGCTGTTCTTCCTTCAGTCTGGCTGTTGGCCGACCTGTAGTCCATCAAACATTGGATACGAGACATCATGAAACCTCGAATACAAACGAACCAGCATTCTCTGAGTCTTTTAACTGGTGGATTGATGCGAATCACCTCTTAAACCGTGCCAACGGATGGTGAAAGTGGCACTCCTTCAGCAAACTTAGAAGGAGCTATACAATCCCGTTGCCGAAAATAGGGTACATAACACCCAAAAATTTTTACGAAAAATTTGGCTTGTTCCGGATATTTTGCACTTACTATTCTCATAGCAATGCATAAGAGTATCCCGTAGCTCATGCGTCCACTCAAAGCATCTGGTTTCGATACATTTGCGCCAGCATTATCAACCAATGACCTCTGCCCACACCGTGGGGTAAGTGATCATTGGGTCTGAGAATTATATGCCCTGAGCAAGCACAGTGAGCCAAGAATGACAGCCTTCTGCATTTGTTCGACTGAGATTTCTGCTTTAGTCCGGCAGGCTGGCATGCTTTCGAAATTTGAGAGTAGAGAGGGCATCATTCTACCAAGGAGTCCTTTGATTAGAACAACCATCTTGACAGAGTGGTCTGTATAGAGTCTGTGGAGTTGGAAGAAAAAAATCTCAATATTCCATTTGTTTTTCCTACCCTTTTCGGCCAAGACAAATATCGTCTTGCTCTGGTGGTCGAGAAGGACTACATCAGGCTCATTAGCTTGTATGAGCTTGAGGGTGGGGAACGCATAGTTCCAATGAATTCAGTACTACTCGTTCCCCGAAACGGAGACAATATATCCCGGAGCTTAGGGCAACACTGGTGTCTCGTTAAAACCGCAAGAGTACCGTAATGAAGCACTCTTAGGGCCGCGTTATGTCGATGTATATTGGCAGAGACCGCATATACTGGACATGCTGACACCAAGTCTATTATGGTCTAAGACGCCTCGTGGCAGGCCCTGCACCTTGTGTCAGGAACCTCTATACCCATCACGTAACAGCTACAGACTGCAGACACCATCCTGGCAGGCCATGATAAACCATTTTAGCCCACTGGATCTGAGAAAAGCGAAAGTCAGGAGCTTTGATAAGCCAAGGACTTCAATGTTGTTGAAGGACACCCTATTTATTCCTATGTTGCTGCAGAATTGAAGTGATCTCTGCAGTTTTTAAGTTATTATTATCATTATCGAAAACTGCATGAATCAGTACTAGCGAACAATATTTCTTTTTCTCACCAAAAATATACATTTTGTATGAATATCCTTTCCCAATTGAACTGGATCGAAGAGATATTTTCAATCATTTGGGGTCACAAGCAGAAATTCGCCATTGTCTCATGAGAGAAGCGTGGTAAACAGTTTATATACCACGACCTCATGGTCGCAAGCTGACTTATTCAAGACAAAGCAGAATTTTGATGAAGGTGAATTTTCGCCACTAGTCAAGCTGGATATAATTTCTCACAGAGAGCGTTTAATTTAATTATCAAATTTGCAGCTTCATATCGCGTTCTTGCGTTTCCTAGTCATCATTCGAATAGAGTCCAGTAACTTATGATTTCTGTAGATCACTTACTTTGAACTAAATATCATATCATATTTTTGAAGGAGATGATTTTTATTCAAAAAGTTCATGAATATCTGATTTCCCACAGAACTGAGGTACAAAATATGTGAAAAAGTACTTTTCTAACAGATAATCTAGAACAGATTTACGAATGAAAATAACTCTTCTAAATTAATGATGACTGTGAATTTTCTCCAAGTGAAAGTTTTTTCATTGAACGCTTAATATTTTTAAATTTAAGTGCCACACCTTTTCTGGGTGAAGCGCATCTGAAACGTCCAAGTTTAAATGACTCTGGCGCCTAAATCAAGTTATATTTATTTGACCTATGGAATGGGTTATGTTTGCTTTGGGGACCACTGTGGTTTGTGGCTTATTCGTAAATACCTGCGACTTGAGGAAACACAACAAGAAAATGTGTAACGTTGTCAAAACTTCCAATTTTCCATAAATCTGGCGCATAAATGAGGCTGAATTTGACCGATGACATGTGTTATGTGACATGAGCGGTGTGGAACGTAGCGCTGTCCTGTTGACACAACATGTCGTTGGTGTCCAGACCATCCAAATCGGTCCAAAGAAAGTTGGGCTCCAGAGCCCATCCAGCAATCATACGTTGTTGTCTATGGTTGTTGTTCACCTTCAGTTCCTGGCTAGTTGAATTTGGTTCTTGTGAGCGACATGAAATCGACTGACCCGGTTTTTCCTGCACACTCTCAAAGACAGCGGCGTTATTTATCCACCACATTGCGAATAGTCCTCTCGGTAGAAGGATTATGGCGACCGTAAAATAGGTGAAGCGCGCGGTACCTTGCCCGAATAGAACACGCATTTTGATAAATTAATTTCCTTATCTATGCATATTGTTAAATGATATATCCGTATGTGGTGATTTGGCAAAAAACAGACTGAATAAATAACAACTGATTTGACATATGTAGCTTCAACAAGATGGTCGTTATCAATTGTCAAAGTTCGGAAGACCCTGTTGAAAGACCCCTTAATTATTTTGAGATAGAGTTGAAGTGAACCAGATATTATGTTCCTCAGAATTTTTATTCGAGAGGGAGAAATGTTCAAAGTCAGTCTGCCTCTATTGGCAGATTTGACTTGAACGGTTGTTGTAAATAAAAATGATTCTCTTCAAAAAAAAAAATAATAAATATAAATTGCATCGGCTCATAACATTAAGATAGGGTTCGATGAGTGAAGTCAGTCGATGAATCGACTTCGAATGTGGCGATCATATTTTCGCATCGTGACGTCATTTGTTACCATGATAACGGGCTGTAGACATCAGTACTTGAAGCAATGGAATCAGGAATAGTAGTAGGTATCAACAACGACAGAAGTCTGCTATCGTATGTCGAAACGCGTCATAAATGAAGTTCATTATGGGAATTGTGCGATTATTTTCATGGATAGTATTGTTTTCTCATCTGAAATCGAACAGCTTTCAAACGACCACAGATATCCCTTCTCTCACTTTTATCACTGAAAAGGTATACTCTGAAATGTATGGAAAGTATGTTTTCAGTATTTTGGAAAGATCCCTCTGGTTTTCTACGTTTCTTCATCATATAGAAAGGAGAATACCCCGAAGAGAAAGAACAACGGGAGATCGTTGCTAACATAGAATCGTATGCTAATATAGATTTTATTATTTATAGTATTTTTTATAGTAGATACGATTTGTCTTTAGTGTCAAAATAGGCCTCAGCTTCGACGATAACGTCTTCATCGAAGATGCATTTCTTCCAGCGAACATTTTTTTGAGGTCTGAAAACAGAAATAAATCGCTGGCGGCCAGATCTGGATAATATAGTGGATGCGGAAACAATTCGAAGCCCAATTCGTACAATGTTGCCATTGTTTTCATTGATGTGCCGATTTTCCACGAAAATAGTCAAAATAGTCAATTCCGTATCCACAACACAACAAAGTTTTTGTTTCGGGGTTGAAATTAGATGATTTTAATGTATTTCCACGTGTTAAAACCGAAAGTGACCATAAAAATTATATATTAGCTCTTGTTTTCAAGATATAGTATCATTATATTATATATATGTATATTGAGTTTTCAACAAATGAAATATTTCATCACCAACAGTTGGTACACATGTTCGTTTACATAACACCCCTCTCATCAGCTGTTCTTAAGTAGTAAACATAACCTATGTGAGTTTGTCAATTGTACGCACGTGGTTGCTATTGAAATTATCGTGTGAAGTTGATTTTCAAATTAATTTAAGTGCTGATCTGAAATGCCTCGAAAGTGTGTGAATTCTGTCGATAGCTTTTGCTATATATGTGGTGAAATAACATTTGAGGCTCAGAAACGTAAAATGACACCTATCGTTAAGACAGCCTATGAACATTATTTTGGTGTGAAAGTTGGGGACCAAGATAAATCATGGGCTCCTCATATATGTTGTAATTCTTGTTCCGTCATATTGCGAGAGTGGCTGAAAAATAAAAACCGGGCAATGGCTTTTGCAGTACCTATGGTTTGGAGTGAGCCTACCAATCATACAGACGACTGTTATTTCTGCTTAACTCCTCCCATTAAGCAAGGTTTATCTATGAAGAGAAGAGAAACGGTTAATACCCTAATCTCCCATCTGCTCTTCGGCCTGTACCACACTCAGACAGTTTGCCAGTCCCTTCTTCACCCCAAAACTATGAAATTTTAGAGGAAGGTGATGAAGACTGTTTAGAAGGAGCAACCCATCCTTCTACATCCTATGACCCTGATTTTGAGGTAAGCGATAGGTCTAGTGATCCGCACATTATTAGTCAAGCAGAGTTGAGTGACCTTATAAGAGATCTTCGCTTGTCTAAGGACAAGGGTCAAGACTACAACAGTGGAATCTTCTTAAACATGATGTGAAAATATCTCAGTACAGACAGCGTCAAAAAGATTTGCTTCCTTTTTTTGAGAAAAAAGAAAACCTCGTAGTTTGTTCTGATGTTAATGGTTTGATGGACTGCTTGAATTTGGATCACACTCCATCTGAATGGAGACTGTTTATAGACTCTTCAAAAATAAGCTTAAAAGCTGTACTTCTGCATAATGGAAATCAGCTACCCTCTATTCCTATAGGTCATGCAGTTCACATGAAGGACACGTATATAACAATGAAAACACTTCTCCAATCAATCAAATATGAACAACACAAGTGGCACATCTGTGGTGATCTGAAAGTCATTGCTATACTCTTAGGAATGCAATTAGGGTTCACCAAGTACTGTTGTTTTTTGTGTCTGTGGGACAGTCGGGATAGAAAATCTCACTATAAAAAAATGAACTGGCCTACACGAGACCGAAACCCTAATGAGAAAAATGTAGTTTACGAGCCTCTTGTAGATCCTAAGGATGTTCTCCTTCCCCCATTACATATTAAGTTGGGACTAATGAAAAACTTTGTGAAGGCCATGGACCAGGAAGGACAAGCTTCTAAGTACTTGAGAGCAAAGTTTCCCAAGTTGAGTGATGCTAAAGTCAAGGAAGGCATCTTTATTGGGCCTCAAATCCTGCTTTTGACATGATTTTAACAGGAAATGAAAAAAGAGCCTGGGAAGCCTTTAAGGAGGTTGTACATGAGTTTTTAGGTAACAAAAGAGATGATAACTTCACAGCATTGGTTAAAGAGCTTCTTTAAGCTCACCACCAACTTGGATGCAACATGTCCTTAAAAATTCATTTTCTTCACTCTCATCCTAATTTCTTCCCACAAAACTGTGGAGCTGTGAGTGACGAACATGGAGAAAGATTCCATCAAGACATTGCCTTAATGGAACAGAGATATCAGGGTCGTTGGAATGAAGCAATGCTTGCAGACTACTGCTGGTCTGTGTGTAGGGATGCTCCAGAAGTGTTTTATAAAAGACAAGCTAAACGACAGCGATCTTACAATGAATCGGATGGACTTAATTGAAATTTGGTGGTACAAACTTCTTTTATTTGTCAAATCACTAAGAATAATGTTTTTTTTTTAATTAATTTTGTACTTAAAATATTCTAAAAGAAACATAACAATATTGTTTTATGTACTTTCACTTTTCACGTATAGTATAACTACTCTTTAAGATTAAGTACTGTGTATCTCAAAAACCAGAGCTAATAAAGATTTTTCATTGTTATTTTCGTTTTTATCACCCCAAAATTAGTAGAAATTGACTAATTTAGTGTAGGAAACAATTATCGGTCGATTGTGAGGTTGCGCAGCAACTTCTTTGAACAGAGCTTCCGCACACCCAAATATTCATGCACGATATATCCAATAAGTTTCTTTGATATCTTCAGAGTCTCAGCTATATCGAACAACTCCTCCACTATACAGCCATTCAAATTTATTTTGTGGACTTTTCTGATGTTTTTGTCGATAACAACCTCTTTAGGGCGTCCACTGCGTGCATCGTCTTCCATGCCCATTTCACATCGTTGAAATTTAAAAAATCACTTCTTAACGGTTGATTTTTCCATTAGTAATGTTTTGCCAAAAAACAATGATTTATCAAAACACGAAATTCTTTTTTATCCATTTTCTTCGAACGACCAAACATTGGTGGGTCGGTAGCCAGTCGGGTTGTCGTGGGTGCTCTGCTCCAGTCACTCAATCGACGGCTATGTGAATCGGTGGTTTAAACCGAAGGCCGGACGATCGATTTTCACTTGCTATCGTCAAACTCGTGTTAGGAATCACACGTTGAAAGGTAAAACCTCGTTAGTCTTTAGCTCGCACAAGTTTTTCAACTTCTGAGAGTTGTCGTTCGTATAGGGGCAACAGCTGATAAACGGAAAACCTATTTTAAACATATATTTTTAAACATATTCTCACATAAATTGCGGTATACTCATTTGAGGAAACTTCTCCTGATTGTATGAACATTATTAGTCATTTCGAAAACTTACTTATTATGCCATTACTGATATTATAAACTTTTCGTTTCTGCTACAAATTCATCGGGAGGCAAGTCCGAGTAGGACCTCAAGTGCTGCCGTTGGGGTCGTTCTCATGGCTCCCGTGCCTAAGTATTGCGGGAGCCATGAGAACAACCCCAACTGCAGCACTTGAGGTCCTCTCGGACTTCCACCATTGCACATCTACGTACAAAGAGAAGCTCCACCGGTGACACACAGGCTAATGCAGGGGAAAACCCCAATCAGCTACTCACACGGAGCAGAATATTCGAAACTGTACAATGAACTGGAGACAGATCCAATACTAGGAATGCCCGTGGATAACACAGTTCCGCAGTACAACTTTCAAAAAGATTTCAAAATCATCATACCAAGTAGAGAGGACTGACAAAAAGGCCCACCGGTGAAAGCGAAAGAAACTTAGTATACAGATGACTCAAAGACCCAAGAAGGAGTAGGAGCCGGTATATAGCAAAGACAAGAATCGCATTCAGTCTTGGACATAATGCAACTGTGTTTCAGGCAAAAGTAGCGGCCTTCAAACACTGTATAGGAAAAATGAGCAGGCAGTAGGTCACAATTGAAACTATTGCTATTTTCTCCGACAGCCAGGCAGCAATCGTGGTGCTAAGCTCATTTCAGGTCTTCTGGTGGAAAGCTGTCTGAGTGCACTCAAGGAACTAAGTACCCAAAATAGGGTCACTCTAGCTTGGGTACCAGGACATGAGGGTCACAAGGGCAATGAGGAGCCCTATGTTCTAGCCCGTGAAGGCGCATTCAAGGCTATGATCGGCCCAAAACCCTTCTGCGATGTAGTGAAAGCATGTATAAAGACATCCATAAATTCATGGATGGAAGCCGAATCAATAGATTGGTGGAATGAACTCCCAGGAATGAAGCAGGTGAAAAAGTTAATGAAGAAACCATCGCCCAGATTCATGGAAGTCCTGCTAAATCACGACAGTGAAGTTGTGAGGGTAGTGGTACTAACAGGGCACAGCCAACTCATGAAACATATGAGCAATATGGATCTGTCAGCAGAAGTCCAATGCAGGTTCTGTCAAGAAGAGAAGAAAACCGCACTGCATGTGCTATGTAAATGCGTAGCGATAGCAAGGCTGAGACACGCAAGATGCGGGGAAGCGAAACCAGAGGCTACCAGCTATATGAAGGGGTCAGTGTCAAGGCTATGGAGTCCATCAAAGAGATAATGTATCATACAAACTGGTAATCAGACGGCTATGAAATTTGTATAAGTATCTGAAGGTGAGGGTTAACTAAAAATTATATGAATTTGATAGTAGCAGTGCTATCCGTGTGTTGGCCTACGAACTTTTTAGACCACGAATATAACGTCGTGTAGCATTCCCGTGGTTGATATCTACTTCAATTCCTTCACGAGGGTGAATTGAATGAGAAAAACTTATTGCCGATCATATGCCTGAAAGTACTTGTTTTGGATGGATATTTCTCTAAGTTTTCATCTAGAAAAACATCTGTGCATGATTCATGGGTCCTTGAGTGAATTTACATTGAATGATGAATATTTTCCACCTTTTACATTATGATGGAGAAGCGAAAAGCCAGTAGACTTTTTTCCTATATGAGAATGAGGTTTGGTCTGAATTAACGATTATCATATGATTACACAACACAACAAAAAAATATTTTTTGAATGTTTCCTACACTGAATTAGTCAATTTCTACTAATTTTGGGGTGATAAAAACGAAAATAACAATGAAAAATTTTTATTAGCTCTGGTTTTTGAGATACACAGTACTTAATCTTAAAGAGTAGTTATACTATACGTGAAAAGTGGAAGTATATAAAACAATATTGTTATGTTTCTTTTAGAGTATTTTAAGTACAAAATTAATAAAAAACAACATTATTCTCAGTGTTTTGACAAATAAAAGAAGTTTGTACCACCAAATTTCAATTAAGTCCATCCGATTCATTGTAAGATCGCTGTCGTTTAGCTTGTCTTTTATAAAACACTTCTGGAGCATCCCTACACACAGACCAGCAGTAGTCTGCAAGCATTGCTTCATTCCAACGGCCCTGATATCTCTGTTCCATTAAGGCAATGTCTTGATGGAATCTTTCTCCATGTTCGTCACTCACAGCTCCACAGTTTTGTGGGAAGAAATTAAGATGAGAGTGAAGAAAATGAATTTTTAAGGACATGTTGCATCCAAGTTGGTGGTAAGCTTGATGAAGCTCTTTAACCAATGCTGTGAAGTTATCATCTCTTTTGTTACCTAAAAACCCATGTACAACCCCCTTAAAGGCTTCCCAGGCTCTTTTTTCATTTCCTGTTAAAATCATGTCAAAAGCAGGATCATTTACGATTTCACGGATTTGAGGCCCAATAAAGATGCCTTCCTTGACTTTAGCATCACTCAACCTGGGAAACTTTGCTCTCAAGTACTTAAAAGCTTGTCCTTCCTGGTCCATGGCCTTCACAAAGTTTTTCATTAGTCCCAACTTAATATGTAATGGGGGAAGGAGAACATCCTTAGGATCTACAAGAGGCTCGTAAACTACATTTTCCTCATTAGGGTTTAGGTCTCGTGTAGGCCAGTTCATTTTTTTATAGTGAGATTTTCTATCCTGACTGTCCCACAGACACAAAAAAAAACAGTACTTGGTGAACCCTAATTGCATTCCTAGGAGTATAGCAATGACTTTCAGATCACCACAGATGTGCCACTTGTGTTGTTCATATTTGATTGATTGGAGAAGTGTTTTCATATTTATATACGTTTCCTTCATGTGAACTGCATGACCTATAGGAATAGAGGGTAGCTGATTTCCATTATGCAGAAGTACAGCTTTCAAGCTTAGTTTTGAAGAGTCTATAAACAGTCTCCATTCAGATGGAGTGTGATCCAAATTCAAGCAGTCCATCAAACCATTAACATCAAAACAAACTACGAGGTTTTTTTTTTCTCAAAAAAAGGAAGCAAATCTTTTTGACGCTGTCTGTACTGAGATATTTTCACATCATGTTTTAGAAGATTCCACTGTTGTAGTCTTGACCCTAACAGCTCAGCCTTTTCCTGAGACAAGCGAAGATCTCTTATAAGGTCACTCTACTCTGCTTGACTAATTCTGTGCGGATCACTAGACCTATCGCTTACTTCAAAATCAGGGTCATAGGATGTAGAAGGTTGGGTTGCTCCTGCTAAACAGTCTTAATCACCTTCCTCTAAAATTTCATAGTTTCGGGGTGGAGAAGGGATTGGCAAATTGTCTGAGTGTGGTACAGGCCGGAGAGCAGATGGGAGATTAGGGTATTTAACCTTTCCTCTTTTCTTCATAGATAAACCTTGCTCAATGGGAAGAGTTAAGCAGAAATAACAGTCGTCTGTATGATTGGTAGGCTCACGCCAAACCATAGGTACTGCAAAAGCCATTGCCCGGTTTTTATTTTTCAGCCACTCTCGCAATATGACGGAACAAGAATTACAACATATATGAGGAGCCCATGATTTATCTTGGTCCCCAACTTTCACACCAAAATAATGTTCATAGGCTGTCTTAACGATAGGTGTCATTTTACGTTTCTGAGCCTTAAATGTTATTTCACCACATATATAGCAAAAGCTATCGACAGAATTCACACACTTTCGAGGCATTTCAGATCAGCACTTAAATTAATTCAAAAATCAACTTCACACGATAATTTCAATAGCAACCACGTGCGTACAATTGACAAACTCACATAGGTTATGTTTACTACTTAAGAACAGCTGATGAGAGGGGTGTTATGTAAACAAACATGTGTACCAACTGTTGGTGATGAAATATTTCATTTGTTGAAAACTCAATATACCTACATATATATAATATAATGATACTATATCTTGAAAACAAGAGCTAATATATAATTTTTATGGTCACTTTCGGTTTTAACACGTGGAAATACATTAAAATCATTTAATTTCAACCCCGAAACAAAAACTTTGTTGTGTTGTGTTATCTGAGTTACCTGTGAATTTATTGCCATGTCTGTACCTAACTGATACATTTTGTGGTTTTTTGGTCTTTTTAGTCAACTTTTCTATCAAGGATTAGTTACTGGAGTGTTCATAAATTGAAAATAGAAATAACGATTATTATTGATGATTTGTAACTTTGAAATATAAAGTCTCAAGGAAAAAAATAGAAAGTTTATATAGTAAACTGTGTTACTCATACGATTGAATATACAAACAGGTCATCAAAAATCCATTTTCCCTCCTCTTAACAATTGATCGTGACAAGATATCAAGGTCGGACAAAAATTTACGTGGTTGGCATCACTTGTCGTCGAGGGCCGATAACTATTTTTTCAATGAAACGGCACCTTCAACTTGTGATACATTTTTTGAAAAGTTCGAAAAAAATGGTTTTTTTCATTTGAAGTTGCTGAAAATGATTCATTTTCATATAAATTTCAAAATTTCAAAAAATCTCAATACCTGGTTCCTCCACCAATATTTCCTCAGTATCCAAAACAAGCACTTTTCCGATCACTAGAAATGCATTACTTTTACCTTTCATTTCCACAGCGCTTTATGTGATTCGTGAGCTGGAATCATTTTGATAATTTCTGCAATACAAAAACTATCACCGAAAAAGAAATATCTAAATATCATTGAAATCTGAAAAATAATTTGCGATTGCGCGTTCACCAATATTTCAGACACCATAACTGGTCTTCGCAGCACACACGATTTATTAACCGGACGAATTAATGTTTTAGGCTTAGCCACTTCATGAAAGGTTGACTCTCATTTTAATTATTCACATGTGATTATGAATGAAGGTATAGAAAAATAAAACAGATTTGGTAGCTAAAAGTTGAGTATGTTGGATTTCTGTCACAATTGATCTCAATAAGTTGCGGTTTCTAAAATGCCCCAGAAAATCATGGAGTGAAATCAACCAAGCTTTGACACTGACCCCTTTATATAGCTGGTAGCCTCTGGTTTCGCTTTCCCGCATCTTGCGTGTCTCAGCCTTGCTATCGCTACGCATTTACATAGCACATGCAGTGCGGTTTCTTCCTCTTCTTGACAGAACCTGCAATGGGTTTCTTCTGACAGATCCATATTGCTCATATGTTTCATGAGTTGGCTATGCCCCGTTAGTAGACACACCACTACCCTTACAACCTCACTGTCGTGATTTAGCAGGACTTCCGTGAATCTGGGCGATGGTTTCTTCATAAACTCTTTCACCTGCTTCATTCCTGGGAGCTCATTCCACCAATCTATCGATTCGGCTTCCATCCATGAATTAATGGATGTCTTTATACATGCTTTCGCTACCCCGCAGAAGGATTTTGGGCCGATCATAGCTTTGAATGTGCCATCACGGGCTAGAAAATCGGGTTCCTCATTGCCCTTGTGACCCTCATGTCCGAGTACCCAAGCTAGAGTGACCCTGTTTTGGGTACTTAGCTCCTTAAATTCGCTCAGACAGCTTCCCACCAGAACGCTGCTAATATTTCCACGATATCGCAAAATATCAGAAGAGCTGAATAACTTATTCCAAAGCTTATCCGTACATCGATTCCAAGACTAGATATGTGCAAAGCAAATTGACACTATCGATGTTAGTACTCACAGCTGAAAATCTGAGATGTATTGTCTATATTCAATTCCAATTTGGTGGCATGAAACCTGAAATTTGCCTTGTTTTCAACAGTAAAATAAGATAGTATCTCCAGTATGAACAATGGTTACAAAATCATATGAATCATTGATATACATAATAGAGAGTGAGGGCCCAAGAACAGATCCCCGTGATAGTTCATGTACTACTGACTTGAAATGTCACATGTTGGCAGGAACATTTTGGCATCTATTCGTTGGATGAGACTCATCTCATCTACGCTGATTTTCAAATTGTATTCAAAAGTGCAAAAAAACATACGAAGACTGACAGATTCAAGATAAATATTCGAGAAATTTGATATTTGACAAAAAATATCTGAAGATGAAACATCTTCTCCCTTTGTGGAAGGTAGAACTGGAACCTCTGGCACAGAATATAACGCGAAGTTTTTTCCACCAACCAACCTTTGAATATTGTTATCATACAAGTGAAGTCAAATGTACTTGTTTCAGGAATCGAATTGACTAAACATAGTATGATATGTAGTATATGTAGTATCTGAACAGTAACAATCAGCCCCTGATGATGCCAATTTGTTTAGCAGAACGTGCAACAAGAGACAACTTTTTTCTTAAGATAAGGAAAGAGTGACTTCAATAAATGCAGTTTGAATATCTAAGAGATTCAACTACATCACTGATTTCAAACTCATTAACGCAATACATAAAAAGAAGGTACATGGGATATTTCTGAGGCATTGTTAATGGAACGTGAGTATTCAGATAAAGATTTCAACTTCTATCTGCAACATGAAGAAGACATTTATTTTTTTACGAGAAAAACAGAAAATATCGATGAGTTTAATTTGGAAGGGTTATAGTTTAAGGAGTGACTAATTTTTGGGGAAGAAAGTTTTTGGCTTTCTACTACTCCATCTTGATACAGAAATATGTTAGAATCTTCCAAAGAAAGGAAGGAGGTAATCAATTTTGAAAAAAGTAACTGTATACACATAGATGCGTTGATAATGCAGAGAAGTAACTTTCAGACACAATCTGGAAGAAAAAGCCTTTCTGAAACAGTTACTTCCATATAAACATTGAATTTCACAAAAGAAAAATTCTTTCGAAACAAATACTTTTATATGAACACTGAATTATATAGAAAACACTTTTTTATACTCGGTTTGTATTCCAAACATTTGTTATGAATTTGAATCAGATATCATTCACAGAGTTTCTGCACTATTATACTAATTGTATACAGTTACTTCTTTGATTGATTACTTCCTTCTTCTCTTCGAAAGATTTCCACATTTTTCTGTATCGATGAGTTATTTCATCACATCGAAAGTTGATGATCTAGCACGCACTAAATTCTTTTCTTTCTCGAGAAATGTTTTTATTATAGACCCGTTTCTGGGAAACTTATTTGCTGTTAATAAGGTCCCCTCAAACTATCATGAGTCAATTTAAGAAAGGCTCTAACTGATGTCAGCCATTAGTTTAACGTTAGGTGATGACCTCTGAAAGATTTCTGGGAATCGTCGAACCAATATACCTGAAGATTCATTGGTTTTGGGTGCGGCTTATCTCGGTAGTGCGAATTTGTTGATGAGACGTTAATGTCTCAGTTACTGTACTGGTTGGTTTTGATTTGCATTTAATGATGGTCATATCTATTCAGGATTCAATGACTTATGTATGAAATCAATGAGAAAAGGTTAATTTTATTGTCAATGGGACAGATGTTACCCTTAGAATTTTAATGGAAAGGAGTCAAGTGGCACATCATTTCGATTGGTATTCAATTCTGCTTCCAGTAGTATCCTGATTTATTAGTTTTCGATGAACGCTATTTCTCGAAAAATGTCAGGATACTATTGGAAGCAGAATTGAACGCCAATCGAAATGATGTGTCACTTGAACCCCCTTTCCATTTCAGATTCCAAAGGTAACATCTACCCCTTCTATGGGGTTGAACCAAGAAGACTGCAAATAGTCCTTGGATAATCCCCCTTGACAATGAAATCCGACCAGTTTTTTCGATTACTCATATTGTTTACTGGAAGGAGGATATCGACGGTGGAAAGTTTCCAAATTGACAGGCGTCAGTTCAGGAATCTTCACAGAAAATTTCCTGCATATGCAATTGGCAATACAACTGAAATAGTCCACCCTTAATTTTGGAATGGGCACACTTGCAGACCGGTTTCGGTGTCTTTAGCCACTCATCAATGCAAGATAATGGCCATCATCGACCTGAAGTAAATGATATTCCATAATTGAAAATCGGAATTCTTTCAGAGTATTTCATTCCTCTCCTAAGTTGGAGCGAAATAACAAAATGTCACTCCATCTAGTGGACGAGGTACTAACCAACTGCATATCCGTAATTTACCCGATTCCTCTGAATAAGGAAGAAAAACTTTCTTATCAGTCAGTGGGCTATGCTTGAAGACTGGCAGTAAACAAATCTAAAGAAATGAACTTTAAACGTTCAAACCAGTCTCAAATATACCTACACGATAGGTTGAATGGACTGACGCCTATCAGAAAACAACTACAGGAAATTTTCTGTGAAGATTCGTGTACTGACGCCTGTTGGATATAATCCAACGCCCTTCGTAGTATTAGCCAAGTGAGTAGTTGTTTTCTTATAGGTGTCAGTCCATTCAACCTATTGTGTAGGTATATTCGAGACTGGCTTGAACATTTAAAGTTCATTCCTTTAGATTTTGCAAATAGAATATTCACCCTTATTTTCGATTTCCCACAGTAAAAGTATTTCTTTCGAAGATCATAGGTTGCTTTGGAAGTTTTATCTCTGTTGGAGAAACTATAACTTCATGTCAACAGCGTCATGTTCCACAAGAGAATCACACTTTCTTAATGAAGAAATCAATTTTCTTAGCCTTTATACCACATCATTCGTTTGATTATATTATTGCGAAGATGAACTATTTTGAATCAAGAAAATATAATATCATAATAATAAACTGTTTCAAATGGAGAGCAATATCTACTTGATCTGAAAACATATTGTTTGTTTGAATTCAAAACTGTATCCTTTCAAATAACTCAATTCGTTTATAACAAGAGTTTTGTGAACCTATATACAAAACCATATCAAGATCGATCGAAGATAACAGGAATTTTGCATAAAAGGAACAAGATTTCTTTTAAAGAAGTATTTCATTCAATTCAGTTTGAAAAAAACTGTTTTATTTGAACGAAGATATTATTGAAAAGAATTTAAATTTAGTATTATGAGAAACTATTAATGTAGAACAGTGTGCGCATACGCGCCAGTATGTGTTGGAAAATGACGTTGGTGTGTTGTGATTTTAAGGAGGAAGTGTTTTATGTGTCTGTAGGTGGTGCAACTCTTTTCCGATTATTTTGTATATACCATAATGAAATAGATTTTATAAGACTTGGGTCTTACACAATTGGGAAATATTTTCATAAGTAATTATTATAATTGGATGAAATTGAGGTGTTTGGGTTTACTTGAGAAATAAACTCCACTATATCAGCAAGTACTGCGTTGTATACCTAGTAACGAAAAGAAAGTGGTAAACTTTGACAGCAACTCTTGAATTTGCCCTCATTTTGCGAAAATTATATCAATTATTCGTAATTTTTCACACATGCATTATTACATTTGCCGAGCTCTGCAAGTGTATATTAATTTGAATTGAAAAATCCTTCACGTTGATTCAAATTCGCCAATCTCACGTTTTGAACATTTATTTTATCTTGTTTTAAATAAGTGTATTTTCTCGAAATAAAATTTTATCTACTCTTAGAGCGAATTAATTTTTTATTGAACGAGAGAGGTACTTATAGTTTTGACAATAAATTAAAATACAAAAAATACCAAAATAGGCACCAGTAGGTGTAAAAGGCACCTACATATTATAGCCACTTTCTGATTTCAACATGTAAATATTTGTTGAATTCCGAAATGCCTTGGCTTTCTGTAATTACTTCAGAAATGTTTTTATGTTATTCATTGGGAACAAATTGAATATACCCTACTCAGCTGGAAATTATTTAATATATTTCCTTTAGGAATGTGAGAAATAGGTAGAAATATTATCAGACTCACTAGAGGAGAAATCAGAATTTCCAAAAACGTGAAAACAGTGAATGTTTTTATAGTTTCATAGTTTTACCTTTCTAGATGTTTGAAATAGTGGCTAACGATGATGTGCTGATTTCTTCTTTCGTTTCAGAATCCAAGTGATGTTCCGGTAATTATGGATAAACAAAAGCAGAATGCAGAACTTGACAGACGATAGTTGATTTTTTTCAATATTATTTACCAGAATGGCATCTAGTTTCAGAAACTTTGTTTGTGTTAAATTAATAATAAATTGATTAATTTTGTTGTCTGAGTTGTAATGTTGTTTATAGGCTTCGAATTTATTTCATTCGTTGATTTGCAATTTGCCAAGAATATGTCCCTTTTTTATATATGTTTTCGTATGTTATTTGTATCTAAATATTATGCAGTTGGAATATGACATTCTAGCAAAGATTAGCAAAGAAAATTTAGTTCTCTATTACGTTTTGTTTCTTATCATATGCTTTTTCAGGATGATATTTATGATTTGCAATTGCTTCAAACAATCCAATCATAATATACAATGTATTATTTAATTTCTTCCCTTACTACTTATAGCTGTTCATATTACAAATGAGATACTTTGGATTCAAGTAACTAAAGGCATCCGACAGTTTATAAACAGAAGCATGAGTTCATCTTTGATGAAATGAATAAGATCATTTTGTTTTTATGAATAAAAGCGTTCTAATGAAAAATGCGTTTTTTAAAGGAAAACAATCAATTTATCCTACGGAGATCTTCAAATAGTGTTCCAAGTTAACACATACCTAACTCTTTCAAAACCCAAAAGTTTTGTTTCGAGATTAATTTTGCTTCCACTAAAGAATGCATACTCACTTCTCTTGAGCTAATGTGATGATTTCTATTGAAATGTATGCACAATCTTGATAAAATATTTTTTTTACTTGAAAGAAGCGTTTAATCCGTCCATTTGAATTAATGATTCAAATTCAACTTGAGAGAATATATTTCTCAGTTTATAAAAATATTTCTCCATGAATATAAGAGAGCAAGATTTTTTTAAATCGAGATAATGTTCTTCACTTTGAGATTTCAATTTTTACTGTGGCATGAACCTATATAAATTCTGTATCAAAGCTCTTAAAGTTTGTTTTCCATCTTCAAAATAATCAGAAAATGTTTTTTTAATCGATTGGTTGTATTTCTTCAACCGATATTTGAAGGCTGTGAGTAGTTGAATCCTTCACTTTGAATGTTTTGTTCCATGCTTCGTATCTAATATTCGTTCTGGAATAATTATTTTAATTATGTGATGGCATTGGCCGATACTTGATGAAAATCCATAACATATTCAAAAAACACTTCATTGTGAGATTTTCACAGTTTTACAGAAACCCAACACGTGTTTCTCTATACAATAGTTTCTTCAGACGTATTTTTACTAACTAAAATCTATATACTGAATGCTATATACTTTCCGTGTTAGGAATCACTCGTTAAAAGGTGAGACATCGTTAGTTCTTAGCTCGCACAAGTTTTTCAACTTCTGAGAGTTGTAGTTCATATGGAGGCGACAGCTGATTAACGGAAAAACATATTTTAAACAGAATATTTTTCACATGTTCATAAAATTTGAAGAGCTTTCATTCAACCAATTCATGTTGAATATATACCTGAACGTACAACCTCATTTGACGAAACCTGTAGTGAATGAAATCACCTGAGCTTATGTACCACAGTTTCCACATTTGAAAAAATATTCAGTAATGGTGAGGTATTCAATTATATTTAATCATTCAGTAAATTAAGCGAATTGATGAATCTATGACCTTCTGAACATTTCAGAAGATTGAGTTTTGAACTTTTCATTTCTAGATGTAACATTTCATAGTCATCATGAAATCATGTCCTTCTGTTGAAAGATAGTTTGGAAATGTGGAATTGGTCTTTATCTTCTAAAAACTACTTCTATGCTCTTTAATTCTTTGGAAAAAGTTCTCATCGTTCGGCCAATATAAAGTTTTGGGCAAGAGCCACAAGTCAACTCATATAATCCTGATTTCTCCGAAAGTGAAGTTTTGCCGTTATTGTTTTTAATGAGTCTGTTTAAACTATTGGAGAACCTATGGAGAACCACTAATAAAATGGACTTTAAAAAGGCCATTTCATTAGTAGGTTCTTCAAAATATGACAATGTTCTAAAGCGGACATTATAGTTTCTTGAATTTGGGTAGACCTGGTCTATGGCTTGTTTTTGTAGTTTTTTTGAAAGAAACATCTACCTTGTTACCGATGTTGACCGAAAATAGTTTGATGAAACTCGGCTTTCTCTGATAATTACTTTCCGGCAGTGGAATATTCGATAGTCTGTGACGTATACTATTGAATGCAGCTATTTTATGCTGGTAGGGGTGTGTGGAGGACAATATTCTTTCTTTTTCTGTGATTTGTCTGATCGATGAATGACTCCGATTTACTGTCAATCAAATAGCAACTCAAACTACCAGCATCTTCCGAAAGCTTCATCTTTTATCATCAGAATATTTTGATTGTAACAAAATTGAACAAGAATTCCGATTTTTGGTAGAGTTTGAAGGTGAATATACTGGAATATGATCTGTCTACAGAAAAATTGAATATAGAAAAATTGGTAACTAATTTACCATCCAGTGTTCCTGGACTATCATCCGTCATGATGAACAAGGTCGATTTGAAGCTCGATTGCATATTTGGTAAAATGTAATTTCCGCATTTATATATATTCAGAAACCAAAGTTCCAAGTAGCGAATCCATATTTAATCAGAGGTTAACTAGTCCAAAGAGCAAACTTCCGTTTCGGCTTTCGTGTCCACACTTATTCAAGATTCGCAAGGGTCACGAAGAGGACCTCCTTTATCAGGATCAAATACTCGGCTCCACCAAATACCCAGATCGGTCACTGTGCTGGTCGTTACCATTATGTGTTTTAATTGATATTCATGCCCATGGACCTTCCATTACGGCCAGCTTTACGGAGTTTATATAAACTTTGGCCGGAACAAGGGGACATTTACTTGAGGCGTGGACTGGCAACGAATAATGGCTGTTTCGTTCGAAAAGTTGCAGATGTCTCGGAAAGCGAGGAAGGTGGTCGAAGGTCAGTTCATAGCTCATGCATCACTTCCAGGTTATACTCATTCGGAATAATTCCATAAGTTCATCTAAATTGTCTGAAGTTTTGAATATCATTCGCACTGGAACACTTTAACGTGAATATGAGATTAGTCAGATGCAGTTTGTGGAGGGATAGTTTGGAATCTGAAATTAACGAGGTTATTTGTACTTATACCACCCGTGCTCAAATGCTCTACATTTAGTCTTGCTCCAGATTTGATAGACCTGTCTCTCGATTTGAAATGGTTACTAGCGAGTCTCCCCGGCTTCGCACGGGTGCAATGCTGACATAAAATATTTATTTATTTACTTATTCAACGGGTAACCCCCAATTTTTGTACAGTATATTAATCTTAGAAAGTTAACTATTCTAGTATCTATATATCTAATAAATCAACCTACATAGAAAAAATTAAAATGAAATTCTGATAAAAAAAATAGTCGTACCTATAAATCTATACCATGTAGAGTATATCTAAGAGTGCTCTGAGATATGTGAAAAAAGCAATATTGATCCCATTGGCATTTCATAGAATTCTGGACAAAGGTGACTGTTTTCCATGGTTACACCTATGAAAATCGAGACTGAAAGTTTGGTTGTTACGTGTCCTCCTAGAGGGAACATGTAGATTGACTCAACAGAGAAGAGTTGGGCAATTAATTTCGTTGTTCAACAATTTATGTAGGAATAATATGTCTGCATGTGCCCGTTTTGTACTGAGTTTGAGCAATCCAATGGTAGAGCGAATTTCAAAGAGCGAATGACTTCTAGCTGGCATGTTCATTTTGTAGGCAACATATTTACCTTTGAACAATACCCAACAAATTTGAAAACCTCCAAATCAGTACCTACCTATATATAAAAATGAAGGATCCAAATATGACGTTTATAGTTATAGAAACATCTGCTTACAAAGTCAGTTATCAAAAATTGTCGAATTTGCTTTCAATTGCCGCCTCAACAAATTTTTAGAACACCGTAATTAAGTGTTGAATTATCAACACGGATTTAGGCAAAATAAATCAACATCAACAGCAGTAGCAGAACTCTCTGAAAATATTTATAACTATTTAAACAACAAATAAAACATAACAGCTCTATAGTTCGACTCAAGCAGGGCTGATACTGTGAGTCATGATACTTTGATAGAAAAATTATATCGAATAGGAGGAGTTGCGAATGACTGGATTACAGCATATTTGAAAAATAGAAAACAGAATGCAGTATTGAATACATAAATCGATAAAAAACCAATTAATATGGGCGTTTCACAGGGTTCAATAATGGCCCCAGTACTCTTCATCATTTTTATGAATGATATGATTAACTCATTTCCCAGTGCGCAAAATATAATTATGTATGCCGACGATACCAATTTTCTTATCTCAGAAAAATCAATGTGTGATATGGTACCTAGAGCCAATACTGTATAACGAATGAATTCTATAACTGGTGTACTTACAATGGTCTAGTGGTGAATTTGGAAAAGACATGCTTCATGCAGTTTCTAACGAAAAATATGTATAGGAATTCTAGTAATAAGAGTAAATCATAGTTTGAGCAGACTGATGTTGCTTGCTTTCTGGGGTTTATATTGGATACTAAAATGACATGGAAAAATCATATATACGAAACAACCACCAAGCTGAGTAAAATCTGTTTTGTATTAAGACAACTGAAAAATACTGTATCAACTGAAACTCCGAAATTGGCATACTATGGATTGGTTCAATCAAAACTCAGTTATGGCCTGATGTTTTGGAGTAGCTCAAGCTACCTAAATCAGATATTTACAAAAAAAAATCATTAGAAGCATGGTTGGAGTCAAGCCTAATACATCTTGTGAATCAATTTTTTCAAAGATAGGTATTCTCACAGTGTATTCACTATATATATTTCAAATTACTCTGAATATTAAAACACAAGATAATTCCATTCTTAAAAATAGCAGTTTACACAAATACGATACAAGAAAATATGGTAACCCACATCAACCATACTCAAGATTAACCATTGGGCCAAATTCGCACATATATAAAGGTATTCTCTGCTATAATAGATTTATAGATTTGTTTGATAGCAAAATTGATCTTGCCGATCTGAGGATTCAGAATCCAAGACATTCTACTCGTTAGAAGAATTTCTAGAGACAAGAACTGATTGTTGTAATTTATATATGTCTGAATTTGTTTTTTATACTTCTTCACGTGCTGATTTCTATATGTAGACTAAATACTAAATTTACATCATATTTTGTGACGAGTCCAATAAGTTATACATTCTGTACCCCTTTTTCTAATAACTTCAGTGACGAATAAATTTCTATTCTATTCTATTCCATTCTATATCTAAGAAATGTATTCTGAACTTTCTCAATATCATAACTGTAGTTAAAGTAAGTTGGAGACCAGATACAAGTGCAATAATAAATCGATGATCTAACCAATGCAAAGAATAGTATTTCAATAGTAAAAACGTTGGTAAAATCTTTAGTTGATCTGCATATGAATCCTAACATTTTCATCCTTTGTTAGATATGTGTTCGTAGGTACTGTAAATGAAATTCCATCTTTTTATCCATCACAACACCCAGATCTCGTATACATTGTATACGTTCCAACTTCTTCCCTGCAATACTGTAACCAGCTATATAAAAGTTTAACGACTTTGAAAAGGAAATATACATATAAACAAGTGCAATCGCTGCTAATAAATTGATATAGGGCATAGCGCGGTCTCCGTCGCGCTTTTTATAGACACGCGTCGCCAGCCCCCCGGTCGGTACTGCCGCAACCGCTATGTCCTTGGATTTCAAATCTGTGATGTCTTTGGAAATACTCGTTTTAATTATATGCTATGAGGGATCATATTGATCTAGCACAGTGTATTTAAGGTACTTGATTGGAAGGATAGCGTGTAATATCCTCCAAAGTACGTTGAATGTGGTTCACAGTTGGTGCCAGAGAGAGCATATGTCTGTCAACACCAGTAAAACTGTGATAATTCCCTTCACCAGGAGGAGAATGTTGGACAATCTAACGCCACTTTCCCTCAATGGTGGGGTCATTCCATTTGAAACGGAGATGAAATATCTTGGCATTGCCCTTGATGAAAATCTCACCTGGAACGCTCATTTAGAAAACGTTTCACACAAATTCAGACTGACCCTATGAACATGTCGATGGATTTGTGGTGAAACTTGGGGTTTAGGTCCAGAACAAATTCATTGGATATATGTGATGATTGTCAGACAAATGATCACTTATGGGGCAATTGCCAGGTGGCTTGACAGTAAAAGGCTCAGGCGCAGCTCTCTGGCTTACACAGACAAGCTTGTTTGGCTATCTGTGGTGCCATCAGTACCACACCATCAACGGCCATAGAGATTCTTCTAGAACTACCTCTTCTTCACATTTTTGTCAAGAGAGAGGCTAGATAGACTGCATATAGACTTGTACGCATCGACAATTGTACAGAGAAATCTGATGCTGGCTGACAATGAAGGTCACAGTATTCTGGGAATGACCTCTGACATCATACCTCCAACTGTCAACTACCAACTGCCTTATACAGTACTTTTATTGGGTATAGAGGATTGAATCCCTCGGGAGAAGGAAATTTCAAAAGCAGATATTTGTTGGTTCACAGATGGATCGATAACACCTTCGGGCTCTAGTGCAGGTGTTTTCAGTCGCAGACCCAGGATAGAGATATCAACCTACCTAGGGGCCTATGTGACTGTTTTTCAAGCGGAAATCTATGCTATTGAATTGGGTGCGGAGAGATTGGTAAAATCCAACCTAACACACAAGTCAATAAAAATATTTTCTCGGACAGTCAAGTGACGATGGAAGCTCTTGTCTATTACCAATCAACGTTCAGGTTGGTGGCAAATTGCCAAAAACGACTCTTTCCAATAAAAAACCTCAACAAATTTTCTCTAGTCTGAATTCCTGGAATTCAGACTAGAATTCAGAATGGAAGGCAAAGAGGCTGCTGACTCCATTGATGCAAGTAACTTCATCGGGTCAGACCCTGTCATTGGCATTCCTACAGGTTTCGTTAAATGAACATTGAATACCTATATGGCAAGAAGATTCAAATACTCCTGGAAAAATCTTTCAGGATTGGCTCACTCCAAGGCGTTCATTCACTCTTCGAAGCTTGAAATCAAACAGTTGTTGGACTACAGTGGGGATGTAATACGATGTCTAACAGGACTCCTTACAGTTTACTGTCGTCTGAATCATCATATGCAGATTCTCGAACTGTCGGAAGACAGTATGTGATTTATGTTTGGAAAACGATGAAACAGCAGAGCATATACTTGGCCCCTGCCCCGCTGCGGACCTAATCAGTAGTTGTTTACAGCTGATTCTCGGCCTCCCCCCACCACTATGACGTATTAATTGCTTTTTTTATTGGTTGTTGTTTGGTGAAGTTTTTTTTGTTGTGCAGTGAAGTCAAGGCGTTGTGACCTTGAAGTGTCTGGTGCATGGATCGTTCAGATTTTTTTTTCATATGAGATTTTGTGTGTTTATGTGTGTGTGTAGGAGAATGCACGGTACAGGGTTTCATCATGTGCTTGTTTGTCTATGTACAAACATACGTCTGCATACTTCGAAGATCCTCCAAGTAATAAATGCTCCATCGGTGTTAGGGCACCAAGTTAGTAGTGGAGTGACGTCACAGCAATAACCGTTCAACGGCTAGAGAGCGACATGTTCACTCCACGACGTGTGGCAGAGTAATGCGTATTCATCGGTCTGCCCTCACCTCTCCCGAAGCGATGAAGGTTCGCTCTAGCCCCGCTATCGATGGTGACACAACGGCAGCCGAGGACTGTCTGCCTAGCGTCTACCCTCTCCGAGACCGCAACGACCACTGCTTGCTCGTACCGGCAACTGTTATCGCATCAAGTTGGGAGATGGGCTTGGCTGTGACGTCAGGCATCTCTAGTGGATAGCAACTAGCAATGTGAATCTTTCACGGTTTCATGGTGGGGGTGACTCACACTGTTTAATATAAAAGAAATGCCTGGCACACTATGAAATCAGTAGACGAATATATCTGCAGCAGTTAGCAATTGGTAGAGTGTTATTCAGTTCGTAATAGAAGGAAGACGGTGAGTGTATTTGTCTGTTGGAAATTGTTTATATTTTCATATATATTTTCATCATGTCCGTTTCAAAAGTAGACTTGAATAAAATTAATAATTTGATTGTACAGGAGGTTGAAATACTAGAGCAAAAGGCCTTATCATCATTGCCAATTGATGAAGTGTACATAATTAAAAATATGTCAACTTATTCTACACGATTTGGTAAATCAATTTTATTAACTTTGCAAGATGTGAGCAATGATAAATTATTTAAAACATGGCTACCAAAACGTATTTCGTTGCAATTCAGTGATGACGATATATCTTGTATCAACTCATCAGGTGGTAAATATACGATGATGTATTTAGGACAGAGCCAACAAAGTTTTGCTGGCATGAAAACGCGATCTCTAGTCAAATTCAATATGACTGAATAATAGTAATAATTTATAGTGAATTTCTTTAGGTCATAGCTTACAAAGTTTTTTTGGTGTGAAAACGATAACTCTAGTCAAATTCAATATGATTGAATAATAATAGTAATTATAATGAATTTCTTATTGTTTTATTAATATTCATATATTAGATGATAATTATATGGAAATATAAACATTACTAACTTAGTTGAATACACTCACTTTGTAACTACAAGTAAAATGGGAATGTGAGTATTATATCACTGAAAAATTGGAGGTTGCTTATTGTTTTTTTTATTCGATTTCAGTTCCACCATTTGAAGATGTGGATGCAGTACGCAAGTCAAGATTGGGTCGATATTGTAGATCTCAAATCATCGGTTCAACATTTGTCGTCTAAATTGAAGGTGTTGGGTGATGGAGCCGAACATGCAAGCGTTTATGATATGAGTGTATGCTATGATGAAAAACAAATCGAATTATGCCTTCGTGATGCTGAGAACTATTGGAGTGGTGCAGAAGTTTGCAACAAATTTTTGGATAATGAATTGGAATTGTGGCAACTTTGTGAGGTTATGATTGAACTGAACCTAAGAAGATTCCTGTATAGCCTCCAACCATACTTGCCAGAATGGATTATTCATCACTTTGAATTGAATGATGAAAATCGAGAGGAAATTGAAGATGGTCGCGAAAATGATGATTATGAGGAAGAAGTTATTTTAGATAGTCTGTATGTTCCTGTAAATCATAAATAATGTCAAATAAAAAACTTTGTATTATTTTCATGTTTTATTTATTTAAATCTGATGAAATACAATAGAAAATGATAACAAAACAATAAATATGATATAAAATACAATACATGATATAAGTCAGTTACAAATAAAAAAAAAAAAGATCATAAAACAGTACATGATAGAGTGAAAAAAAAGTGTCAATATCTGCTATGAACTGAACCATCCAATGCATTGTATGTTAAAACTGTATCATGCAAAATTAATGCATATACTTTAGTGTTGTCTGGAAACTTGGTCTTCCTCGTCTCAAACTCAATCTTTATATCAATAGTTGATGATTTTGTTGCATTCGGTTGATGGGAACAATCGATGACGAATAGTGGATTCTCTCTAAATTGTCCAATGTCCATCAGAGGTTCACTCATATCTTTATCATAATAACTTCGCTGGAAACTCTCAAAAGCATAATAAGCAGGAGCATCAAGTTTTTTATCGAAATTCAAATTCCAACGCTCATATGGATAAACTTCAGAATTCAAGTATACTCGAATACTATTGATATCAGCAGTTGTGAATTTTGTAATATCTTGTGTTCTATCTTCAGATGTGGTAGTACTTTGGAATGCGATGATGACAAAACGAGGAGTTTCCAATGCGTTAGTTGTTTTGATGGCCCATATGTCTGAAGAAGTCCCACGTAATGATGGTAGTTCATAGAGGTCCCACATACGATACGCCAACTTGATTTTGGCATTCAGACCGCTTTTGTTTATTCTACTCAAAAGTTTGAGCTTGTGTTTATCATCTGGTACAATATGCCTTATTTTCCATTCGATTTTATTTATTTCCAAATCAGCATCAACCTCACCTATATATGAGTTTTTGAATGATCGAGCGATAATCAAAATCAATTCCTGTTTGGCATTCAAGATACTTTTGTTGTAATCTTCAGCAAAACCCATCAAATATTTCAGTGGTAGTTTTCCACTAAAAACATGACTGTTTGTATCCAAGATATCTTGCTTCAATTGTGAAAGTCCCCAACCAGATGTCAATAATGTGTTAGCATGAGATTGTCCAAATGATATCATGGTTTTCATTGTAGATGTTATCCCAGGTTTTCTAACAACAGCCACTTGTTCACCACCCATTTCATAACGAATTTCGTCAAAGAGAAATGCAATTGCATTATTCGAGAGATAGCATGTTTTCGCTACATCTTTGGGGGTGAATTTACCTTCTATGTAAATGAAGCTCTCGGCAATATCTAGTATAACATCTTGATTATTGATTGCAATTCTGATTTCATCCGAATTCCTGAATAGCGGTGATCCATAGGGCTTATATGTGTGCTCATGTAAACTTATGAGAGAATGATCGAGCACTGGTTCATTGAATATATTCAACTTTTCATTGTTTGTTTCGAGCACCATTGTTATTTTCTCACTTTCAATCCAATCGATTTCAAAAATTTAAGATCACTCACAGACAGAGCGTTATGTGCTAACTGTTTAGCATACACTTGTGGAATGAGCTTCTTTTTATGCACACCTTTCTTTTTGATAGTGCAACTCGTTTGGGATTGTTCAATGCGATTTTGTCTATTATAAATGAAACCCATAACAACAGTTATTCGATTTTCTTCAATTCCAAAATAATGAAAATCTCTTCTTCACTTCCAAAATCGATAAGGTTATTTTTTTCATCCAAAATACGCACTGTAATGTTGTGAATCAATTGACGACCTTCTGGACTGACAGGCATATATATAATACTGTGTGGTTCTTTAGTGAGATTGTAGCCAGGTTCAACATCAATATCGAATGAGAAAAGAATGTGGGATTCTTCACCATTTATATATGAACCAGATATTATATTGCAATCTAAGCGGATAAGTCTCACAGTTGTAATGTTTATTGGTAATGATGATTCATGTATCTGATTTGGTGGAAATATTTCATGAGCGAACCCCATCATTTCTGCTATTGAATTTGGATGTGTCAGATCAATTTCATATTTGGATCGCATTTCACATTTGAATGTATTATTATTGGCGTGTAGATAGAAAATATCATCTGCAACGACATCATTTGGTTTTTTATCATGAAATAATCTGAACATGATATGTTTCTGTATGACGGCATTGATCTCTTCTATTTCATAAGCACCACATGGAATTTCAATTGTCAACTTTTGGGGTATCGATGAGTTGTCATTACTGATTCTAAAACTAACTAAGTTATTAGCTTCAGTTATATTATTGATTGTATTGCACCCATAGAATCCCAAAAGTCCTAATCCATAACGACTGTTCCTATCCAATTCAATTGGTGGAAAAAAATCCGCACTCAAGACACTTGTCCCGACAGCTTGTAGCTCGAACTTTCGTGACATGACTGATGAATATTTTGAAACACATTTCAATTTATTATTGTACACAGCAACAGCATATTTGAGACAATTTACACTTTTTGGAAGGTGTTGTATTGTAATAAGTATCATTTTTATTGATACCAATATTCACATCCTCTATATTACAAATACAACACATAGATTTCCGAGGTATAGGACCGTCATTAACATCCGATTCTGAATTTTGATCGTGGTGGTGGTGCTCATAACAATATCTATGTTTCATTATATCGATGTCATCTTGCAGATGCTTAGGCAACTTTTCCCAAACATATGCAATCTCATGTGCAACACATGCAAGTATCACTTCCTTAGGCATATTTGCAAGCATCACTTTATCCATTTTTTTCAAGGTACCATATTTTGAAAACATTCTAAGTGAAAACCCCATTCCCTTGATAGCCTCCCGATCCAGTTTTGGTGTTGAATCCATTTTTATTTGGAAAATTATTTAGAGAGAAACTGCAAGCACAAGTGACCACAGAGAACTGTATTAAATTTCTGTTGTCGATCATAGTTATATTTGATTTTTACATTCGAACATTTTCGAAAGAATCGAGTCAATTCCAATGGTGGGGGTAGATCTCCAAAACTATCGAAATATGTGACTTCTTTCCCACATTTTTTATATGCCACCCAATGTGTTCCTGGTCCACTTATTCCATCTAAATTAACAATAGCTGTCTCGTTTTGTTTTGGACCTGAAGATGGTAATCTATCACGCATAAAAACACCACGAAAATGTGGAATTTTCATTTTTTGTGCATAATAACTGAGATCGAGATCAGTAAGAGGCCTCTGAGGTAGGGGTTCAATTAGTTTTTTGTTTTGTTTGTGGCTTTGTATGGTTTTAAATATAGTCCTAAACCTTTACGGTATGGTTTGAGATATATTCCACTTCCGCGTTTGCCTAATGCTACAGCTTCCATGGTTTGTTTTATTGTGACGATTGGCTTCCATTAAAGCCGCTCTGCTGGCTTTTGCCGAATTCACGGCCTTGGTAATACCAGCAGCGGCTCCCGCCAAACTTCCTAGTGCGGATAGTCCAGCAAAAATTGGTATCAATGGTAAAAGTCCACCGATCTTGGGAACAGGAATTATGCGTGGTGTGCGGATTTTCTTCTTTCCACCGGCAGCTTTAAGGTATTTACGTGCCGCCTGCAATGCCACAGTGATAGCTTTTTTGCTATTATTCGTCACAAATTGATTCCCACCAGCTTTCTTCAATACATTTCGCACTTTATGGACTATCCCAGCACCAAATGCAACTTTTTTAATTTTATTTTTCTTCGTTTGTTTCCTCTTACATTTTTTCTTATTGGTACTACAACCCATGCCCATATGTCTTTTCGCTTTCATAATGTTGGTGACAAGTAATGCAGCTGCTCTTTCCCCAATACTCGCGTCCTTCGATTTAACCCTATCCCAAGCGCTGTATTCAAGTTCTTTGTCGGCTAAATGTCTTGCTGCAAGATCGGATGGATGCTTAGAATATTGAATATCGTGTTTTTTGCATTCAATATCTAATTTATTGATTCCAGGGTCGTTACGAGCTAAACGTTGTTTCAATTTTGTACCCGGTCCACAGTATTGATAACCTCCGGGTAGATGTAATTCGAAAGGAAGTTTGTTTATTAAATCATTAACAAAACCACAACCTCTTTTAATTTTACGATCACTTTCAATACGTCCGTTTCGTTTGATGGTACACATTGAAATGAATAAGCTAATAACATTTATATAGTCTCCAACCACGGCACGATGCGCATTGTAAAACAGAAAGAAAAGTTTGCTGTAGATAATCTAGATGAGAAATTTGGTTGTGGATTGAATGGACAAAGGGTATTCAGACATGGTCCACTACTTCCATCATCAGTTCGAGGACTCATTATAGGACCTTCAAATTGTGGAAAGACGAATGCAATGATATCACTATTAACACATCCACAAGGACTGAGATTTAGAAATGTGTATCTCTATTCGAAATCACTCAATCAACCTAAATATCAGTACTTGCGAAGTGTTTTGGAACCTATAAAAGGATTAGGTTTTTATACATTCAGCAATAATGCAGAAATAGTGGAACCCTCCGACGCTAAGCCTAATTCTGTTTTCATTTTCGATGATGTGATATGTGAAAAGCAAGATATTATTAGATCATATTTCTGTATGGGACGTCATAAGGATGTTGATTGTTTTTATCTAGCACAGACATATTCACGGGTACCCAAACAGTTAGTGCGTGACGATACCAATTTCATTATAATGTTCAAACAAGATGAGACGAATTTACATCACATTTATTCAGATCATGTTTCACCCGATGTAACATTCAAACAATTCCAATTGATGTGTGTTAAATGCTGGGAGGACCAATATGGATTTCTAGTCATTGATAAGGATAGAAAAATAGATGAAGGTAGATATCGCAAAGGATTCGATAGTTTTATATACCCATGATCTTGTTTTTGGAACTTATTCGATCACTGAATATTGTAGTGGTCACTTCACCAACGAATTAAGCTTTAATTCAAAAAAAGGGCATTATGAATACAAAAAAAGATCCTGAAAATAAAAACAATGAAATAAATTTGAAACGTCAACTAGTAGAGACAACAGAAGCTGTCAGGCAGAAATTCAACTCTATCAAGAATGATAATATTGAAAATCGTACGACACTTGAAAGATTGTATGAGCCCATAATGAAACCATTGAATGTTTTATCATCAAACGCTACTTCTAAATCACCAGTGTTATCATCAAATCATGGAACTGTTCAATCTACTTCAAATTATCCCATGAGTACTCCAATAGGAAGAAAACAATCTTTTGGTAGTGTATCATCTGTGAATAGTGACACGAGCACACTTCAAGACGATATGAGAACAACTCTATTCGAAACACCATCATCGTCCCACATCGATTCCTCGGATCCTGACATCTCACCTGTTATGAATGAAAGTGGTGAAGATGTTTTGATGAAACATTTGAATAATATAAAATCTAGAAATCCAGCATATGATGGAACATTTGGCGTACGTATGGATCCAATTACACAAAAGCTGAAAATGGGAAGTCTAGTGGTAAATTTCAAAGATGGAAACATTTCATTTTGGGATGCTAATAAAGTGAAAAAATATGAATGCGCAGGTAGTCCAGAATTGTATGATATGATTTTTTTGAAGAATCCACAAGATGTTGATAATGAAGAAACTCGTCAAGTATATTCCAAAATATTGAAAATAACGAATGCTCCATATAAACAATATCATCTGAAGAATGGTTTTAAAAATACAAATTCTAAAAAATTTCGTGAAGTTATCAAACCTCTATTAGACTCACGACAATATCCAATAAGAAGTAGAAGTAAAATTGGTGGAGCACTCAAACGAGTGAAAATGGAGAAAATATATAATTCTAAACCTGTGAATTATGTGTACTGGAATTCACCGAAAGAGTTAGTTGCTCGCCTACGACTATTGGTAGCTTGAAAGTCAGCCGGACATACCGGACATGATAATGAAATAATTTCAATAATTGAAGAATTACGTGAAGAAGGTATAATATATTAACATATTCACATGTAATGATCACTGTCACATCATCATTCAATGCAGTAACATTATCACCTTTTCTCTTTAATCATATTGAAATAGAATGACTAATGAAATAAGTGATGTCAAACGACAAGTTGTTAATGAATTACATAAACCTGCAAGACGTAATTTTCGTAGAAGAATAACCACCATCAAAGGTTTTGCAGATCTATGGCAAATAGATTTAGCTGAACTGCAACCTTATGCAAAAAGTAATGAAGGATACCGATATATACTTGTAGTGATAGATTGTTACTCCAAATATCTGTGGACTGTAGCAGTTAAAGATAAAACAGGTAGTACAGTAACTAATGCAATGAAACATGTACTGAAAGAAGCCAAATACTCCCCCAAACACATACAAAGCGATCAAGGGAAAGAATTTTTCAATAAAAGCTTCTCATCTCTCATGCGAGAATATAATATCAATCATTATTCAACATTTAGCACAAAGAAGGCAGCTATAGCAGAAAGAGTGATTCGTACAATAAAGGCATGGCTCTACAAGGAATTTTCGATGAGAGGTCACCACAAATGGCTTGATATTCTTCCAATTATAACTAGTAGATATAATAATAAAGTTCATCGTACAATAGGTATGGCACCCATCAATGTTGATTCAACAACAAAATTAAAATTCAAGGGTATCAATGGAATTGGAGGAAGACAAAGTAAACCCAAATTCCAATTAAATGATATTGTACGTATAAGTAAATACAAACATATTTTTGAAAAGTCTTACACTGCGAATTTTACCACGGAGCTATTCAAGATTGTTAAAATTAATAAAACCATCCCAACGACTTATAATCTTGAAGATATGAATGAACAGCCGATTAGAGGATGTTTTTACGAAGAAGAGTTATTACGAACCGAGAATCCTGACGTATATCTGATTGAGAAGGTGTTGAAGAGAAGAAAAAATAAAGTATATGTAAAGTGGTTAGGCCTTCCTAGCGAACAAAATTCTTGGATTGATGAATCAAATATGGTTTAAATGTATATAATAGTGACTTTTATGAATAAAGTAATATTAAAGTTCATTATTGTTTTCATTTCAATTATAAGTATGTGAACTGAAAAATATTGCAGCGGTAAACATTGCCATAGCCATTCGCAATGTTCTGTGTATACCAAACCAAATTAATTGTATACTCCATTCCCGCTTATATTTTTCAACTCACGATATTGAAAACACATTATCATTCCCAAAACTAATCGCCGTCACTTTGAAATGCAGTATCCAACTCTTTTTGCCAATTATCTCTCACTGATAATGCTGTCTCATAAAGCTTAGTCGACTCCTCAAGCTCAGCCTGAGCTTGCATTCTCGAACGTTGATGGAATTGCTTATCTTTACCAATTTTTGAACGGAGTTCATCAGCATCTTTAGACATTCTAGCCAATTCAACCTTCGCTAATGCAATCTTGGCATCTAATGCTTCAAGAGTTTCATTATTAGCATTAATAGCTCGCTCACTCTTTTCAAGTTCAGCAATAGTCATCTGTGCCTTTACAAGACGGCATTTTGCTTTCCTTTTCATTTTCCCAAACCGATGGAGGGGACTGAAAGAAGATAGCGGTTCAGCTTTCAAATCACTCTTCATTTCTTCAGGAGTACCTTTTGGCTTCCTCTTCGATCTGTCACTTTTCGTTGCGGGTTTTTTCTGTCGCACAACACTTTTGGATTCTTTCTTTTCTTTGAAGTCAGTGACAATCGATGAAGATGCCTTAGTAACCTTCCTCTTGATTGTTCTAGATTTCTTATCAACACCAAGAGGAAGGGTAGATGAAGAGTGTTTGAGTGATGATAATTGCGAAACGATCGGATTTTCAATAATAATTTGCTCATTTGGTTCTGGCACATCTGCAAAGTTAACGAAGTCGTTAATATCAAAATCATTTATCGAATCTTGACTCGATAAATGTAATACTGGAATATTTTCAAAATCAGTCTGATCGATATCAACAAGTGGTGAACCATCTTCAGCAATCAATAGCGGCATAGAGCTCATGATTATTAAGGTCTGAGGAATGATATGTGATAGCAATAGAATGTGGATAGGAAAGGTGATGATGTTACTGAGACCTCACCATTTATAGAAGAAAATAAACTAGCGCATGCGCTCTTCCATCAACTGGCACATGCGCTCTCTCACTAAACTATTCACGCATGTAACAATCTTTGTCATTTAAGAGGAAAACTTTGTGTTGCATGCATGTATTTTTAAATGTTAGAAAATAATACAAATAAATTCAAAATATATATATATATTTATTAATAATAGAGGACAATAACGATAATAAAAAATGAAAAATGTTAATATGTCTCTGTGGATGTGGAACGTTCTTTGACTCTATTCCTCAATAGTTGTTGCTCGTGCGTCAAACACCAACATTGAAAAAAATGGATTCTCCTATTGGGGTAGAGTTGACCAACCTTCTCACACAGATCCCAAGTACTTCTACATGCATTGCATACATGATTCCAACAATTCATGGAATATGTATCACAACGCAAACAACGTTGCAGTGGAGTTGGAACGGCAGCACAGGTACCACAGATACCTATATACAGATATATATACAGATACAGATACCTATATTGTTAAATATTATAGGTTCGGAACACTTCAGACACTGTAACTGTTGTTGACGATAATCCGATTTTGTTCGCTTCGGTGGATGAGAAGGAGGCGATAGTTGAATCCGCAACACGCAATCACTACACATACCAGTACATGGATTGATTGAATCCTTAGGTCTACTTATTTGACAAAAGTAGCACACAATAGCCCCTGCAATCATCATTGGGTAGACACACACTTTTGGTTTTTCATTCCACTCTTTTGGAAACGGCATTTTACTAATTCGATTAGAAATATAAAGAGATGACTTACAGAAACTCTGAATGCTCTCTCCTATACCTACGATCTCTATTTATACAAATCAACATCATGTGGAAGTATAGTGGGATAACTTCTCCTACTATTCCACTCTAAACGAGTCAAGTGGGAGTCGCATCACCTCCTATATAAGTTGACTTGCAAACCTAGAGTTCATTCATTCACTCTCTACAACTGTGAGCAAACAACAACAAGATGAATTCTGCAAAAATAAATGCTGCATTAAATAGAATAGCTGCTGTTGATAAAACAATTGGATAGACGAATCAGATGATGAGGATGTCAATGTTCCGCTAGAGGAAGTAATAGTTGAAGCAGAAGATGTTGGAGTCGATGAAGATGAGATAGACGAAGTTGAAAACGAGGCCAACCAAAGCGACGAAGATGATGACGTGATGGAGTTTGAGAGGGTCATGGATGAAGAAGGAGATGATGAAGGGATAGAAGCTGACACAACTGAAGGTGATGGTGCTATGAGGATCGGTATGCGAACACTCAATGTCAGTGAGACACTGGAAGATCCCTTGGATTTGTATTGTGCATTGGATGCATACGTATTGATCAGCACAATAGATGGAGAGAACAAAAAAACTATGTTGGTGCTGCTTTCGGTTTTATTCGCATAGAAACAATAATGGAGGGTGGTATGCCCATGTCAACACCCACAACACTGTCTCAATTATGGAAATGGGACAGAATTGGTGTGAAGCTTGCGAGAGGCCACTAACAAACTTCACCCGAGTATCTACATGTATTATATGTAATAATGTCCAACCTGTGGCACAATAACCGTGGACCTACTGGTCAAAAAAAAAACAACAGCCCTTTTCAGGGCTACATTATTCACACAAACAGTAGTTAGTTGTATTAGTATTCATAGATTATGTGACAAATGAATACTTTGACTAATAAAAGTCTAAGTTGGAAATTTGTTAGTCTTTGAATATCTATACATTATATGACAAATAAATTACTACTTTGACTGAAAAGTCGAAATTTGGAATTTGATAGTCATTGAATATCTATGCATATGATGAGTACTACTTTAAATGAAAGTTGAAGTTGGCATTTGTCAATCATTCATATGCATATAATGATGAATACTTTCACATACATATATTTCGTTTGAGATTATAATGTTAACAATGGTATGAATCTGTTTCTGTTTGAAAGTATAATGGTAGCTCTGAAAAGAGCTATTTTTTTATTGTTTCAGTCTTTAATTGTAGCCCTGAAAAGGGCTGTTATTTTTTTATTAATCCATGCAATGATATGGACTAACGCTCCTCATCATCAGAAACAGTAATTATGGTATCGTCATCTGAATCAGATGATATACTAATGATATCATCCTCATAGTAGTCATCTGAATCAGATGATATACTCATGATGTCGTCGTCGTCATAATCAGCTGAATCAGATGATATACTAATCACATCATCCGCATTATTATCGTCAACAGCATCTATGTCGTCCTGAATACCTTGTTCCACTCGTTCTGCGAAATCATCAGGAAGATCATAGATTCGCTGCAGAAATTGAGCGAAGGTTGTACTCAAATGATCAGACGTTGAATCTATTTCATGTACTTGGATGGGTCCTGTACTCGACATTGTGGAAGAATGATATAGAACTGGGATTGTTGCTATATTTATATTGGAAGAAATGAAATGGAGGGGGTGAAATGTAGAACAGTGTTTGAGATTCGAAAACATCAAGAATGAAACTCTGAGCGATTATTAGGAGAAATTCTAGTGATTATTATGGAAAAAAAAACTAATAAGAGGGAGAGGAAGGGAGGAAGACACTGCCCCAGCCTCGCAGTGCCTCGTGTACACCAACCAAAAAGTGTGTACTCCGTGGAAGGAAAGGAAAGGAAATGATGGACGAGTAGATGATTATATGTCATCATCGGAATTGAGGACATCATCATCGATTAGGATTGGGGATGGCGGAGGACTATCCTCGATGAGGATAGGGGATGGTGGAGGACGTCTAACGTCAAGCTCGTCATCAGCATCATCACCAGAGTCGTCGTCGTCATCATCGTCGTCGTCGCTACTCATTGGGACAATGTCATCATAAGCAGGGTCCCACCATCCGTCAGGATCTGGATATTCCGAGTCATCCAAGTGTCCTTCGTCACTGCCAGTGACATGTTGAACTTGCATCCTGATGTCGTGATCCCGGTATTCGTATGGCGGACTGTGGGGTTCCGTGGTGGAAGAGACAACCTGTACCTGGCTGTTATCCCAGTAATTGAAGTTGTACCCCTGATCCGGGCAGCTATAGGGTTCGGAGGTTGAATCGGGTTCCATCTCGATGCTAGCTGATCAACTGAATGTTTCATCAGATGATTTCTACTTTTATACTTTCGAGAGGGAGTGGGAGAGGAGTGGAACATTGAGTAGGGGTAAATTGTAGTGTGACATAAGACATATTCAATGAGTAGGGGTAAATTGCAAAGTGACATAAGACATATTCAATGAAAGAGATACTTGAATGGATAAAATACAAATGAAATATACTTGTCGATTTCACTATGAAACATGTCTATTTTTTATTTTTTAAATTTTCTTCACATGAAATTATTTACAAGTGATTAGAGAACACAAAAATTGATGTGAGGTATTTGTCTAGAAGAACTTGGAATTGAAATAAAAAAAATAATAATAATAATAAGAGGAAGTGAAGAAAAATGCTCCAACCATCGCATTGTTCAATGTGTACCAAACCAAAAAACAGTGTACACCCTTTATTTCACTTCCTTTTCCTTTATTCAATATAAACTTAACAAATATAAACTTAAAACTACCATAATTAAATACTCCTAACTAACCTAAAACTAATCTTATATTTACACTTCATCTACAAAAAGAGTGTCCATAACTGTCACTATTTTTTTGTACAGCTTTATCGAAGAGGTCTCTGCTTTACACCTTTCCTGCAGAGATGCATACTTCCGATCTATTTCGGCCATTTCCTTTTGGAGTTCCCTCCGTCGGTTATCCATTTCAGCCATTTGTCGCTTCATGGTAACCAACGCGGCCTCGCTAGATCGGGCAGCTCGTTCTGCTTTCTTGCATCTCTGCAGAAAAACACTCATCTTTTCACTAACCTCTCCGATAGGCTGTGGCACCAACACCTCAGGATCCGCCGGTGTCGCTGGCAGCGGTGGTAGTCGCGTCACCAACGGCGACAATATCACCAACTCCGGAGAAGGACTCCTCGGAATTTCCACTGCTGCTGGTGCTGCTGCTGGTGTGGAGGCCCTCTTACGAGAGGTCGAAAAACTACCTGCATAAGGATTAGTCCTATTGCAAGTAGCTCGGTACTTTGAAATAGGACCAACCTTTGCTGCAGGTCGTTGGCAAACCTTCTTCACAGCCCTGACTTCCTCCTCCTCCTCGAATAAGTCAGGGCTAGAAGATCTGCACCTAACTCGCGAACGCGAAGTGGTTGGCTGGTCAACCGTCACCGCTCTCGAAGATGCTGCCTCCTCCTGGTCAGCGGACACCGGCAGAATAGACGCCACAGCATTATTCACCTCCTGTGTATTGGTTGCCATTCTGAAAAAGAAGAAATAATACAAAGTTAGTTGATATAAAAAATAACATTCCTAATTACTTACTCAAATATCAAGTTGGTCGTTGGAACGTACTGCCTTGTTGTGGAGTGGACTGCTCTCGATGAGATGACTTCTCGAACTGAATGTTGTGGAGTGCTCTCCGGAGGGTATCGACTTCGATGCGTGAGCGGTGGGAAAATGGTGGGAGCGCACATGCGCGATGAGGGTAGGGGTGTACATGCGCAAATGTTGGGAGTCGGGGGCGGGGCTTCGGGGAGGGGAGGGGCGGGGCTTCGGAAAGGGGGCGGGGCTTCGGAAAGGGGCGGGGTATCCGAAAAGTTGGTTGCGACGGGGGGGGGGGGCGTGGCCCTAACGGGCCACGCCCACTGCCTGGGCTCCGCCCAGGTGGGTGGGGCCTCCGGCCCCAGGTAGGCGGGACATCTGGAGAGACATCTACGCCCTCTTCGCGCGCGCGTTCGTAACATAATATGCAACCGAACACCTAACCTAACGTATTAACGTATTAACGTAACCTAACCTAGTACGCTAACCTACCGCTATGCAACCGAACACCTAACCTATCGTATGTATTAACGTAACCTAACCTAGTACGCTAACCTACCGCTATGCAACCGAACACCTAACCTAACCTAACCTAACCTAACCTAACCTACAGTAACTATTAACCTAACCTAACCTAACGAGGGAATACTAACCTAACACCTAACCTAACGTAACTATGCAGCTAACCTAACGTAACTATTAACCTAACCTAACGAGGGAATACATTCACCATGTTGGTTCCATTAATACATCATCAGTTGGTTTTGGTTTTGGTTGTATTATTCTATGATTTGGATTAATGTTCAGTCCTGGATATCCCAGTCCACCTGATGATGATGGCCTGACTTTATAGTTTCTCTCCAAAACTTCTTTATGGTTTTTCTCCAATACTCTTTGTTCCAGTACATCATACTTTTTCATTGTAGTCCCTGTTATGTTTGACATAGCATCAAATTTTTTATTTGTAGACGCTGTTATGTCAGACATTTTTATGTCTACATCACTTGTGAGTTTGTCAAATTTACGAGTGAAAGTTATCCGAGCCTCTGCAATTTTATCGTCAAATGCTTGCCGGGCGTCCCGAGCAATATTGCCTATTGTGGATTGTATTGCAGCTTGTAGGGCTAGAAGTATAACTTCCTTTGCTCCATTAATTTCCCCCTCAAGATATGATACAGTTACACAATCACTCTTGTCAATTGGTTCACTTGTATTTTTCAATATTTTCCTTTGCATGTCATAATGACCATCTTTTGTTAATTTAAAACCATTCCCAGGAGGACCTCGAATGACATTACCACCCCATTTTCTTTTTCTACCAAACTTATCGATTGTTTTAGACATTGTGCACTCTACGATGATTCTCTTCAAACTGATATTTCTGTCATTTACATTATACTATATATTGCAGTAATTGATTAGGGAAATAGAAATAATACAAATTAAATTTTCATCATTTTATATTCATTACAGTAATACATATACATACATACATAATACATTAATATCACATTACTTCTATCATATATTATTAATTATAAATGGCTACATAAATATCAATATTGAATTTTCCGGTTTTGAAGATATTGAATGATATTTCAATCATTGATTTCGGCAGATAATAAATTAATCAATTGATCCAATGGAGTCTCCTGAGATTGTGATTGTTGAATAATATTACTTATCCAACGAATGTTCTCATTTGGATCGTTTTCATAAAATTCAATATCATTATGACCCCAAGGAAGAGTGTGGGTAGTATTCGGAATGATAAATCGTTTATCGTCGTGATATGATAATGCAACTTTATTTTTCAATTCAGTATACATATTATGTAACACGCTTCTAAATGAATTCATCTTTCTGAATATCATACCACCTTGTTCGACGATTTTTTGATAATCTTCGCATGTCAATTCATTCTTTATTACAGATCGTTTAACCCCTTTGGCTTTCTTAAATTCACCATCAACAGATTTCACATAATATGCTTTAGCACCTGTACCATAAAAACTCATGATTGGATCATTTGGAAATTCATCTTTGAAGTTACCCAAGACTGAACTTGTTACTGGAATATTGAATTGGTTAACTATACTGTAATTGGATGTATCAAATCTACTTATGTTAGTTTTTATGAATTCATAAAAATTTTCTGTGTTTACTTTAAGAATGAGCGAGTCGGTATCTGTGTAAAGTAAAGAGACATTTTCATCAAAGTGTTGTTTGATGCATCCATAGAAAAAGTCATACATGACTGTTTTAGATAATTCTAATATGGAAAATCCCAAATATAATGGTTTATCGTAATGAACCTTCACTCTACCCAATTGAATGGCAACGAAATTATCAGTGAAAATTGAACAATTTTTGAAATTTGGTTTGGCTATGAGAGTGCTGGCACCTATATTTTTCTTTATATTTTCCCAATGTGTAACGAGTCTAACATCAATTCGATTATCTACATTCTCCATTGTCTTTCCATACACCGCATTATTCATTAGTTTATAGAAATCTTTAACAGATTTGTTGTTAGACCTATTACGCATTTCAGTATTAAGATCTATATAGGGTTTCATCCAGCATGATTGTTTGAATTTCAATACTCTATGTGTATTCATTACAATCAATCCATTTTTGACAGCTTGCTGTAGATTCCTATAATGAACAATATATTTTCTTTTATCATTCAAATTTGGAATTAATTTGGGAATTTTCGATTGTGTACGAGGTGGTATTATTTTTTCGACTAAAAATGGAAGGTCAGAATGTTTATCATGCAACTCTTGTGGATAATGAATGTCCACTTCAAATACATACCCATACGGACTATCAGTACTCACATCCATCACATCAAGATTAAGAATTTCATTTGGTGTCAACCATGTAAATTCACTTGTTGGTAGAGGTTGTGACATACTGTGACCGTATAGATTTGTTGCATCTAAATATGTAATGAATGTGGAAGGTTCATTGGGATTATAATTGGGTAAAAATCTATTATTTGCTATATGTTTCCTCTCGCTACATTGACTAATTCCACCTCGTATACCTTTTTGAAAAAAGTGAATCATATCAATGTCAGTTAGTAATTCCAATTCAACATTAGTGAACTTCAACATGGCATCCCATGATAATCCAGGTGCAGTGTAATATTGTGCCGGATCTAAGTTATATATCTCTAAACTTGTGGTGCGGAAATTTTCAAAAATATCACATAGTAGCAATACATCCGACTTCAAATACAAATCAGAGTATTCCCCCAAATTCTGACACTCGAATAAATTCCAAACATTTCTAGCCCTATCATAATCAGTTTCCGATATATGTTCACAATTGAGTGTGTCATAAAACTGATTTTTTGTCGGAAGTAATGGATAATTCAATTTGTCAATGTCATCAACAAAACTATATGGAAATACACCTTTCTGTCTCATCAAATTGAATTTCTCAATTTGTGGGAAATGTTTGTGCATCTCCAAACATTGATCGGAGGTCAAGTTTGCACCCAACTTCTCCAACGAATTAGTCATAAATTTATAACTATCGATAAATCTCATTTTGAGATAATTCTTCCTAACCACACCATCTTTATCGGTATAGCTGTGTGTAAAGAGATGCTTCGTGAAAGATATATATTTCTCTTTAGTTTGCGGGATAACATCAACTTTCTCTTTATTCCTATACAATTCTTTTATGAATAAATGACAATCATAACCACTTAAATTATGAAAAATGATAGGTATGAAGTTTGGTATTTTGAAATTTAAATTACATTTCGAGTGAGCGGCATGTGATCTTTTCTTTCCTGTGACATGACAATGATCTCTTACTTTGACGTCACCATCAGTAAATGCTTTATTACATATACCACAAGTTCTGGCTGCAACAAACTGTTCTTCTTCTTCGACAGTTTGTGTATCCATTGGTTTAGGGTTTCTGAGATGATTTTCATGTATCTCTTTCAAATCATCTTCAATGCTACTCACAAATTTCTGAGCTGCATCTACACCCCTATATGTAACAAATTTTGTCAAATCATCATTATATGAACACTTTATCAAATAAGCAAATGAATATGGGGCATGTTTGAATGTTTTAATCGTGTATGAACTTCCAGGATTTGGCTCATTCACATGAATCGGTTTAAGCACTGATTCAAAATCAGCATACACTACAAATGGCACCCTCATTTGCCTCTCAAAGTTTTCAAACATTAGTTTATTTTCCGCAACCATTCTACCATATTTATTGATCTTTAAATTAGTAGTTGGTGTTGTGGTACTAATGTGATTACAATCATACATATTATGACGTAAAAGCAATCTCTCATCAGAAAAATATATCAAACATCCGTCACAAAAATATTTTTTCTGTCTATGAGCTGATAGTTGATTAGAAACTAATCTTGAAAGATCTTTGATCCAACAATAGTGACCATTACCGGAGTCATCAGTTATAAACAACAAATTGACATGTCTCCGGAGTCTTCTCTGTGAGTATCGCAATGGACCAATCACTTCATACTTCATTTTACCCTTCTCAAATGTACTCTCTAAACCGTAAACATTAATTGAAATATCATTCCTATCTTCGAATATTTCGATACTCTTATTATTAACTTTAACCGGAAAATCCATACCTGTGACATCTAAAACAGTGGAAAAATGTGGATATGACGTAAGTTCGGACACTCGACTATCTGCAGGATATAATGCTGATGTTATAGCCCAAGCAAAACAATATTGATCTTCATTACGAACATTCACAACAGCTTTCTTCCATTGAATACATTGAGGCAGCTTCACATATGAACGTCCTTCCAGTGGACTGTATTTATTAATGTTGACCTCGAGAAACAATATTTTTTCACAAGTCCAACCTGAATTATAAAAAAAAAATATTACTATTCAATCTTATTGAAATTTTAAAAAAATAAATACCTGAGTCACGATCCTGGAACTCAGTCGTTTGAGCCACAATTACATCACGGAATCCATCAAAAACAGCATTCAAATTTGAAGATTGGTCCACTATTTTATTTTGGGAATTAAATGACTTCGTGTCCCTCGAATCATCAGTCTGAAGAATATAATTCCCAAAAACTTCCATATTCACCTTGATGCTTTTATGGATCCTGATGGCTGATTCCAGTAATTCAATGACCTTCTGCCTAATCTTATTGAAAAATGACATGTAGTCACTGGTTACAATCGAACTCTCCACCCTGTATGTAGCAATGCGGCAATTGAATGCATTCGTTATAATTTGAACACCGTCAGACAATTGAACACATGCATTATTTTTATGACTCATGGTTCTTCGGTGAGAATTCACTTGGCTCATAGGAATTGTCACATTACAACAATTGCACGTATACATAGGTGTTGCATTATCCACTCTCACCCGTTTCACTGCAGGCCCTCCTTGGCAACTCTGGAGCTGATGCCGACGAAGATTATCACTACGAGTGAAAGATTTACCACAGTCACAGGAATACATTTTATATAATAGTTCTCACTAACTCACTTGATGTAAACTGACATAGCCAACACTCGTACGCTTCTTAAATACACTCTGATAGGACCCGTCAAGACGTCATAGCCAACCCCACTTCTCAACTACATGCGCCAAGATTACCTCCCAACTGAATGCGATAACAGATGTCGATATACGAGCAAGCAGTGGTCGTTGCGGTCTCGGAGAGGGTAGACGCTAGGCAAACGGTCCTCGGCTGCCGTTGTGTCACCATCGATAGCGGGGCTAGAGCGAACCTTCATCGCTTCGGGAGAGGTGAGGGCAAACCGATGAATACGCATTACTCTGCCACACGTCGTGGAGTGAACATGTCGCTCTCTAGCCGTTGAACGGTTATTGCTGTGACGTCACTCCACTACTAACTTGGTGCCCTAACACCGATGGAGCATTTATTACTTGGAGGATCTTCGAAGTATGCAGACGTATGTTTGTACATAGACAAACAAGCACATGATGAAACCCTGTACCGTGCATTCTCCTACACACACACACACACACACACACATAAACACACAAAATCTCATATGAAAAAAAAATCTGAACGATCCATGCACCAGACACTTCAAGGTCACAACGCCTTGACTTCACTGCACAACAAAAAAACTTCACCAAACAACAACCAATAAAAAAAGCAATTAATACGTCATAGTGGTGGGGGGAGGCCGAGAATCAGCTGTAAACAACTACTCTAATCAGGTTTTCAGAGTTTGGTAGAACCAAACTTCTAACATCTGATCTGAAAGATCATTCACAATATGAACTAATCGGCTTCATCAAGAAAGTGTGTTTATTTGTCCGAGTTTGAATGGGTGTGAGCCACAATAAACCCTTACGGGTTGTGGTGGAGGGACGAATTGGCCCACTCACTTTTGACCTAACCTAACTCGTGCTGAAATATTCGACATTTCTGCTCACTCCAGATCTTATAGTCTCGTCTCCCAATACAATATGTTAACTAGCGATGCGTCTCGACTCCGCACGGGTGCAATGCTGATATTGAATATTACTATAAATGAGTGCGATCGCTGCTAATGAAGTGCTATAGGGCAAAGCGCGGTCTTCGGCGCGCTAGTTATAGGCACACTCCTAGACAAAAACCAGGAAACGACTATGTTTCATTTTATGTATATAGTGATTGAAACAATTGTGAAGTGATATCAACATTGAATATATTTCATGTGAAATTTGAACTTCGTTTATCACTTCTAATTATTTAGAATCATTTTGGATGTCTCAACAATTATCATAGTTCAGTTATTGTAACACAAGTTTCGACTTCTAAGGGTTGTCGTTCGTAGGGGTGCGACAGCTGGTTAACGGAAAAACAGATTTCAAACAGAAATATATTTAAAAAATGTTTATTTCGAAAACTGAATTGAAATTTTTATAAATTATTTCTTTCAAACAGATAAAAATTGGAGTATAAATTTCTTGAGGTTAATTGGCGGTAGATTCGGATAAATTTCATTGAACTTTCTACATGTTCTGCTGATAATTTTGTCACACTGTCCAAAAATAATAAACAAATTCATAAGAACTTCGTTTGAATAGTTTAGTTCCATCGTTTTGAAGGTATTTGCAACTTCTGAAGTGACAAAAATGTCGATATTATTAGGAGAATGTCACAACGCTACTGTCAAATAGTAATCATGGCCTGCTTACCAAATACCGAATGGAAATACCATTCTGAAGGGACATTTTCACAAATGAATGTTCATAAGTCCGAAACTTGACTAGTTAGGTATAGGTATGATATACATAGAAAGAAAGCAAATTTCAGCATCTTTCCGAATTTTCAATAATATACAGGGTGTTCCAGAAACGTCTAATGTGCCATCCACCGTGAATCAGCCTGTATTGCACCTTCTCACTCGACATTGCTTGTTCTTATTTTTTTAATAAAACAACAGCGTGATTATTCCCCAGCCACCCTATTCACCAGATTTGGCCCTCTGTGACTTTTTCCTTTTCCCAAGATTGAAGAGATCCATGAAAAGACGCCATTTTGCGACGATTAAGGAGGTAAAAGATAAAAACTGAATCGCTAGCTCAAGGACATGCAAAAAAGTGCATATCAGAACTGCCTCGCGGATTGGAAAAAAACGTTGGCACAATTGTATCTGTATCTGAGCAGGACTACTTCAAAGGAAACAAAATAGAAATTGATGAATAAATAAATATTTTTTGTGAAAAATCCTTACTCATTGCCTCTCATGTGGATCTACGATTTTTATACTGTGATTTCTGAAGAATGATGAAAGTGAAAAGAAAATCGTCTAGAAATTATTCAATAGTCCCAATTCCATATATTAGGTACCTTATGAATAACACTTTCGTCTGAATTTCAGTTAAGAGACATCTTCCGAGGGAAAACTCAAAAAAGAGTCAATTTATTCCGGATATCACTCCATATCCTATTCATTTATTGTTTCAAACCTGAGGAAGAGAAATATTCATGTATGAATTTTTCAACGGAGTCATTGTGGAAGTTTTCCGCTTTTCGAGTAATATTAATTGCCACAAGAGTTCAAGTCTGTAGTCACCACAAACCACTTTCCGTTCCGTGGTTTCCACTGTTGGGATACTGAAGGGACAGCTGGAACTTAATGTCCGGAACATTCATGTGAATTCGAAATGTAGTTGTCGTTTTCTGCTCGAAGATGGAAGAAAAGCGTGTCATCGACAAAATGGGATATTTTTTATTTATTTATATTTTTGTCAAAATGGTGAGGAATAAATCCATTAGAAAATATCGATGATGAAAGAGAAGAATGCAAAATCAGTCATATATATATACAGGGTGTTTCAGAATTCGACGGACAAACTTATACCACGCCATTCCTCTTGCAAAATGATGAAAAATGAGGTAGGACATGTGTGTCCGGAAATGAGCCGTTTCAGAAATACAGGGCGTTGAAGTTGCAAAATAAAAAGACCCTTTTCGTCGTAGCTCCCGGACTAAAAGGAATAAATTAATGAAACTCAGCAAATCGATTACGAGCTAGAATGTGCTTCCTTCAGTGGTATGTTTGCTTCAGTATCAGTAGCCAGTGGCGTTCCAGCGGGGTAATAGCTTATATTCCCCCCCTTATTTTTTACGCCACTGACTTTATATCCACAACCGTCTTTTTTTTGAATTCCTTGATCAATTTTACGTAAAAACAAATAAACATTCACTATGAAAAAACCAGTAGTTTTCGAGAAAAATTGAGTTGAACTGATAGGTGCATTCTCATATGGGAATATTAATAATCGAGTAAAATAATCGAAATTCCAAAACCGAAATTATTTGAACTCTTTCATCATTCTACCATTCATTGTGTGCTTGAAAAATTATTCACTTCGGCAACATATTGCGGATTTTCTACCATTTTACCAACTTTTTTTGCAGATATGTTGTGAGCCCGCAGACCTACTGAATGGCTTTACCTCGAGATTTATTTTTTAATAAAATGTTTCATCCAAACGATTTTCAAAGACAATTACGAATAGTTGGAATAGAAATTCACAAAGATTGAAGAAATGTCGCCCTATTGATATTATTTTTAAACATACTATAATAGCATAAAATTCATTATAACATTAAAATCAACAATTCAAAAATAACTTTTTGAACATGCTCAAAGGTCCGAACTCGTTTCCTCCTTTTCATATGTATGCAACTCCACTCACAAGTGATTTCGGTGGAATTGGTGACACGTGTGAATCGTGTATTCGTGCCACGTGCCAGTATATGGATGTCTGCAGAATGCTGTGTAATGTCCGCTGTAGGTAGACCCACTGTGATTCGAAAGTGCATATAGATTATAACGACAAGGAGTTACATTGTCTCCTGCACAATTGTTCATATCTAATCCATCTAGAGGAAATTCGATGGCAATATTTAACTTGCCTCTAGATGTTTATGTTAGATAAACTCTTTTAAAATGAATTATTTAAAATAATGTGAAACTTATGGAACGATAGAGACTTTGTACATTTTCTTCTTTTCTTGCAAATTGAACACGTCGGTTTTTTATGTTCTTCCAAAGTTTCCTCTCTTGTATTGCCGTTCACATTTCAAACATGTCACGTTGTTTAATTTCTCTCAAAAACGAATAAATTCTAGTCCAATCAAGAACATTCAACTTGAATCAAGAAGAACTATTTTCTTTACTTGCAAACCCCATCAATTATTTTGAAATCACTCATTCAGAATCTTCCTCATATAGTGGTTTTTCAGAGTTTTCAAAAATATTTATGGGCAAGGTCAAATTATAAACGAGTCAAAGAAGTTTCCTGACTACAGTGGAAAATTTGATAGTCATCATCGACCTAAACTTGAAATTATAGTCACCGAAATGTCTCTATCGCGGTCTTCTGATTATAAATGAATTTTTGTTTCAAGTGAATTATCAATATCAATAACACTCTGAATCGTACAATGTTTAGCAAGACATTGTTACGGTTTTATGTATCATTCAAAAATAAAACACCAACACACGTTCAATATTTCAGTATATTCATTCAAATATCACACAAAATATATACCAATAAATAAGTACAATTACTCTGTACAATAAATTCATAGCAATCACCCTGAATAAATATCCATTTCTTCAGTTGATCATTTCTTGTTGTCAAATTACTTGATTTTAGGGTAATCGGATAAGCTCGATCCTAGAGAAAAATTTTAATCTTCAAGGAAAAAAAGGTTCACTCTTTATTCCTATCAAGAGAAGTTTTGGTTATCTTTTTCTGAGCAAGTGTTTCAGCTCAACATATTTGTGGAATCCAGGAACCAGAATAGAGAACACGAGTGAATATTATTTATTGTTATCTGAAGGTGTAACATACCCACTTTTTTGGGGATATTTGTAATATACCTCGGTATTCACAATCTAATTTAATAAGACCATACATCATCTACGGTGAGGTTCCTTTTTTCGAGTATAAACAAAAGGGCATGCTAAATGGACCGATTACTCCTCCCAGGTCTTTTTATTTCCATCTTCAATCTTCCTTTTTCTGCGTTCGGTAGCCTTCAACAGAAATCATCCTGGGATGTCAACATTATTGAAAGGGTGACATTCATACCACTTCAGGACCAGGCCATCTTTGGAAATTAGTGCTACTGTTTTGCTGAACCGCTTACGAATAACCTTATATCGTATTGCTTGGCTATTCGTACACTTCATGACGAGTAAGATATGTTTTCATAAATTCGTACCAGACATAGAACCCAGCAAGCAAACTGAATCTGTCACAGTCAAAGAAAAATCGTAATCAATTCATAGGTTTGCGGCGACCAATTAAGGTTACCTACTTATTACTGTAAACCAAAAGTATACTTCTGGGCCACGTAATTGTAGTGATCACCTCCATCTCCGTCTTTATTGTCGAAGGAAATATATTATACAACTGTCAGTTGAAAACTTTTTTACCCAACATCCCTTTCCGATGAGTTCCGACGTTCAAATTCCAGCTTCAAGAATGTAACACCCTTTTTAACTGAGATCTAGGCATGTTACAAAATATTTGCTGAATGGTGAAATATTCAAAACAATTTCTGAACTTTTTCTTGGCTGAACGATTTTGTCAACTCTCAGTTCATTAGCATGTGATTCTGAAGTTACTGAGGTTATATTATTGGTCATGAATGTACATGTTCTTGACGTATCGACCAACCAAAGAAAATTCCACCAAATAGAAAGGTTAGTTCAAAGTAGTTATTTTTATATTGAAATGAACTTTTTATCATTTGTTTCGTGATTTATATCTGTGAATCAGTTGGATAGATGTTTTTGAGTCTTTTTAATAAATTAATTTTGCAACATTTCATATTCCATCATAAATCCGGTTTAACAAACATTAATAAAAATGCATTTAGTATTGATCAATACTACCATTTTCCACCTTTCACAAGTTGAATACCATATATTTTCAAGTTAGTAAAGTGCAATGATAATGTGAATCGTAAATTCCGACACGATCATAACATAAATACGGTCTTTCGAAGCGCGTTTCACTAACCAAGTAAGCATTATCAGGAGACGAATTAATAAAACTTCAATCATCTCCTGATGATGCTTACTTGATTGGAGAAATGCGCGTTAAAGACATTATTTTTATTCTGGTGAGAGAAAAGGGCATTCCACCATCATTTCACGTTTTTGCTTGGTCTCTTCACGACGAAACGAAGGTTCAGTTAAAAATCCGGATGAAATTCAATCAACAACTGGAATTCTATAGCGGCTAGTTGTTATGAATTGAAAAATGAAAAATTATTAGCGAAAGGAGATGAACTGTTGAATCAGAAATAAAAATAGAAAAGGGCTATCGAGAACGCAGATAGGAAAAGAGTTGAACACGTTGTGGAAACAGTTAGAAGAAGAGCAAAATGAGTATGGAGTTGTCAAGGGCACAACAAATATGTTGTAGAGAAATGAATGAAAATACAAAACAAGCGCGAAATAAAATATGAAAGGTTTGTGGTGGGGTATAGAAAGTGGAGGATTTGCGATTCAAACCACCGAATATTTCCATAATGAAGTAAAATAGTATAGAGTTCCAAATTGATTACTTCCTTCCTTACTTTGGAAGAGTCTCTCATCCATTTTTTTTGTATCAGATGGAGTAGTAGAAAGCCAAAAACTTTCTTTCCCAAAGAAGTAAAACAATTATTTACAATTGTTTACAATTCTTTTACTTCATTTGTTTACAATTCTTTTACTTCATTTGGAGTTAGTTTAATGTTTTATTTCACATAAAGTAAAGTAAGTGGGTATACCTGAAGACTGACTGTAAATCAAGTCGACTACAAGAACAATTCGTTTAGACCAGTCTCAACTCACCTACACTGTAGGTAAATGGACTGACACCTATCGGATATGCAGTGGTTACTCCGTTCACGAGCAGATGGGGTGTTGACAAATATGTTGTTTGTCGTTCGCTTCAGTCTAGTTCGAAGAATGAAACACTGAAAGGGGTTCGATTTTCAGTTACGGGTAATCTTCGATTTCATGTTGATAATAGACACTACCTTGCACTGACAAGTGGCCAAATAGCTCGAAACCGGTCTGCGAATTAGTTCCAATTATTGAAAATCCATTCCGGCAGTTGCATTGCCAACAGCATATGCAGGAATAACTTCACTGAATAATCCTGCACTGATATATCCAAGGCTTTCTTGGTATTGGCCAGGAGAGTAGTTGTTTTCTGGTAGGAGCAAGTCCATGAATCTAGAGTGTAGGTAACTTGAGACTGGCCTGAACGAATTGTTCTTGTAGATAATTTCTTGTATTCTTCATTGGATAATGTATCTGGCTTGTGATTTTATCATTTTACATCCGGAAGTATTTCAAAAATATCATTCAAAAGCATGCTATGATTGATGGCAGTTAATTGAAACAATGACGTTGGTCTAAAAAAATTTTTTTGTTTTACTGACATTTAATGGAATGCAGGTAATTGATATTCTTCTGAAAACATTTCTTATAGGGGAGACAATAGTTTTGGCTGTTTCTTGGGTAATTGATCTAATCTAAAAAATGAATTGAGAAGAATTAATGAAAGTTATATTTTAGTGTGGAGAAAAAAAAAAGTAAGAAAAAACTAACATCGTGAATATATGAAGAGATAGTAGATGAAAAGATCAGGAATAGCGGAACATATTCGAAAATCGACTGGCGAAGTGATGGAGTGACAAAAATTGTTGAAAACCTCATAAAATGAGAAAAATGTTGACAGCTGGTGCAAGCGTTTCATAAAAAGATGAAAGATGTGAATGACGACGCTCGCCCTAGACGCTCCAGCACATCAACTACTGATGGAAATGTTGAAAAAGAGAAGAAAATTGGTCGGCATATCGGATGGCTCATGCCATGCAATTTTTTCGTGAGTTTTGGACATGAATTGTGCGGCGGCGAAGTTCGTTCCTAAATTGCTCAATTTTGTCAAATAAAAAAACGTCGCATGACCATCGCTCTGGAAATGTTGAATGAAGTTAACGGCGATCCAGATTTGCTCAAAAGGATCATAACTGGTGATCATCCATGGGTTATGAGATCAAAACCAAAATCCAAGCATACCAATGGAAAATCCCAGGAGGGACAAGACCCAAGAAAGCACGCCAAGTTCGATTTAATGTTGAGGTTTTGCTGACTGATTCCTTGGATTACCGTGGGATGGTGCATCAGGAATTTTTGTCATATGGCTTTACGATCAATAAGGGGTAGGGTAGACTGGGTACGGTTGTGCCAGGTTACGGTTGTAACAGTCGTCATTTTAGCGAAACTATAAGGAATACCAAGGAGGGTGCAAAGGGAGGAACAAACGGTATGTGAGTCTGAAAGTGTTTTACAGTATTACGTCAGCCATCGTGCGGTATTAACGTTAGCAGAGGCCTACATTTCTTTTTATCAGTCAAAAGTAAGTATTTTTATTCTATTTCTTTCAATAATTGTTATTATATGTGTACGGATAGAGTAATAAGTGTTTTTCGCAGTTATAAGTTGAACATTAGTAGTTAAATAGCAGTGATTACTTTGCACGTAAATCATTTTAAATAAATTATACCAAATATTGTTTATATATTTTGACAAAGAATTCTATTATCTAAACTATTTATATTCAAAACTATTTCCTGATTGATATGCACTTGAAAACATGTGTCGCGGGCTGCATGACGTCTTTTAACGTCTGTAAAAGAAAATATATCTGAGGTGATTTTACAAAAGGATTTATTCACGAATTGTTAGCCGTTTTGAAAAAGCCAGTTGTTGCAATTTGATATTTCCAAATATTTTTTTCATTTGCAGGTGAAATTGTTAGCCATTTTGGGAAAGCCAGTTGTTGGAATTGATGAGTTGCATTTTTCCTATTTGCAGATGAAATATGCAGTATTTTTCCGGAATGAACTTTTCAGTTCGCCTTTTAATGCACTTCAACTGATTTTTTACCGATTTTGCTTCATTTATTTCTCAAATCGTGAAAGAATATCTACCCAAAACTGCAAGAATAGTGGATAATTGAATAGTAAAGGATATTGTAACATCATGGCGGGCGCGGGGGGATCGTCTTTAACTACGGAGCTGAAAAGCGAATGTGAATAATGCAAAAAAGTGACAACCTCAGTTAAGTGTCATACATGTAAAGCAACCTTTCATCCAAAGTGCTTAGTACAGGTAGTCCAAGTGGAAAGTGCATCTTGACGGCATGAAATTGAAAACAATGAATCACATACACATTCTTGGTATCAAGAAGTAAGTCCATATGAGATTGAAAATAAACTTTTACATCAATTAGTGAAAAAACTTGAATCCGAATGTAACATTCTGAAAGAAAATCGCAGCCGTTTGAAAGATAAAGTGAATTTTCTATAAGAAAAACTTATTATTTTAGAGAATAACAGTATCAGCACACATGTTATCAATGGAAAAAACCATAAAGCGGTGAAAAATATAATGTCGATCCCAAAAACACCAGCTGTACACAGTCCTGAGTCATCATCTCAAAAACCAGATACGAAATCTTATAGTTCAGTGATTGAGGACTCAAATAAAGAAGATAACCAGGAATGTCGTAAAATTATAACAAAAGAGGAAGTTAATGCAGCAATCATGACGGCTCAAGCGGCTTATTTAGTGCGCGATGTGCTAAACTTGGAACTTGGAGTTGAAAAATGGCAACAAGTTTCTCGCAAAAATCAGTATACCTGGCATCAGTACTGTGCCTAAAGTTACCTCTCTCCACGTAACTCGGCTGAAACCCGACACTGAACCTGATATTCTGAAGAAAACACTGGGAAAACACTTTCCCGAGGTAGTGTGCGAAAATCACCCATCCAAGTTCCCTGAACTCTATTCATCAATGAAAATTACAATCAATCAGAAAAACTTGAAGAAAGCATGGAGACCTGAAGTTTGGCCTAGCGGGGCACTGGTGTCGCGTTTTTTTGTGAAGAGGACTGCACCATCACATGTGTATTTCACATAAATATACAGTGTCTCTCCAATAAAGTCCAATGAGTTACGTGTATTTTTAGATGACTCTAATCATGATATTGTTTATCTGTCGGAACATTGGCTTACAGAAAAAAAAAATGAAAATTTACCTACTCACTTTTTAGCTGCTTACTTCTGCAGAAAAAATATGAAACATGGTGGAGTTGCCATCTATTGTAGAAATAATTTGAATTCAAAAATATCAGACTGGGATTCTTACAGTGTTGAACTCGACCCTGAATTCTGTGGCATTTTTATTGAATCAATCGAAAGCTAGTTATTTGTGTATACAGATCATATACAGGGAAAGTCAACGTCTTTTTATCAAACCTAGATGCTCTTCTATCAAAGTTACTGAAAAGCAAAATGAAAATATCATTACTGGGAGGTTTCAATATAGATTTCTTGTCTAACACAATTTCATATTTCCATCTTGGTCTTAAAATAACTATCATTAGCTTCACACGAGTCACTGCACAATCACACAATCATCCACATGCATAGATAATATAATTATCAATCTACCTGAAAATTCATATGACACTGGTGTTCTTGACCCCTGTCTATCCGATCACAAAGGGCAATTTGCAATCACCAACGGGTTTCCAGAAATTCGTACAGAGAGAACTGACACCTTTTGTGTTACAAATAAAGGACTAACAGATTTCAGAAATCATCTATTCGGGGTAAATTTTATTTATCTGGATATCGACCAACTTAGTGAGACACGGTTCTGAGAAAACCTTATAAATATTTTTGAAAATTCAATCAAACTGAAACTACCATGGTTCGATGATATTTGTCTGTCTGTTTAATATCTGTTTTTCCGTTAATCAGCTGTCGCCCCCATACGAACGACAACTCTCAGAAGTTGAGGAACTTGTGCGAGCTAAGGACTAACGAGGTCTTACCTTTTAACGTGTGATTCCTAACAAGGACATGAGAAATAATCTTAAGGCAGCAAAAGTTGCAGCAGATATGTCACGAAATCTATAGTATTCGAATGCATTCAGGGCTATGTAGAAAGATTATAAGGTCCTGTTGAAAAAAAAAAACGAAAATAAAAAGTAAATGAAAAATTCATATTGAGTTTCCCTAATATTTCCAGAGCTTGCTGGAATATAATAAACAGTGAGAAGAACCCTATTAATGCAGTTAAACCAGTAGAGCTATCAACGCAATGCTTGAATTACTTTTTCTGCAGTATAACTGATAATACTATTTAAGCTCTTCCCGATATGAAATAAGTAACTACAAAAACTTTTCCTCGCATGCGTATCTTTTTTTCTGGACTCTGTCTGTCCTCAAGAAGTAGTAGATACGATATAATCTCTTAAAAAACATCAACTGTTGCGATACACACGGCCTAAAAAGCCAAATGATTAAATCCGTGGCTAATATAATCGCAGCTCCACTAGCATTAACAATAAACGAAATCTCTTCAACTGAAATATTTCCAGACGTTTTTAAAATTTCAAGAGTAATACCCTTATTCAAAAAAGGTTCTAGATATTCACCGGATAATTGTCGCCCAATTAGCATAATATTTAAATTTGGGAAAGTAATTGAGATAATTTTGAAAAATCATTTTCATTCCTATTTTGAAAAACGGTTTTACTTCAACAATGTACGGTATGATTTTTGAAGAAATAGATCAACTACCCAAGTGGCTTTCAAACTAGTGTCGAACATAGTTGAAGGACTTGATCAGGGAAATCACTCTCCTTTAATATTATGTGACCTGACTGAGGCATTTGATTGTGTATCGCATTGCATTTTGATTGACAAAATGAGCTATCATGGTGTCCGGGGCACAGCTCTCAAGCTCGTCCGATCTTATCTAACAAATCGTTGCCAATTTGTTGAAGTGAACAACGTAAAGTCAGACCTTAAAGAAATGAAGCATTGTATTCCTCAGGGATCTGTTTTAGGTCTATTATTGATCTTGATCTACATCAATGACCTATGCAGTCACATGAAATAACAAACAACAACTGATGATGAAGATAGCAAAACATTAGCTCACAATTGGTTTTCTGCTAACAAATTTACCTTGAATAAAGATAAAACTCGAAATATAATCATATTTTCCAATCGCAATATTCCCCAATCTGAAAGTGTTAAGTTTTTAGGATTCACTATTGATCATAGATTGAGCTGGTCTGATCATATCAAATCTATGTTCAGCAAACATTCTGTTTTGTTCGTTTTGAGGCGACTGAACGATGTAGTCACCTTGATGACGCTGAAAAGAGCCTACAACGGATTATTTTACAATGTTTCTATAATACAGAGGAATATTTTGAAATAGCGGGATCTTCAACTAATGGAAGGCATCTTTAAATTAACATACCTACATTTTCATTTTAGCAACATATTTCAAAGATTTTATATTCATGATCTCATTTATACTTATATCCTTCACTTATATTTCATAGTAGATGAATTTTATCTCTGATCAAGGATTTCTGTATTTGTGACCATAAATGTACAACTGTATGTAAAATGGTCTAATAAAGTACTCTACTCTACTCTACTCTATTGTCTATGGATGAATGGTTTCATTTGAAAGCCAAATCCGCAAAATATTGAATTTTTGCAGAAGATGAGGGCATTTTCTCCAAAGAATTTTCAAAACTGCCCTCCTCCGTAAAGGAGGACTAGTTGAAAATATTCCATGTGCAGCATAACGCAAGTGTTTGGTAGTTGTTTCAGGCAAATGGAAATCGAAACATTTATAAAGCGTATCAGATGTCCTAGCACGTTCATTGGAATACATAGAAAAAATTACGACGTCGTTATTCAACTATTTCACAGTTATTGCGCGAAAAAACAGAGCAACTTTAATGTTATCTGGATTATTTCCACAGTAAATGGAAAACAGGTCATTAAAAACCAGAAGGAGAAAGGAACTGTCTGCTGCAGTAAAAAACACTTAATACATTACCGCTGTAAAAGCAGATTTATTTTCACGGAATTCAAAGTTATTCTGTTGCACTGAAAGCAAAAAAGAATGACCAGAGGTGAGGCGGAAAACATCAAAACAGTTCAGCGAATTGAATTGTTTTATGGTTCTTTTTTATTGCGGGACTGTGACAATTGCTTTTGGAAACAAATATGTTTGGATAAACTCGCTGAAGTTATTTCGAACTTAAATGTTTGTCGTCCTTCTGGAACTCCGTTTGTGCGAGAACAAAAACAAAGAAACCGTTGCAACGTATTTGATTATACATTGTTATCCAGTGTTGTGTGAATAGCCTGTTGGGCTGAACGGAGGACTTTTTAAGATTTTGCGAAACAACTTCAACTGAAAAGACTAATACATTCTATATTATACGAACTGAGCTTACCAAGAGTTATTGACATATCTAAAATTTCATGAACACATTCAGGTGCTTTGCGCATACAGTCGAATGGTGAGTTTGATTGAAAAAATAATGCTTCACTACAACGTAAGGTCAAGTTCAAAACATATTTGTTTTCTAGAAGTTCAAGCATCAGATGCTCTTGTTATGACCAGTGAATCAAAGTATATTGATGAAAAAGATACACACCATCATGAGGTTGGCAGAGAACTCAATCTGCTAATATCAAAGATGAACGAGACTCCCCGAAGAATTACAAAGCTCCCCAAAGCAGTCAGCTGCAAAGTCAAGTCTTGACTTGTCATTCACTGCAAGGCAACCACTACATGGGCTGAAAAATATCGGGTTCAACACATAGGTGGCGCTATTCTTATTTGCAGCAGTTAATACTTACCTTTAAAAGGAAGCTGTTGAAATTTCATGATATTCTACATATGAGTTGGTGCATTATTGTGCTAGAATGGGACTACTTGTCTTATTTACGAAATAATGGATCATAAACAATTTCGTGTTTGAATTTTACACTGCTTCTTGAAAAAAATACCGTTCAATAGCTTGAATAGTGTTGTGAAGCCTTCGTCAAAAACTAAACGATGATTTGCTGACTTCAAACGTGGTCGTAGAGACATCAATGATGCAGAACGCAGTGGACGTCCAAATGAGGCAGTAACACGTTGGATTTATGTTGTACTAGCTTTTGCTTGCAGCTTCGCTTGCGTGAAGAAGTATTGATCTTAATTAAGTATAGTTTCTGCAGCTTTACTTTTGTTTAGCGTGTGTGAAAAAATAGGGCCTACAAAACTTATTTGTACACAATATTCTCAACTAATCTGTCATTAGGCACTAAAACTATCAAGCTATTGGGTAAACTTACTCGTGAGCAAGCATCATAAAATTGTCCATGAGAGAAGCAATGTTCTCTCAAGTCAATACCCGCAAATTTGAGAGTTCGCCCCTGAGACTAGTTTATTGTCATGGCAAAGCAGACTTTTAGGGGAAACTGTAATCGTTCAATTTCGAACGGGATATCATTAAGTATTAATGTGATTCGTGGTATAAAATACAGTTTCCCCTTTCGCACATCCAGTTAATATAGTTGTTATATATTGGGTAACTTAGTGGACTGTTTTAATAGGTTTTTGAAAATTATCGAGTAGTTCGTTCTGTTCAGTGGTGCTAAGGAATGAGAATTAACTAACAATAATAATGATATCAAAAAGAGAGAATTTAACGTATCTGTGATTTCCTTACCTTGATTTCGGTCACGACGACACTTGAGGAATCGGTGAATAGAGAGAGAGAGAAATAAGAAACTGCACTTTTCCAGTACAACTGCAGTTTTCTCGAGCACTTTCGGTTCTTTCCCCGGAATCGAACCTTTTGTCTATATATTCTTCCTCTCGTGGCAGACAGAAAACCACAGTCTTCTCGCGATAAAAATATAAACAAAAAAAATGAAAACAAAAACTCTACTTAATCAGACAAACACACTATACAGGGAGGTGGTGACGATACATACCGCCCACCTAAAATGCCGAGGCATTTTATTGATTATTTTCGAGTGGTAAAGGGCAAAGCTTTACCACTGACCGTTTGAGCAATCCAGTAGGAGTTTTTACTGAGGCAACGCGTATTATTCCGTCTGTGCCCGGATAAACTTCAACCACACGGCCAAGTTGCCAACGTGAGGGAGACATTGAGTCGTGCTTAATTAAAACCATCGTACCCAGTTCAATGTTAACAGTGGGATCAGTCCACTTGCCTCGCTGGAACAAGGTATGGAGATACTCTTTGCTCCATCGCGACCAGAAATCTTTATGTAAATGTTGAATCAGCTGCCACCGTGATAGTCTATTTAACGTGACTTTGCCAAGCTCTTCATCGGGGGAAGCATTCAGCGGTTCCAGAGTTAAAAAATGACCTGGAGTGAGAACGGACAGATCATTAGGGTCAGAGCTGATCGGACAGAGCGGCCTAGAATTCAAAACTGATTCTACTTGGACCAATAAAGTGTTGAATTCTTCGTAGGTAAGAAGCTGATTTCCAAGGACTCTAGAGATGTGATTTTTAACTGACTTGATACCAGCCTCCCACAATCCACCGAAGTGAGGACTAGAAGGGGGGATAAAACTCCACTCGATTAGCTCTTGTTGAGCAGCAATATGAAAATCTTTGAGGATTCGAGAAGCTCCAATAAAATTAGTCCCGTTATCACTAAATATCTTTGTAACCCTACCACGTCGAGCAATCAAGCGCCGCAGAGCTGCCAAAAACGTCTCGGATGTCAAATCTGTCGCCAACTCTAAATGGAGTGCCTTAGTCGCAAAACACACGAAGAGGCAAATATAGGCATTGTGGGTTTTCGCACCACGATGTCGACCGAGAGTTATGGAATAGGATCCGCCGAAATCGATGCCAATGCAAGAGAATGGTTTCATCTGTGACACGCGTAATGGAGGGAGGTTTCCCATTGGAGCTCGGGATGGAATGGGATTTTGTTTCCAGCATGTAAGGCACTTTGAAAGTTTCTTACGGATGGTGCGTTTCGCAGATAATATCCAGTATTTCTGGAGTAAGAGAAAATACAGAGTTTGGAAACCAGGGTGGAAATATTGGCAGTGTACACTTTCGATGATTAAGTCGGTTAACCGATGTTTGCTGGGTAATAATAACGGGTGTCGTTTGTCATAAGTGAGTTTGGAGTGTGTAAGACGACCACCTACTCTCAAGAGACCATTTGTGTCAAGAAAGAGATTCAACTTGCGGAGTGATTTCTCTAAAACTTTTTCATTGAGTAAGGAGGAGATTTCAGAGTGGAACACGTGAGATTGGATATGTTTAACTAGGGAGAGTGAAGCATGATGGAGATCTTCGAACGTGAGGTAAGACAACTTTCGTTCGGAAGGAGGAAGCTGAAAATTATGAAGGAAACGCTTTACATAAGCGACAATCCTTTGAATTTTGGTGAAGGAGGAATACTTTTCTAACAGGATATCGAGAAAATTACTTTCTCTTTGGGTGGACAAAACAGTTCTTTTTTCTTCCAGGAGATATTCTGCATCTAACTCAGCGGAGCTAACCATGGAGGGCCAAAACGTCGAAGGTTGGCGAAGCCAAGAAGGCCCCGCCCACCATTGGGAATGATCTATTAGCTGGGATGGAAAAAGGCCTCGAGATGCACAATCAGCAGGGTTGTCTTTTGATGGAACGTAATGCCAAACTTGGGGGGAGAGCTTGTCTTGAATTCGACTTACGCGGTTACTCACGAAAGTTTTCCATTTATGAGGAGACGAACGTATCCATGACAAGGTTGTTGATGAGTCTGACCAGGCAAAAATATTGCTTACGGGAATTTGTTTGTCAAAAATCTTTATAACGAAAAAGAGGAGATCAGCTAGTAGACAAGCCGTAGAGAGTTCGAGTTTTGGGATAGAGAGGGTTTTAAGAGGAGATACTTTGGATTTTGCGCATATCAGGCTAACGCGTATGTCATCCATAGTTTCATATCGACAGTATATAACGGCCGCATAACCATGTTCACTGGCATCAGCAAAGCCATTCAGGGTGCAGGAAAAAGAAGAGGTATGGAATAGAAAGCGAGGAACGCTAATGTTTGAGAGAATTGGAAGCTCATCCTTTATCCGATTCCAAATGCATGTCACTTCCGAAGGAGGATTTTCGTCCCAACCTTTTCCTAAGGTCCACAAATGTTGAATGAGCCTTTTTGCAAAAAGAGTAAGAGGACTAAGAAATCCCAAGGGGTCGAATATCCTGGCAATTTCGGAAAGTATATTTCGCTTGGAGCAAGGTACTGACTTGGAACATATAGTGAAAGAAAAATGATCAGCGGAAGCATTCCACTGTAAACCTAGAACCTTTACAGTTGAATCATTATTAAGATCAAGCGAGGTAGAGTTATCCGAAACTTCTTGGGCAAGTAAAGAAGTGTGATTACTTTTCCATTTGTGAAGCACGAATCCTCCTCTTCTGAAAAACGAAATGAGTTGAGATTTGAGACTTTGAGCTTCTTGAACTGACTGGCAACTTGTGACGATGTCATCTACATAGGAGGAGGTTTTTATGGCTTTAACTGCCAAGGGGAATTCTTCACCTTCATCCTGAGCAAGCTGCAGAAGGGTTCTTATCGCAAGAAAAGGGGCCGAGCTCACTCCATAAATGACAGTATTTAGAACGTTTTTCTGAACTGGCTCGTTTGGAAAGAATCTCCATAGAATTTTCTGATACTTCCTATGCTGTATGGAAAAGAAAATTTGACGATACATTTGACGAATGTCTACCATGAGAGCGATAGGATTTATTCTGAAATTCAATAGGAGAGTAACCAAGTCACTCTGAAGCTTGGGTCCTATTAATAAAGTATCATTGAGTGATACCCCACCTGTGGTTTTCGCAGAAGCATCGAATACCACTCTCAGTTTGGTGGTAGCGCTTTCTGGTCGCAAAACACAATGATGTGGGATGAAATATTCGTCAGCGTTATTGTATGTATCTGTTATAGGTGACATATGGTGTTGAGAGAGATAATCCCGCATAAATTCGGAATACTGTTCTTTTAATGAAGGATTTCTATTCAGTTTGAGTTCGAGAAGATGAAATCGTCGGAGAGCGAGTTCTAGAGAATTAGAGAATATAGGTGCATTGGCTCGAAAGTGAGACTATATATCTGCCTGAGACTGTTCGGGACACAGTTTTAGAGAATATATCTTCGCAAACAGAATCTTCAGGAGAGGACTTACATATTCTTGGGACTTCCTCCAGTTCCCAAAAACGTTTGAGTGTAGAGTCGAGATAAGGATTACAAGAGCAATGTAAAGATGTGAGTAATTCCGAACTAGAAGGGTTGGGAATTGATCCCATGAGAATCCAACCAAAAATGGTATGAAATGTGTTGGGTTCGTTATGTTTCCCAGGCCGGCGACCACTATTTAAGATGAAAGAAAATATTTCGGCTCCTAGAAGAAGATCGATTTCATTGGAGATGTTGAAATGAGGGTCAGCAAGCTTGAGGTTCGACAAATGAGACCAAGACGTAACATTGAGGTCATGACTAGGTATTTTATTACAAACCTTGGGCATTACGATGGCATTCAACTTGATAAGAGGTTTAGGGCTAGTGCACGGGCGAATTTGCAGGGAGACTGCTTTAGAAGCTGAAGAATTCATTTCATTTATACCTTGGATGGAGAGGGGAATATTGTGTTTTTGATTATATAATCCAAGACGATTACAGCAACTTTGGCTTATAATGTTGATTTGTGAACCTGAATCGAGGAGGGCACGAATTTGCTGATAGTCACCGCGGGCATCAAGAACTTCAATAAGAGCTGTTGATAAGAGTATGGTAGTATTCATGTTCGACGGCTGACATTGAGAATGAGTTGAGGGTTTGATGTTCGTGAAAGCAGAAGAAGCTTGATTTGTGGTAGGTTATCTCCTACAGGAGGCAGAGATGAGCTTTGATCTTGATGAAGTTGATTTATGGGGAGAGCGGTGATGCCAAAGTGTAACAAAGTATGATGTGTCTGCCCACAATTAAGACAGTGTGATTTTGAAGTGCAATCTTTTATCACATGTCTTGAACCGAGACAGTTGAAGCACCATCCTTTCGTTTTCACCATATTAAAGCGATCCTTAACATTCAGAAAGATGAATTGTGGACATTTGTAAATATGATGATTGCCATCACAATCCTAACCTCAAAAAAATCACCCTTAGTAGCTTTATGCATGCAAAGTTCAAAATCGACAAAGTTTCATACAAATTTTCATCCCTTATTTTATCCTCTTGTGTATAGAATTGATCAAAATCCTTTCTTAGCGAATGCCTACGTCATAACATATACCTGCATGCCAAATTTCAACCCGATCCATCCAGTGGTTTAGGCTGTGCGTTGATATATCACTATGGCAGACAGTCAGTAATCTTTGAGTTATATATATTTGGAGAAGACTAGCTTTAACCCGCGGCTTTGCTCGCGGGTGACAGAAGAAAGTAATAATAAATATAGAAAAATTCCAAACAGCCGAAACTATAGTCAATTGGATTGGATGGATTGGATATTATCGTGACTGTGAATAATACATTGCGAATTTATTTTTTAATAAAAAGGGTCCTATGTTACTTCTAATACCTCGAAGAACATGTGTACAAAATTTCATGATGATCGGTTGAGTAGTTTTCGCGTGAAACCGTAACAAACAAACTTACCTACATTCGCATTCATAATATTAGTATGGAAGAGCATCTGACTCTGAGAAAGCTCTGTTCGAATTGGTTGCCGCGCGAGCTCACTGTTGACCAAAAACAAGAACGTTTTCATAATTCTGAGCAGTGGTAACCGGAATATTTGAATCGATATGTGACGATGGAATCAAAACGATCTTCATCTGCATGACTGGTGAATGTCGTCCAAAGTGCCCCAAAGCACAATCAGCTGGAAAGGTTATAGCCTCGGTATTTTGGGATGTGCGCGGTGTAATTTTTATTCACTATCTTGAGAAGGGAAATACCATCAACGGTGAGTATTATACAGGGTGGGGAACCAAAAACGAAACAGATCGAATTCATTCAAAACACATGTGTTCTGAAAAAAATGCAAAAACACATCGATTTGTAATCCAAGGGGGACATCTTCCTATCATAACCTCAACTATCATACCCCTTCCCCCACCCCTCGGTGACTATCACCCAAACAATTTGAATAGGGAAAGTAGTAAGTGTGACACATCGTTAAAAACGTAATTTCATAAGAAAGTTAGCTATGTCAATTTTAGCAACCTAACTTTCGATTTTGGCGTCTTTTTGCGGGCAAATAAAACTGTTCCGTATTCCAAATTATGATACTTCATTTGCAAGCTGATTTGACATAAATTCGGTGACAATGCATTATGGAGTTTTTCTAGGGGAAAAAACAAGATGGCGGCTTCACAATGGCGGACAAGATTTGCAATTATGGTCCGATTTGATTCAAAATTGATAAGTGGTGGTTTTCAGGGTCGGAAATTATGAATTGTTTTTCAATGGTGGCTCCAAAATGGCGGACGAAATTTGTAATCATGGTTCGATTTAACCCGACACCGAAAACGAATTCTTCAAAACACATATGTTGTGAACATAATGCAAAAAACACGTCAATTTAAAATCCAAGGGGGACAAACCCTATCGTTACCTCAACTGTCATAATTCTCTCTCCCCACCCCTTGGTCACTCATATATCATTTTCGTCAACTGGATATCGAAAAAAATGAATCCCGACATCACCCTGCAAATCACAGCAACCCACAGCTCGACACTTGTTCATTTTGGAACTAGACACATGCTCTTACGAAGCATCAGGCGTAAAAATAATTTTCCGAAATTTATTCGTTTTTACTAACAAAAAAAAACCTGAATACATCCTGTAATATCTGAACTATATAAATCACCATGATAAGTGACATGAAAAAATTATAACAGAACGTATTCCACATTATTCAATGTCAAAATTGTCATTCTCATGTTCAAGATTTCTCTCAAAATATATATATATATAGATACCTCAAGACCTCAACCTCAACCTCAAGATACTATATATATACATATATATATATATATATATATATATATATATATATATATATATATATATATATATATATATATATATAGTCCATCGTTTTCTACCTTTGCACAGATAGTGCAGTTTGAAACTAACCATTATTTCGATAACAAAAAGTGTGGAAATGATTATTATTGTTATGAAAAAAATTCATTTGAATATACGTGTTTTCCTTTCGCAATTTGTATTTGATTTTGTAGCAAGCACATCCACCTCAACTCCCTCTTCATATAACAGTAGAATGTGACATAAGGTAAAGCTAGTTAAGTCATAATTCTGCTCGCTTTTTATAGTTTTCAACGCTCCATGGATCCTCAATAAACTCTGCTGCATCGGACTCATGAACTTACAACTGTCATTAAATTTTTCATGACATACATTCATTAGTCGGCGTCAATAGACGGCCATCTCGAACAAGAACATAAAACAAACTAACAAGCTGTATTGTGGAAGTTGGGTGATAAAATAAATACCTTATAGGGACTTAAATTGTGAACTGAGCAATCCAAAACTGCTTCTCTTCCTACTGCTACCGTGAGGTTAGTTACGGGCTCTCTAAAACTTGGCGATTCTGCAATAAAAAGTTTGATTTAGTTTCTAGTTTGATGATAATTTATAGAGGCAACATTGTTCAAACGTTCATTCATTAATTCATGATGATACTTCCTCTTTTCAGTGGTACATCAGAAAATAAAACTTTGGGCGCAAAAATCTTGGTGAAACTGTGAGAAAAAATTTCAAAAGGTTCTCGAACTCATTACAAAAAAAATCACCTAGCATTTGTTACAGATGTGAGGAAAACTTGGAAACATATCCGATCGAAAGTCTAGTTTGAATGATAGAAAATTATGTTTTCCTTTATCAATGGAATGAGCATGAAAAGAGGCTCATTTACAATTTGAAAACATTGTTAGGAATAAAACCTTATTTTTGTGATGAACTTGATGAATATATCATCACATGAATAATAGAGAAACAAAATTTAGGTTAATAATGGTATGGAAAGGTTTAATCCAACTCAAAATTCTGAACGTATTCAAAATTCAAATATTGAAAACGACAATCGACTATGTCAATCATACTTTATTATATAATAAGCTAAGAGCAATTGGTATTCGAGATCAGTTCTTGAAGTGGATTCAATCATATTTATCTGGACGTCAACAATACGTTAGTGTTTCGAATATCACGCAAAAATCAGTGTCAGTAAATTTGATTATTTATCTATCACTATGGGTGTCCCACAAGGATCTGTTTTGGAGCTCGTTTCATTTTCACTATATTTAAGTAACATAACATCTATTACATCATCAGTATACCTCACAATTTATGCAGATGACATCTAACAAATCAAAGGCAGCTTTAGAAACACGGGTGTAATAATATACAGAGTGTTTCAAATTCGTTTCCCACCATTGAGATTTCGGAAACTATGAAAGATACGAATATGGTTGAATCGGGGCAAAGTTGCGCATTTACCTGTCTAACAATATGCCGTTGAGAAAGTTATGAAATTCCGATATTCGGAGATATCCGAAAAAAAAAACTGAAATTTCGGAAGATGGTTTTTATTTTTTCCTGGCTTTATTTTTCGAATGATTCGAAAATAAATTGCACTTTCACCTTATCACTTTTTCTCTGCTACATAATGGTGTTTTCACATTTGCTATCCGAGGTTTAGTCTTCCGGCCACCATCATCAACTTAATTTTTTTTATGGGAGCTACATTGGATTCTATCTGTTTTGAATAGAACCAGATTCAACCTTTTCAATGCTGTATCATGAGTTGTCATTCTTCCTCGAAAAATCTACACGTCAAATTTTCGTCGAAATGAATATTTATCTTATAAGTCAATGGTCGCCAACCTGTCGATCGCGAGCTACCGGTAGCTCGCGGAGGCAATTCTGGTAGCTCTCACAACGATTTTAATTTAAAAAATACAAACTGCAAAAATCAGAGAAGCTTCCGAAAATTCCATAAAAAAAACTAATTGTCATAATATTAAACATAAACAGCGGCAACGTTGCGTTGAACGATCTGCCGCTGACGCCATCAAGCTTGAATCGGCTAGAACCGACCAGCCGAACCAGCGCGTTAGTGTTCGAGAACGATCTGGATTACTTTGAACGGGGTAAATACGCACGGCGCGGCGATATTGCGCTTAGTTTAAAACTGAACGCGTAACCAACGTCCAGCGGTTGGGTTAGGAGAGAACAACAAAAATAATATTATGGCAAGCAGTTGTAAGAAGGTAAAGACATACCACTTTCATTCGGAATGGGAAGAACAATACTTTTTTACAGAAGTTAAAGATAAAAATGAGTGTTTGTTATGTAATAATTCGGTCTCCGTTGCTAAAAAAGGAAATATTGAGAGACATCATAAAACTGTACATTCTAATTTTGAAAAATCATTCCCACTACATTCTGCCGCCCGAAAGGAGAAACTGAAACAATTAAAAAAACAGTTAATTGGACAACAATCAATATTTTTAAGAACAGTCGACAAAAATAAGACTGCAACTGAAGCATCGTACCGTGTGTCCCAAATAATTGCACAAAAAAAGAAACCTTATGAAGACGGGGAAATGATAAAACAGGCGTTTTTAGAAGCTGCTGATTCGTCATTTGCCAACTTTAGAAATATAGACGAGATAGTTCCAGCTATAAAATCTATGCAACTTTCTGCTAATACAATGATGAGACGTGTAGAAGTAATGAGCAATGATATTTTTTTACAGTTAAGAACTGACTTAGATAACTGTGTTTATTTTTCTGATATAAAAGCATTTATCAAAAAGCTGGAGTTTTGGGAACAAAACCTAATTAACAGCGATGCCAAGCATTTTCCTATTCTTTCAGAAAAAATATCTCAAAATCCATTAGAACCCTATGACAACAAATATCATGTAGAAATAATTTCTACCCTGAAGAATAACTTCAAACATTGTTTTAAGGATTTCAATGAAATGGCTTTAGTAGCGCAGTTTGTTGTTTCATCCTTTATGGAAATTGATATCCAACAGTTTGCAACTTGTGTTATGCAGAACTTTGGCGAAGACATCGCTGCAACAGAAATGGAAGTCATTGAGTTTCAAAATGATTTAGCCTTAAAATCGTTAGTCTCAAGTACTGAATGTATCTGGCCTATTGTAAGTAGAGACAAATATTCAGTTCTATGCCGTGTTGCCTTGAAAGTGAAAGCATTATTCAGTGCAACCTATTTGTGTGAATCTTCTTTTTCCAATATGAAGTTTATTAGGAACAAATATCGCAATCGACTTACAGATGAACATTTGGATAATTGTATTCGAATGGCTGCATCAAATCAAACTGCAAACATTAAAAAAATTATCGATGAGTCTAAGTGTCAGCCTTCTCATTGAACGTGCTTTTTTATTTTTCAATGTTTATGTTCATGATACTTACTTTTTTGTTGTTGTTATCAACGATTTTTAAATCATACGTGACATGCCGTTGTGGCTGGATAAAAGTTTGTCTTTATTTTTCAAACACCTTCGTTCGATAGGTAGGAATGTAGCTATGAACAAGTACGTACTAGTAATATTAGTTATTAGTTTATTTTCAGTATCTATGTATTATGTATTACCAGTTAAATAGTAAAATAAATACATATAATGATAAATTAACTTTGGATTATTTCATTTACGTTGCGTTACGTGGCTTCCGTGTGGGTAGTTCGTTGTTTATTCAGAAATTAACAAAGTAGCTCAACACATTGAAGAGGTTGGCGACCACTGTTATAAGTGCTTGAAGACATCTAAAAAAACGGTTTAAAATTTTACAAAAGACAGATATCTCAACAAATGCATCCAGTTGATTCCGAAAGGCAATTATGATTTTGTAATTGGCTAATAAGAATACCTGATTTTCCTGGAAAATGTAATTTGGACAGATGAAAGCACCTTCACGAATTGTGGAATATTCAATCGAAGTAACAAACACATTTGGAGGATAAACAACCTCAGGCAGTTCCGAAAAATTCGATCTCAAGTGCGATTTAGTATTAACGTGTGGGCAGGAATTTACGAACATAGAATTTCGAGTCCTCATTTATTTGACGGAATATTCTGAATGGAGAAACCTATCACCAGTTTTTAATGTCGATTTTCGATGACAATTTGGATGATCTACCTTTGGCTAACTGTAACAACATCTGATTTCAGCATGATGGTGCTCCACCGCATTCTACCAGGCAAGTATCTAATCACCTGACTCAAAGGTTTGGTGATAAATGGAGGTGGCCTGCAAGGTCATTTCCATGTGGTACACTGAAAAATAGAGTTGATGGCAATAGGAAATATCAAAATATTGAGGACCTTCAACACAGCATTGTTAGTGAGTTCGAAAGATTGAGGAGTGAAATTAATCGTGCAGTGAATAATATTCGAAGCATTTGCTGTGATTTACTTTTGTCTTTACATTTTAATTAATTATTGTTATTTGTTCAAAATTGTATTTTCATTGAAAAGGAGATTAAAATCTCGGTGAGATTTTGATCCATTAACTTGAAAATAGTTCGATGTGGTTGTCGTCTTTTGGGATACAAGTTCAAATACATTTCCGATGTCCCAACACTGTTTCTATCGTAATCGTAATGAATTTGTATAATAACAATAATAATAATGATAATCGTCTTTATTACTTTCGAATAGATATATACAAAAAAACTTGATCAGAAATACTGATAACTATCCTAATTATCAATGAAAATGAAGAGCGAAGTTTATTTTTGTAAAGTGTTGAACAGCATCAAAAATATTCTTCCACTCAACTCATGTCTTTTTTTTCTTCATTCGTGAAAGCCATTTTTCGCCAAAACTTCAAGGACTTGAACAATAACAAAGTGTCACTGAGTGTAACAAATTGAAAGTCAAAGCCTATTAAGATAAGAATTGATTTTTTTCAATATCTCCAATTTTTGAAAAAGAATGATAACTTATGATACATCATTGAAAAGGTTAAATCTGGTTCTATTCAAAAGAGAAAGGATCCAATGTAGCGCCTATAAGAAAAAATAAAGTTGATGGTGACAGGAAGACGAAACGTCGGATAGCAAGTCTGGAAACACCATTATGTAGCAAGTAAAAAGTGGCAGTGTGGAAGTGCAATTGATTTTCGAATCCTTCGAAAAATAAAGCCAGAAAAAAATAAAAACCATTTTCCGAAATTTCTGTTTCTGAATTTCAGAACTTTCTCAACGGCATATTGTTAGTCAGGTAAATGCGCAACCCTGCCCAAATTTATTCATCTTCGTATCTCACATAGTTTCCGAAATCTCAATGGTGAGGATCGACTTTGAAACATCCTGTATTGTCGAATCTTCATGGGTGGTTCTGCAGGGATTCTCGTCAGCTCAAAGCACAAAAAACACATGCAGTACACTTTTATGATAAACAAAGATAGTTAGCTAATATAGAGATGCAAATTGACAAACATCAAATTGACAAGTTATCATGTGAGAAATTTTTGGGTCTTTATTTCGATGACTGCCTTGATTGGAGGAGACAGTGTGAGGCAGTCATTTCAAATATGAATTCTGTGACTTGTATGCTTCGTTATCTCAGATATTAGGTTATGTCCAAAGTGAATGGGTCAATTTGACCCTCCACCTCAATCCGCAAGGGTTTATTGTGGCTCACACCTGTTCACACTCGACCAAATTAACCCAGCTTCTTAACGAAGCCGATTAGATTAGTGGGTGGTCTTTCAGGTGAGATGGTAAAAGTACAGATCTATCGAACTCTAAAAACCTGAACGGGTTCCCAGCGGGACAGGTACAAAGTATGTGCTCTGCTGTTTCATTATAGAAAAATGTCTTTCGATAGTTCGAGTAAGGAGGTCTGTTAGACATCGTAGTTCATCCCTACTGTAGTCCAACAACTGTTTGGTATCAGAATAAATGCCTTGGAGTGAGCCAATCCAGAAAGAATCTGCCAGAAATCCATAAATCTTCTTGTCATCCAGGTGTTGAATCTATATTTGGCAAAGCTTGAAGCGATGCCAGTCTATTACACTCTGCATTGAATTGATAAATTTGTTTACTGAACCATTGGACTGAAATATATCTACCACATCATGAAAAGTTGTCTCGGTAGGACGATTATGGTCACTGTAAAATGGGTAAAGCGCGCGGTACGTTGCTTGAACAGAACACCCATTTTGATGAAACAATTTCATTATTTGTACGTGGTTTTGAATGCAGTTTCCGTCCATGATGATTTGGCAAAACAGACTGAATGAATAAAAACTAATTTAACATATGTAGCTTCAACTACATGGCCGTTATCGATTGTCAAAGTTCAAAAGTCCCTGTTGGAAGACCCACTTTCAGCTGAAGTCATTACTTTGGGAGATTATAGTAACCCGCAACTGTGCAATCAACCAATATCGCCAATATATATGCAAATGCGGTTGTTTATTACAAATTCGTTGTTACATTATAGAAGCGATTGAAAGTCAAAAAGGCTTAATAGGATTCGTATAACACGGTGACCTATTTTCACGAATACGCACTAATCCCGAACCTTCTATATGGTGACACCACAGATATATTCATTTCAAGAGATATAGCGCAATTCCTGCTTTTTTGTGATATGTGGTGATAATACAAAATTAAATAGTAGCATATTCCTGGCCATTCAGTGGAGATAAGACGGTACTGCAAAAAGTTTCCAAACAGGAAGGCTTTCTCATTAACCCAACGCAGAAGCGTTGTGATTTTTCAAGGGTTATATCAGAACCCCTCACAATTTTAAGAAGGAAATTACATTTTACACGAAACTTTATTATCCTCGGTAATACTGAAACATAAAATGATGAGTTTCCTTAACAGTATTGTAAATTAGGTGAAATTGCGTTTGAGAGATTGGACTGGAAACGGTTGAAGGGGTGGAAGCGACAAAAAATGCGATCCTAGAGTCAATGGTTTCTTACTGAGCGATGATCCGAAAAGAAAGAAAGGTAATTTGAGATAATATTAGGTTTTTAAAAAACCATTATGAGAAACTTCTCAGTTTCCGGGTTCACTATCATGGATGTACACTATACTTCAATTAAATTCTATTTCATCCATTTCACTTGTTCACTGGATTGTCAAGTTTCATATTTCTTGTGAAATCCAATTTTTTCTCATTGTCTAACTTTGGTGGGTCTCTTTCATAACTTCATTCACTGTTTGCTTCCATTTCTATTGTTGTAAATATTCTTGAAGAATGAAATACAATTTTCCGAAAGATTGAATAACAAGAAATAGTGTTCCATACTAGGAAGTTGCTTTTTATCTTCAATGATTCGTCAGGTTCAGAATGTGCTCAAAAACCGAGCAATATTGAAAAAAAAACATTTATGTTATGTTGCTGATTCAGCTCTGTAATTCTCTAGTATGTATAAATTCTACAGTGTGTAAATCCAAATGGAATAAATTAACTATTTCGGTTACGATACATATTTCAACAAAATCCGATAAACGTCGAATTTAAATTATAATTTGACATACTTCAACGGGTGGATGCTTCACCTACCTTCAAAACCCGTCAAATAACAGGTACAACACCCAATTTTTTTAATGGAAAGTATAGGCTTGTGATATATAGTTCAAAAGGTCTCTTTATTCTTCATTCAGAAATGTTATTGCTCTCATGTTTATTGCAACAATTAAGATGAAACAAATTAAAATCATGAGATTACCAAAATTCGATAAAATAAACTCAAAACGTATATCATATTGAGATACTGATAATAAGAAAGTGAGCAAAAACCATAGCAATGTTCTTTTAAGACGGTATCCTTGAAAAAACTGTAAGTTTCATGGCAACATTAGTTTGAAACGCCTTGTCAACTTGTATGTTACAATAATAATTGTCAGTATCATAATTCAATTTAAAAGTTCGTTAACTTCATGTCTGACAAATGGTTAGATTGGAAATGTATAAAATAATAGTTTTACAAATGATTGATCACGAAGATGGAACCCGAACACAATAAAAAAAATCTGTTAAAAATCTGTTTTTTTGTTAACCAGCTGTCGCACCCCTACGAACGACAACCCTCAGAAGTCGAAACTTGTGCGAGTTAAGGATTAACGAGGTCTTACCTTTTAACGTGTGATTCCTAACACGGGTTGGACGATAGCAAGTGAAGATCGATCGTTCAGACTAGAGCTTGAACCACCGACCAACACGGCAGTCAATTCGAGTGAGTCAACAAAGCACCCACGCCGAACCGCTTGCGGCTACCGGCTAGGAAGTAGGTCTTCTATTTCTTGAGGAATTTCCTAATTTACCGCCCATATCTCAAACAATAAGTAGAATAGAGAAACAGTTTCGCGAGCTTAGTTATGTGGAGCAGAAAAAAAGCAGCTGCCAATGTAATGAGTTATTAACTCAAATTGGATGTGATGCTTGAGTTTGAGAAAAATCTACCTACACCGAGTAGACAGGCATCCACTACATTCAATGTTAGCTATGCATCGATAGTAAACATATTAAAATAAAATAAAATGCATCCCTATGAAATGATACCTACTCAGGAGCTCATGGAAGACGATTTTGATAGAAGAACTCATTTTTGTGAGCAATGATGGACATGTTGGATAACAATATCATCAAATTGGATGACGTTATGTTTTCTGATGAGTGTCCTTTATCTCTTAACGGTCATGCTAATCGGCAAAATTACTGCTACTGGTCAACAAAAAATCCTCACTGGATGAGAGAAGAACACACGCAATACCCTTAAAACGTTAATGTTTGGGTAGGGATTGTGAAAAAACATATAAATGGTCCTTTTTTCATTGAGGGCAACTTGAATGACGATAATTATTTGGCACTACTTCAGAATGGTGTCATTCCAAGTTTAGCATATTCATATCCTGATCCAGGAAACCCTCAAGTTTCAGTGAATACGATGTGGTGCGGCAATACCTCGATACAACATTTCCCAATCGGTGGATAGGGAGGCGAGGACCGATTGAATGGCCAGCGCGATCGCCTGATCTTTCATCATTAGATTTTTTTATGGGGATATATGCAATGTGTTCAAAATCAAACCTTCAGATTTGAATAACTTAAAAGAACAAATAACGCTTGCGATTAGGTCGGTCACGCCTGATATGTTGAATAACGTCAGAAGACAGTTTTATTTGAGATTAAGATGTTGTCAAGACATTCGCGGAGAACATTTTGAAGATCTACTTCGTTGAAATCCATAGTACTTCTTCGTATTCTACATTTAATTACGTTTTGCATTACATTTCAGTTCATGAGTGTTTTTTTTCGAATTTCAGTAACCACATGATTTTAATGTATTCTATCCTAATTGTTGCAATAAACTCAAAAGCGATAAGATTTTTGAATAGAGAGTGAAGATATCTCCCAAACGATATATCACAAACCTATACTTTCCATTCAAAAAATTAGAGGTTGGCATTTCTACGTTGAAGAATGTCGAATTGTAATTTTCATTTGAAGTGTTTTGGGATTTTTTCAAATATGTACAGTAACCGAAATAATGAATTTATTTCATTTGGCTGTTACACACTGTATGAGATCATTTTTCAGAAATTGAAATGAGTATAATAAGCTATCTCTCAAAAATAGACATACGAGGGGTGTTCAGAAAATGAGATGAGTGATTTTTTTTTTAATTTTTTTATGTTGCTTTACTCATCTTCAACATATGTTTACAATTCCAGCTATTTTGCATGTTAAGTATGTTGGTGAGGGGCATAAAAGAAGTGTTTTGCATGTTCGGCAATTTTCTGCTATCGAAAAAATGGATCAGACATTTTTCAACAATATCTGTATGAGAAATAGAATCGAGTATTCAAGAACACTCAAAATGTTGACAGTGTCATATGGTGATCATGCTCTGAATCAGAAAAATCTTCACAAGTGGTACAAGCTTTCCACAGAAGGTCGTGAAGATGTGAATGAAGACTTTCGCCCTTGATGCCCCAGCACATCAACAACTGGAGTCAAGTGAACAAAATTGTTATGCAGAACCATCAAATCACTATTGGAAAAGTTGCTGAAGATATTGGCATATCGGTTGGCTCATGCCTCGAAATTTTTCGTTAATTTTGGATATGAAGCCTGTGGCAGCGAAGTTCGTTCCAAAATGGCTGCAACAGCGATTAAGATTTTTCGAAAGGGTGAATACATTTTTGCCCGCTTTTCCTGGACTACGATGCTCACCTTCCCTGGACTATCCACAGAGATAAAACCCGGATTATGTTGATATCACTTTCAATTCGAACGTAACCTTTGTATATCGATGACTATGATTTCAATCCAAACATTATCTGTATAATCTTGCTTAGTTTTCAAATCCTTTTTGTAAAATTCAATATTGAAATACTGAAAATAAAGGAAAATCAGTTGCATAATTGCTTAGATATGATTTATCCCGTTGATTATCATTGCTTGCTAATATTTCATTCCAGAGTATATCTATTGATGACAACTGTTTTATTTCGCATGTTATATTTATATTTACTATAAACATTATCTCTTGTGTATTCAAGAGTAGTTCCGTTTCACTTCAGTTGCAACACGGTTGTAAAGTTGTTACCTTCTGTTTAGTTAATAAAACAACACATAGTGAGAATCGAGTTGTTCTTTATTTATGGATGTTATTATAAATCAAACGTGATTTAAAACTGTTAAACATTGTTCTCAAAACACGGAAGGGCTTTAACGAACCCCAACTACTTGAGGTCCAATGTAACTGGGTCATAACTGGTGACGAATCGCTGATAAAGCTCGAAGAAATACCAAAATGTGCATATCAGAACTGTTTCGAGAATTGGAAAAAACGCTGGTAAAGTGTATCACGGGACTATTCTGAAGAGGACAAATAGAAATTAATGATTGAATAACAATTTTTCCCTTACTTTTTCCAACAGGACTTTTATACCAGCACAGGCTCTTTTGTAAACTTTTAGAAAAGAATGATATTCAGCGAATTATTTCATCAGTTCCGACTTCCATTGTGTAATATAATATAAATTGATTTGAAATCCCTGAAAAAAAAAATAAAAGATTAACCGAAAATAAGAATTTTATTAAAATAAAAAACTGAAATTACAAGGAAATAACATACAAGCTACAACCAGAAAATGAAAACTTGAAATAATAATAGATGCTGAAAATTGAAAAATATTATTTGTTGAATTTCTTATATGATACGCCCCTGTCATGTTTTATGACAACTATCATGACGACAGAAGAGAGATTGTCAAACAACGATAGTTACAAATGTTGGTTTTTGTAACTCCGTAAAAATATACATTCATTAACTATATGCAACAGCATTTTCAATTACCAGAACCAGAACAGATTCGAGTGGTAGCGATAGGAGTACAGAAATAACGATACACTTCAACAGCAACGCACTCCAGCACCACAAGAATATACATTATTAACAAAAATGAAAAATATAAATAAAAATTTAAAGATTCTAAACCAAGTTACATCACGACGTTTCGATTGTTAGTATCCACAATCGTCTTCGGGTGATAACTGGACTTATTCCTCCGAGATCTGACTATTTATAGGTCATTCGGGTGCTTTCACCTTTCACCTATCCCCTCTTTCCTCTTTCCGCTTCATTGGTTTTAGCGGGAGATGACCGTTTGGCGGGAGTTGGTCGTTTTTCGCTTGATAAGAGGTTTCCATATGTTACGTATCTCTACGCTAGCTTGACTAAATGCGTTGTTCGACAACATATATGCGGCTTCCTTGAATTTTCTCCTAAACCAGTGTTTCTCTTTGTAGATGATTTTAGCTTGAGCCAACTTGATATTATGTTGATGAGTCCAAACATGCTCTGCTACTCCGGATTTGCTGGTTTCTCCCCGCTGTGTGTGTTTCTTGTGCTCAGCAATGCGAACTTTCAATGGCCTCTTAGTTTCACCGATGTATGATTCTCCACACTCGCAGGATATCCGTTAAATGCAATTCTTGGAATCGCAGTCCGCGTTTGGTGGCCTGATTTTTGTGGGGCTGCTACGGATAGTGTTCCTAGATCTGAAGCAGGTTCTGATGGACCTTGGACCTTGGTGACTTGGTGATTTGGTCACCTTCAACAGAAGGTGACCTTCCATTGAAGGTCATTTGTGATGATGCCTATTTCTTTTTCGAGACCTTCCTTCGTATTACAGAGCTCAAACGTACGGTCTAGTAGAGTCTTGATGATTCCTCTCTTAGTCGATTGATGGTGGTTGGATTTCTGATTCAGATTATGTCCTTTGTGAGCGGGTGCTTTGTGAACAGATGTTTCCCATCAAGTGTCGGTCCTCTTCACCAATACGTCTAAGAAAGGCAATTCGTTGTGGACTTCCTTCTTTATTGTGAAAGTGATGGAAGGACTCACGTTGTTGATCTGAACCAGAAATCCAACTACCATCAATCAACTAAGGGAGGAATCATCAAGTCTCTACAAGACCGTGCTTTCGAGCTCTGTAATACAAAGGAAGGTCACCAAAAAGAAATAGGCATCATCAAAAATGACCTTCAACGGAATGAATACTCCAGAGTGATGGAGAACAGGCTTTAACTAGAAGACAACAAGAGCTCCACAACGAAGAGAAGCCGCCATAACCAGTACTTGTACTCCCCTACATCAGAGGATTATCGGAAAGGATAAGAAGGATTGGGTCCAAGAAAAACATCAGGACCTGCTTCAGATCTGGGAACACTATTCGTAGCAGCCTCACAAAAACCAGGCCACCAAACGCAGACTCCGATTCCAAGAATCGCATTTACCGGATACCCTGCGAGTGCGGAGAATCATACATCGGTGAAACTAAGAGGCCATTGAAAGTTCGCATTGCTGAGCACAAGAAACACACACAGCCAGGAGGAAAAAGCAAATCCGGAATAGCAGAGCATGTTTGGACTCATCAACATAACATCAAGTGGGCTCTGAAATCATCCACAGAGAGGAACACTGGTTTAGGAAATTCAAGGAAGCCGCGTATATATTGTCCAAAAACGCTAGTCAAGCTAGCGTAGAGATACGTAACATATGGAAACCTGTAATCAAGCGAAAAACGACCAACTACCGCGAAACGGTCATCTCCCGCCAATGAAACGGAAAGAGGAAGGAGAAGATAGATGAAAGCACCCGATTGACCTATAAATAGTAAGATCTCGGAGACGATTGTGAATACTAACAATCGAAACATCGTGATGTAACTTGGTTTGGAATCTTTGAATTTTCATTTTTCATTTTTGTTAATGATATTGTTTAATTTTCAGCTTTCATCATCATTTCAATTTTTTATTTCCTGGTTGTAGCTTTTATGTTATTTCCTTGTAATTTCAGTTTTTGTTTTAATAAAATTGTTATTTTCGGTTAATCTTGAATTTTTTTCAGGGATTTCAAATCAATTCATATTATATTAGACAATGGAAGTCCGAACTGATGAAATACACCACGAAACATAGTCAACCACCTTCAAACAAAAATTCAGCGAATTGTTTATTTATTCCTCAAAGAAATTAGGCACTGGACTTAGCACCATACCAACGTTTTTTTCAAGATCAAAACAAAGACACTATTAAAAAATCCTCAAGGCGCTCTGCGAGCGGTGCCTGTGCGAAAGTAGTGATTCAAGTTGGATTTGAATCGCTGCAGATTGAATTCATCCAGAAATACGATCTCAGGAGTTTTATTCCACATGAACGCAGTTCTCCTGATGAAAAAATTCTCAAACAGCGAAGTTCAAGGTGTACTGAGTTGAACCCCAAAAGGATGAGCAGCTACAGTCCGTCGTGTATTTCTGTTCAGTGGGAATCTCACAATGAAGTGTTTCTTGAAAACGTTATGGATTTTCATTAAGTATCGGCCAATTCTATCACATAACCAATGTCAAAATGTCGACTTGTTTACAGACAATGATTCCTAAAAAACGTGTATCACTTTTTTGTACAGAGCAAACAGAAACGGCGATCATACTAGTTCTGGAAATATGAAGACAAAACCTATTTTTGTATCTATGACTTATAGTCTGGGTCATAAGATCCTTTTTTGGAACTTCTGTTCAAGGGCACCGAAAATTATGATCTAGGGCTCATTCGATTCGGAATGACTTCTAGCAACTTTTTGGAATATTTCAAGAGTGGCTCTAAAAAATTGTAAAATCCATAAATAATTCAGTAAAAATAAAGGGGGGTTTGGTTTCTTGCGAATAGCGTGGAAAATATTAGAGAAATTCGAAATTTGAAAAAAGATGCTTAAAGAAGAGGCCATTTAAAAAAAAGTCCTGACCCCCGAAACTCCACCATCAATATTTATAATTTTAATTCAGAGGCGAAAATAGCGCTAAACGATACGGACCTTTGAACAATGAAAATTATTTCAACCCATTCAATGTCATTATTAGGAAAAAATTCACATACCTTCTAGACACTTCAATAAACGAAAATTCATTGAAAAAAATGTTTTCTGTGATTATTTTATTAGATACACTTTGGTTAATTAACTAATTTTTACATGTTTTGAATTTTCATTCAAACCCTGATCATTTTCAAACTGAAAACCTCAAATTTTTTTCACTTTTTGAAGCTTTTATTGAAAGCCTTCATATAAGCTTCTCGTTGGAAAAATGAGAAACTTTTGGTTTTCCATTATATTATTATCAATCATAGACTTTAAAAAGTGGAAAATTCAATTGAAATAATGAATTTTTTCAAATTCAAATTTATTCATATTCTCATTATTTAAAGAATTGTTAGTATCTAATGTATTGCTTATCAGATATTTGAATTTTTTTGAAGGGATTTTTATCAGTAATGAATATTGTGATCTTTGAAAACAAAATGGAATTTGTTGATTGACAATTTTTTTCCTACTGAATATGAATGATTTTTTTTTCTTGATATTCTGAAACGAAAAACTTTTTTATTTATATTTTTTCCATTCATTTAATGAAAAATTTGTTTCAAACAAATCAATTTTTACGATATATTTTTTCACATTCTACAAAACAAAACACAAAAACAACAATTTGTCCCTTTTTGTGTAAAAATGTTTCTCTATTTTTTTTTTTTTTTTAATTATTTTTCTATTTTTGCGTTTGGCAATTTCTCATGATTCTCAGTCATTCTTATTGAAATAACTCATAAAATAATGAAGATAGAACAAAGATACTTGAAGTGTTTTTTGTTCTACTTTTAGATTATAGAATTATTAACAAATGCTCTAACTCTATTATCCATCAATTTTTTGACAATTATTCACTAAATACCCCATATATCTGTTTTCATAGCTTTCAAATATTTATAACTCATAAACTATTCGAGATACGACAAAGACACTTCAAGTATTTTTGTTCTCCCTTTAATAATAAACAAATAACATTTCGAACAAATGCTCTATTATGCATCAAATTTTTCAACAAATATTTAAAAAAAACTCTCGAAACCTCATTTATACGACTTTTCAACTCAATTATTTTTTGATTTATTGAAAGAAAAATTATCATTTTTAATTTTATAATCTGAGGTAATCTTTTAACTACAAGTAATTACAAGTATAATTTTCATAAAATACATTCGATTATAACAATTTTACAAACAAATAGAGCCAAAAATTATGAAAAACCTTCTTTATTGCTTCAATTGTATTTTGCACTATTTAACGTCTTTGATTATTAATAACAAAGTGTAAAATCAAAATTTTTCAATTTTTCCAACGGGAATCTTTTTTGAAGGCTTTCAAAAAAAGCTCTAAGTTAAAAATTTTTGAGGTTTTCAGTTTGAAAATTATCACGGTTTTTATGTGAAATTAAAACTTGTAAAAATTTGTTGAATAACTGGAGTATATCTGATGAAATAATCACGGGATTTTTTCCACGAATATCTCAATATTTTCCGAGATATTTGCAAAAAACTAGATTTCCCCTTTTCTACTAAATCGTTTATAACTTCTTCAATTTTTTCGAGTCCCTCTTGAAATTTTTCAATATGATGCTAGAGGTCATTCCGAATCAAATGAGCTCTGGATCATAATTTTCGGTGCCCTTGGACAGAAGTTCCAAATAAAGGATCTTGTGGCCCAAACTATTATACTTATTTAAAAACAATGGCAATGTTTAGATGTTATGGAATTTCTTAAGGATTGTTGTCGCTGATACATTGGAGATGTGGTGAAAAACTCAATCATCTGCCTGAAATATTTAAAAAGTTCTATTGTCCTGGATTACTTCAGTGACTTACAATAAAAAAGAAAGTAATACAAACCGTGACATTATGTAACAACAAAAACTGATTGGCGCGCCGGGGCGACTTCATCGATTCCAATGGCGTATTTGCTTTTTCAGCTGTAGGAAAACCCGGAAAAACCTGCAGCACCACATCATCCAAGGCCGACTCTAGAAAAATTCCCTATTATCTTCAACTCTGAAGTTACCTGTCCATCAACAGCAGAATTCAACCTGGCAAGTCAAAAGATTACCGACTATCCGACTGTGAAATTCATAAACTTGAATTTTCAAACCCGATCCAAGTTGAATGTCTGACAAGCCGCACTTTGTTACGAACTAACGGATAAGTTACAAGCCCTCGGGCTTATTCTTGATTAAGTTCCGTCTGTGTATTCAATCTTGTCTAATTAATGAGCTGTTAGCCTGCAGACATCACAAAGGTGGTGAAATTTCATGTAGGTACTCGTGGTCGAAGAGCTCAATTAATATCAAAATACTATTACCGAACATTCTCTGGAAAGTTTCCAAGTGCGAAAATTTCTGAGAAGTTTTGTTAACAATAGATGAAGATTTTATTACACACTGCAAGAAAGTGATGAAATTATTGAAGGTACATCATTAGATTCCGTTTGAAAAATGAAGACTGAAGATGGTGAATAATCGAAAAGGAAATACAGGGTATTTTCTAACTACGATATGGAACTTCAGAGGGAGATTTGTTAGGTAGTTTTATGAAAAGTTGCTTCGTTTCTGAGGTACAGGATGTTGAAGTTTAAAAAAATATCGTAAATATCCTTACACTGATTTCGTTGAAATTTGCAACAGTTATTTTTAGTAATAAGGCGCTTATTCAGTTAGCTCTAACTAGATTGTAGTCATTAGGTCCAGTGGCGTCTCAGTGGGTGGGCATCACAGTTAACAATGTTGAGAAAAGAAGATCGCCACTGACTTTTCTCGTACTTTTTTATTATTTTTTTTCATATAAGATAACCAAACTTTTTCATCGCTCGTGTTCTCTTCATAAAAGGCTTCGTTTTCGAGAAAAAATTACTTCTAAAGACTATCCTTGGACAACATAAAATGAAAACCAAAAGTAGATAATCAACAATTTTGCTCACAAAGTAATTGAGCAAAATTTCCATCTTTAGATAAAATACGCGCACCGTAATCGATTTGTTATTTATTGACATTGCAATTGTCAATTATTCGATTCCTCAAGATATCCACATCTGGCACAGGAGTTTTATAAACAAGACCCTATGAACAGAAATACAGAGGATTCATATCAAGACTGAGAGCTGGCCAATTTTCAAATCCTGTACGTCTAGTCCAGCGATTAGGGTAGTTGATATCGGAGCCCTGTCGTGCATAAACCACTAGGTACCTCTCACAAGTACCAGCACTACTTCTAATAAAATGGGTGAATGGTCTAGCGAAAAGTCTGTGTAGGATTCACTTGTTAATCTTGCTGATAGAAAAAACTGGGCTAATCAGGTAGTCACCAATCATTCCTTCCCAAACGTTCATCGAAAATGGTTACTGAAAATTACTTTCTCTATTAACGTGGGAGTTTTTGTCGGCTCAAAAATGGTCATCGTGAAAGTTCATAATAGCATCTCGTGAGAAATTTGTTCGTCCGTCAATAAAATATTTGGTAAAGAATTATTATTGTGTGTTATCGTATGAATCCACCACCTGTAAAACATTGATCTTGAATGGAAATCTCGAGGCAGTAGAGCTTGGACCCGTTGTATATCATATGGGTATATGAGGTTTCTTTTTAGAACTGTTCATACAGTTTTTGGGCTAACTCCCAGCTGCAGGGTAATCTTCATGGTACTATTTGAAGGAGCTTCTTCTATCGCATCAAGTATAGCTTCTTCTAGTTCAGGCATTGTTACAGTTTCTGGTCTTTCACCACCTTCATTTTCATCAGAACTCCCAGTTTCACATAATCTTGCATGTAGCGTTCTGAAAGTTTCAGCACATGGAATTACTCTGTTGAGATATCTGTCCTGGTAAATTATCCGTGCTCTTTCCACATTTCCATTTGCTTTATCATTAATGAAGTGCATGTCAGCCATTCCAGCGTCAGTAAAATTTTTCATAATGGAATCATTGATATTTGATGATTCTGACTTTCACTGATATGACAACACTATCACTGTCAGCTGGTCTCGAAAGCAGGTGTTCATGATATGGAAAGTGGCTCCTATTATTTTATTCGACAACGAAGCTGAAAGATCACTTGCTTTTATCAATTTCTGATTTTTTTGACAAAAATATTAATTTGTATTTTCGTCATATATCTGAATCAAAAAAAAATAGTTTGAAACACTGAAGAACACGCTTTTAAAGAACATCGAACTGAAAAGTTGAAAATATTTTTTTTAAATGAGCTTGAAACAATAACGAACGAAAAATACTAGTAATATTTTGAAAAAAGTAACGGGTGATTGATATACAAAAAATATGGCACAAAACGCCCGCGCTTTTTTCACAATAATAGAGTAAAGGTGCCTAATGTGGAATACAATTTTATTTCAATGAGAAAAAATTAGTGAATTTTGATATTTCTCTAAAATATCTTATTGGAGAATTGGTAAAAAGGTTCGGGATGTGAGGACATCATTATTTACAAAATATCAGCAAGTGGGTACCCGCAAGAAAAAAAACAATGAAAAGTGTTTTTTTTGGTAGTTCAAAAAATGGGTTCGTAATGTGGAATACCCCAAGTCTTGTTGTGAAATAGTTTTGAATGAGCAGAAATATTGAAGAAATTATCGATTTGAATGTATATAAACAACGAAGTAAATAAAGTCATTTCAATTCTGAAATTTTCAAACAAATTTAAGATCGAGAAGTATTATATCAACGGCAGAAGTCACAGACATATGGTTCTTTCTCTGATCCTGCACATTCTTCGTGAGCCCAGCAGTTACACATGAAGCACATAATCCAAATTTCACCGCGATTGTTCTCAGAAAAATGTTCTTCACAAAAAATGCATTGAACGTCATGATCAGGATTTGCTTGCCCATGAAAAATTTCATCGTTTTCCGAAGAATTATGGAGAGAAATACTTGATGCAGCAGATTCTGAACTTGATAAATCATTTTTCTGGCAATTTTTTTTATTTTTCATGTTAGCTCTACCATTACGACTACTTCTCTGGGCTGAACTACAACCTGCATTTTCTGTAATTACTTTTCTCTTAACTGCAACCTTCTTCTCCTTTGTCGGCGCGTTTAAAGAAAACTCGAGCTCATCCTTATTCGGCGTCGAAGTAATAATTTTTGCTCTTCCTGGTTTTCTGCCTCGAGTACCTTTTTTTCTTTGTACGGTAGGTATTGGAGCAATGTCTTCTGGTTTGACAAGGGACTTGCTTGTACTTGCCGCCCTTTGTTCTACTTGTTGGTTATCAATTGATGCCTCTGGCATAGATACATTGTCAGCAGTTGCATTTTCCTTGTTACGTTCAATCACCAAAAAATCTTCTTCATTGAAAATATTTCTCCTAGTTGGATAAATTCCTGTGGTAGCAAATCCTTTGATGGCTCGCTCTGCTGATTGTAACTTCAAATAATCCCGCCCAAACAGTTCGCATACATCAAAATGATTAACAGGGCGTTGATTCTCTTTCAAAAATATTCTTATTTCTTCATTATAAAATATTTTCAGAGGCCCCATTACTATCTTGTCAAGTGGCTGCATTTTATGGGAGGTGTGTGGCGGCAAGGAAAGTATTGTAACAAAATTTTCTTTTGCTTTTATTATAACGTCTAGGTTTCTTGTATGAGTGTTATGCCCATCCAAAATCAATAGGACCGGGTTGGTTTCAGATGGACGAACGTATGAGAGAGAGTGATCAAACCAAGCAGTAAATAGATCCATTTGGATCCATCCTGATGGGTGGAATTTGAACAAACTGCCAGGTGGAGCTTCCTTCTTCAATTGTTCGTTACAATTCTTGGGCGGGAAAATGATCATTGGCGGTACGAATACTCCATCTGCGCTCATACAGAGAGAAACAGTTATTAGCGATCCCCGCTCTGAAGAAGTAAGGGTCCCAATTTGACGTTTACCCTTCATAGCTGAAATTTGAGGACACTTAGACTGTACAACGCTTATTCCACATTCATCTACATTGAACATTTGCCTAGGAGAAAGTTTCTTTTCTTCCATAATATTTTCCAATAAGTCAAAAAATTCGTCTACACTTTGTTTGTTGAACCCAGCAGCCCTAACAACAGATGTACCTGTTGGCCGTCTAAAGCTGATTTTATCCCTATGCCGGTTAAGAAATCCCTTCATCCATTTCTTTCCTGCAGATTCTTGTAGTAATGAAAACTTATTTGGAATGTTATTACGTTTCGCTAATTGAAATGCAAGAGAACGTAGATCTCTTCTCGTTAATCCAAAAAATTGTCTTTCCATTTTCAGGACATGGTCCACAAGGTTATTTTCCAATTCTAGAGGTAAAATGGGATTTCTTCCCAATGATATCATTAATATTTTGACGCTTTTACAGTACCTGAATAGAGTGGCACGTGGTATATTATAAAATTTTGCAGCTCGCAAATATCCCATTTGATGGTTTCTCACTGCTTCTACACTGTTTTTCATATCTTCTTCTTTCCACTTATGTTGGTTAATATTTTTCAAAGGCATTTTCTGAAAAAGATTGAAAACGAAAATAATATTTGTATGTTTATAATTTAGGCGTCCTAATGTGGAATATTTCACATTCAGCCTCTCTGTAGTATTCCACTTTAGGCGCCTCCTAACCTTATATTTCATATCAACATGATCAAACTTAAATAGTTTGTTTGCATTCATTTTAGGGCATATTTTTCACTCACCAACTATATTTTATTCACTCAAAAAATATCTTTCCAAAACAGTATGGAAATAATAAGGTACATTAACTTTTATTTGCCGATGAAAAAGAGTCAGCTCTGACTTAAACCACGTTCAGTTTAATATTTCTGATCTACTGCGCAATAGACCTGACAGATTTCTACATATTGAAAGTTATGAAAAGATTTACCAAATACGTCAATTCAAGGGCAGATGGCGTATGTAGTTCTTTTTATAAGAGCGTATTTCACACTAGGAACCTATTTAACATTAGTCGACTTTACTCTACTAGTATTTTTTTTCGCTAGTTTTTTTAAGCGTATTTGAAAAAAAAATTAGCTTTTTAGTTCGATGTTTCTTTACTTTTTTGGTTTCGTATGCTATAAAAGCGAGGTTTTCAAACTATATTTATTTTATCTAAACATTGGGATCAATCAGCCGTATATTGTTTAGAAAAATTACCATTGCTATTTTTCGATTCCGGAGAGAGAGCCTGAAAATCAGCTACCAAGTCCAAAGAAGGCAGAAGGCGCGCAAAGGAGGGTTACAAATAAAGCAGCAGGCGCGTGTGTTAATAAATGAAGAACAAATGAAGAAATGCATGTAAAGTGAGTTCGAATTATATCAAGGAAGTTACGTACAGCGCCATCTGCCCGCGAATAGATCAAGCAATAATGTCGACAATTCTGTCAAATACAGATCACGAGCATTCAAACGAGAATAAATATGAAATGAAAAGGAGACCTACAAACAAACAAACAAACAAACATACTTACATACATACATACAGGTGAAGCTAATAAAAGCGTGATAAAATAATAAGAAAAATATACATGAAAGAAATACGTGTAAAGTGAGTTCGAATTATATCAAAGAGGTTACGTACATCATCACCTGCCGCGAATAGATCTGTTTAAAATCTGTTTTTCCGTTAATCAGCTGTCGCCCCCATACGAACGACAACTCTCAGAAGTTGAGAAACTTGTGCGAGCTAAGGACTAACGAGGTCTTACCTTTTAACGTGTGATTCCTAACACGGTTGCACAATCATTTTCGCTTCAACCAGATAAATTCTGTCTAGGAAAATATCTGGTCTAGGCGGGAATCGAACCCACGGTCTTTCGATCGTGAGTCGGGCGTACTACCACCGCGGCCAATTCCACAACTCAAGCAATAATGTCGATAATTCTGGAGGTACAAACAAACGAGCAAATATACATACATACAGGTAAAAGCGTGTTAATAAAAGCTGGTTGTCTTCCGGAAGATCGCCGACACATTCGAAGAAAGAATATTAATTTTCTGTTAGTAATGAAGGGGGTTTGCATATTTTTATAACTGGTATTGTAGACAAGGCAAGTAGTTTATACCCGAGCCTGAAAGTGTTTTATTTATGATTCAGTACCATCTACAATAAGTAGAGTTGAAGTTTTATATCGGTTATGCTAGCTCTGGAGTTGTTTGTATTGTGTACTGTTGAATTCTAAAGTAGCATTCGTCGTCCAGCCAAGTACCGCTGCGCTGAAGAAAGTTTTGACGTATCAAAACTACATAGTTTTGATATTCAAAATCATTAAAAAAATATTGTCTTGTGGATATGATGAGAAGTAGGTATCTGTATTCATTTACTATCCCACTGATATTTTTTCCAATTATCCTCTCATCGTGATTTCTGGTACTCGTATAGAAACCAAATAATATCTATGGTTTGTACCGAACTTCGTCAGGTAAAAAAGTTTATTCAATATCGACCGGTCGAATAACACCAATGAAAATACTCCCACCTCCAGAAAATGCAATGTTACCTTGATATTACGTTCGAGGGCCAGTTTTATAGTTCCAGATCAATCGTAAACTTCAGTTGGAGTGATGCAAAATGAATGTTTCCATCTTTGGTTTGGGGTTTAGAAGTGTACAGCTCTAATGCCACGAATTTTTATGTCTGTGTCATACTCATAAATTTAGAGGATTTGGGACTACGGAATGAAAGATACATTGCAAACAGGATGGACGCGAGTATCACTGAAAAATTTGTCCATAAACAAATTTCATGCATACCATGACTTATTACTCGATGAAAATTATTAACAGTATCCAAAAAAATAATTATACAATTAAATAAACACTCAAAATTTCATTCGTTTTACTACAAAGTAGTTTCATTAGTTAAACTGACACATCAAACTATCATACAATGTATTTTATATAACAGTAGATAGTTACAAAACTCGATCAATTGAAGGACTCAATCTGGTAAAACAGGTAGATTAAAAAGTTGCCATGCAATGTTACTTATAGAAAAAAAGGTTGATTACAAATATATTATATATCTGGGAATTTCATTAAAATAATTTCAAGTATGGTGAGTGATTAACTTCTTGTTGGACGTTTGGAGGGAAATTTGAATGTTTGAGTTTTTTTTCTTAAAATTTTGGCAAATTGAATTTTTGTGCTTGATTTTTTGTATTTGATATATCGTAGTTTATGTTTGAATCGTGGTTGTTCTCTAAGAAGCGGCAAGCATAGGTGATAGTGGTTCTGTTTAGTCCAATTTTTTTATGTTTGGAGATTCTCGTTTTTCAACATATAATTTTGTTGGGCAAAGAAAGTTTTTGGCTTTCTACTAATCCATCTCGATACAAAAAAAAAGGAATGTTTCAAAGAAACAAAGGATAATCATTTTTAAAATAAGTACCTCTGTACATGGATGTGTAGATCATGCAAAGAAGTAACTTTCAAACATAGTCCAGTCATTATAGTAAGTTCATCCAGCTGTAAGTCTGTAAATACTTGTACATTGACACCCTAAAAGTTGTCTCAAAACCTACATATGGTAGGGTGTAAGCAACTAATAAATTTCAAGGTCAAAGGTCACAAAAATCGGTTTTTTGCGCTTTTTTTGGAAATATCTCATTTCCTATGGGTTTTTTGCTATTTGTATTTATTATCAATATTGTAGAATACAAAATTTTCTACAAATTTTGTGAAAAAAAAATTTTTGTACGGTGAACCGTTTTCGAGATAGAGGGCGGAGAGCGCGCGGTCACAGCATCACTTCAGGTCAACCGGTGCCTCCGGTCGAAAACGCGCCATCGATAAATCAATGATTATAAATATTTGTCCATATTTATTAACTATTATATTATATTTTATCATTGTTTTCCTAACTTATCCACTTCTTATTCAGTATTAATTTATTTAACAACACTTACCTGCCCATGTAATTGCAGAATTGTTAATGAAAATATAGGAATTATATTTGAATTTTAACCTAATTATTATTTATAACTTCTTACATGATGAAAAAAAAAAAACAAATAAATTATGAATTAATCTTTTTATTAAAAAATATCATTGAATACATTTATTTTTATTGAAAGTAAAGAAATGGAATAAAGGGTACAAAAACTACAATTTATAATTTTAATCATCTTCTTCCTCTTCATCGTCGTCTTCTAGCTGCTGGTAAATTCCAAACTGGTCTTCATTATCGTCTTCAACGACATTTGTCTCAAGTTCTTTCATGATTTCGGGGTCAAAGGTTCCATCTTCGTTAATGTCGCTCTGATATGGTAGAGCATTGAGACAAGCTTGCCCATTACATTGGCCACAAGCTAAAGAGCATTGCAAGCCCGCTTTCCTGCATCCGCATCGCGAACCACAACCACTCTTGCAGTTGCAGAAAATTGTATTTAGCAAATCTTCTGGAGCAGGTGGTAAAATTGTCATGATAGGCTCCAGAAAATCGTTTCGCTGCCCAACCCCATACCTGGGGTTCCAAATTCATGTCCTAACCAAGTTTGAACTTGATAATATACACGGATGAAATGTTGATGAGCAGCTGCACTTGTTGGTGGAATATTTGAAAGCTGCACAGGTTTATTAAGTTTTGTAGACTTGACGTAATGCATATAACGAAGATGATCGAGACTTTTCACAGATTTCGGAGCATTATAGACTGCCAATAAGGTTTGAGTTCCACTCTCTAATAATCTCTGGGCCGAACAATTTTCTTCCTCAAATGCTGCAGCTAGTTCATCCAAATTTGTCAGTTTCTCAAAAACTTTTAAAAATGATTTTTTCCCTTTTTAAAAAGCGCAGAAATTGTGTCACAGCCACTTAATACGTGCAGAAATAAAATGTTTTTTAGAATGAGGATAATTATCAAAACTTTTAGTCGAGTATATCTCCGTTTTTACATTACCTTTCCCAACTTTTTTAAAGAAAATTTCTTGTTCGTAAGACAGTGTACGCCCAATTAAAATGACAGGTAAATCAATATCTTGTCCTATTATAACTGCAATTTTTTTAGACTTTGATTCTTCAATTGCAGTTTCAACAATAAGAACATCCGCATCATCTCTGGCTTGTTTAGTAGTAATATTTGCAGCTTGTAATTTTTCAGTTAACATATTAATGAACTTATCTTTGTTATTTCGATTTGATAAGAATTTTTCTTGAGTAACTGGTACAACCACTGTTTCATCGAAACAAATTTCATACGTTTTTGAAAGTGCAGCAGGTCTTCTCTGCTGCTCCATAGCTTTTACGTTCTTACTGTAGTCTGAATATCCGTCAAATACAACAATTATTTTGGAACTGTAATGCCTTTGTAAATAATCCATGTATTTATCAAAAATAATAGAAAAAGTATCTTCTCTGCTCCATACAACATGATGAAGAAGAAATCCGCCATCAATAATGAACGTCACATTATTTTCATTGAGAACAAAATCAATTGGGCTCATGTTGTCATACAATGACAAATTGACAAATATTTATAATCATTGATTTATCGATAGTTCATCAACTATATATGGCGCGTTTTCGACCGGAGGCATCGGTTGACCTGAAGTGATGCTGTGACCGCGCGCTCTCCGCCCTCTATCTCGAAAACGGTTCACCGTATAAAAAATTTTTTTGAAAAAAATTTGTAGAGACTTTTGTATTCTACAATATTGATAATGAATACAAATAGTGAAAAACCCATAGGAAATGCGATATTTCCAAAAAAAGCGCAAAAAACCGATTTTTGTGATCTTTGACTTTGAAATTTAATAGTTGCTTACACCCTACCATATGTAGGTTTTGAGACAACTTTTAGGATGTCAATATACAAGTATTTACAGACTTACAGCTGGGTATCTCGAATTCCGAGATTCTTACCTAATTTAAGCTTAAATGACTGGATTAAACAGAAATTGGAAGAAAAAGCCCTCCTGTGATAGCTACTTTCACATAAACATTACACGAAAGAAAAATTCTTTCGAAACAAATTCTTTTATATGAACAGTTAATTATACTGAAGACACTATTCTCTACTCAGTTCGTATTCCAAACATTCGTTATGAAATAAAATCAGATATCATTCACAGAAGTTCTACACTAAATGAATTGTAACAAATTGCAGATACATGGCACACTGCCATTCTCACTGGAAGACATCAATGTTTCGCCGTAAGACACTTGCCTTAGGGCTCTTTAGTACCAATCTGAAAACATTATAAGAAGAAACTCATAGTTTATTCATGAATTACGATTTTTATGTCACAGAATAAGTTTGATTTAATCATGTCATCGATGATATCGTAGTGACATTTATTCACCTATTTGATTAAATCCCAGCCAAAAGAAATCTTGTTTATATTGAAAGGGTTATATTTTTAGGAGTGACCAATTTTTGGAGTCATATAATTGAATTTGAAGTCATGTTACGATGACGAATAGAAATCGGGGTATGCGGCGATGGTTATCGCCGTCGTGTTCATTCAGGTTCTGATCGCGATTTGAGCGTTGAAATTCGATATTGGTGCAGTTATAATTACTTAAAATTTTTGTTATCTGTTTGAAATGTGGCGTCCTTGGACAAGTAATAATATTAATAACGAGTGTGATAACAACGCAGACTTTTTCCAGTGTAGTGATTCCAATAGCGATAGTGAATAATGCGAAAAAGAGATACCAGTGAATGAGACTCGGATGCATTTGAATATTGAATATTGATAGTATGTTTCGATGTATATAAGAATCTACATCTCAAGTTTGGTTTCGAACTATTACAGGAAACATCAGTTCTGATCGAAATTCTTTTCTCAACTGTACACAAAATAATCAAAAACAAATCTTTTGAACGCAAGACGCCATGTGATACAGGATTACCAAAATCTTCAGATTTTCATCGTATAAAATCATTGAAAAAAACAATATACCACTGCACAAGCAATGAGATTCCTATAACTGAAATCATAACGAAGAAATTGAATACTTCCGGTCATAACGTGAGCTGCTGTGACAAAAATATTCAGAATAGGATAGAGAAACTATGATTTAGATTCAAAATAATAAACAAATGTCAAGCAGTTATAGATAGCAGGAGAATAGTGGAATTGCGTAACAAATACTTAGAACAAATGACTAAATATAGACAAGAAAAACGGTGAATTTGCTATTTGGATGACACTTGATATGATACTTACAACACAGTTTCGAAAGGATGGACTGATGGTTCGAGAATGTGTATGCCTATCATACCTGGAAACAAAGGATCGCGACTAATCATTGTGCATTGAGGAGGAAGTGAAGGATGGGTTACGAATGCTTTGAAATTATGTGGAAAAAATCTTGAAGACTGCCATGTTGACTATCATAAGAATATGGACTCTAATATTTTCCAGGGCAGGTGTGAAAACACATTGATCCTAAATTTAGATGCTAATAACGCTTCTTATCATTTGCGACAGCTTATTAAAGTACCGAATGAAAATTCGAGGAAAGATGAAATACAAAGTTTTTTGATGGATAACAATTTTTTTCTGAAGATTACTACACCAAAAACCAACTACTTGAAGTTTTACAGACAAAAACATTTGAAAAAGTGTATTACCTTGAGATAATTGCTGAAAAGTAAGAACACATCATACTGAGACTTATCCCCTATTTGTGTGTTTTCAATCTCATCGAGTTGGTGTGGGAAAAATTGAAACAAAGCATCAGGCGTGGAAATAATTTTCGAAAATTTGATAAGAAGGTTATCGAGCTAATTGAAGGAGGAGTATATAATATTACCGCAAAAGGCTGACAGAAAAGGAATAAAAAAGTAAATTTAGTTGAAAAAGAATATGTGGAGATTGGACACTTCCATATTATTGATGGAAATGAATTCATCACTGATTTGAATGACGACAGTGATAGTGAAACAGATAATATGGAGGAGAAATTATCAGAAGCTTCCGAAGTGAAGTGTTTTTGAAGCGATCGATTGTGTATATATGTGAGTAAGTAGTGAGTGAGTAAGTGGGTAGTATATAGTTATTGTGATTCTTATATAATCAGAAATGAATATTGAATAACAAAATTAGTTAGCTCCCTGACTATATTATTAAAGGGAAGCTGTTGGAAGGTAGGTTGCATTATATCGTTTACTTGAATTATATGTGCGTCGACTGTGAGGACGAAAGTTATATCTCGAAGTCTCAGCAACGACTAACTGGTCAGTTACGTGTTCACTCGTATTCATAATTTCAGGATATGAATATTAATCAAGCCTTAAGACACTTTTGAGAGTAGATAGGAGAGCAAAACTTTATTGAAGAGTTAAAAGTGACAGAGTTGCAGAAAGTCTTGATGTTAGATCGACTTGCTGTGCTAGAATCGATTCTGAGAAATATGAAAATGCTGTTCAAAAGAGAGACCTTGTGAAAAAAACAATGTGGAAGGAGAAAGTTAGCAAGATCATACAAACCATCTCTGAATTGAGAGAGTCGTGTGTGAAAAACTGTGTGAAAAACAGGGAGATGCGTTGCTATAACTGTGAAAATCTATAGCACTTTCAATGGATATTTCAAAATGGTGATGATCTCACAATTAGTTACATTTGAATCAAGCATACTTATTAGGTCACGCTAATGGCGATCGAGTGAGAAAACGGCCACTGGCACGTCTGATAATAAATCCTGCGTGACGGCACTTGTGTACATGCGTGACTGATGACTTGATTCTGATGACGAATACGAAAATACTGACATGTGATAAGAAAGTACCTACCACATGTTTGCATTTAGAAGGAAGGATAAAGTTGCAAAAATAACTATGACATCACTACCAATAAAACTCACGTCCCTTCCAAACCGCCTTCCAAACCCTCAATGATTTTTAGAAACAAAAAAAGTACATGAATATACGACATAATTGTTCAATTTGTATCAGTCAATCAAATATTCCTTAAAAAAGATTCCAGATACACAGTCTTTGTTTCGTAATACGATATTTTTTTAATTTTGGTGGTAGCAAATCATCGAATGTTAGTGACGTCACGACCATTGTTTTTACTCGAGTTCAAAAAAAACACTGACAAAAAAAAGTATGAAAAATTTAACAAGCTACTATTTTATGTATTTGATTTCACATTTGCAGTTATCCCCATATCAGTTTAATCCTCTATTAGTTTGCGGATCTGTTCAGGTAAGAAACGATCATCAAAAATAAGTGAATAATTATAATTGACTTATGCAATTCAGGTGTGATATTAGTATAATCTCAAATTTTCAGAATCTCTATATAATTTTCTATACAAAAGTCGATGAGATTTCTGAAATGAGAGGAGATTAGGAAGTTAGTTGATTTTTGTATTGTATGCTGTATCTGTTGTTGTTATATTCTAACAAATATCCTCTGATTCTGAAATGAAGCTTTGGTTGTTATTATTGTTTCCTTTACCTGGCTACATAACTAGGACATGACCAGTCAATTCTATTACTCATTCACACAAATTAGATTCTACCTGAAACAGTGTATATCACACAATTAACTAAGAAATTGCTGTCGATTATTTACTGAACAGAATCGTAATTGATGACATTATTGATAGCGGTGATGAATTATACAGTTGTTGCATGCATGCATCTTTCCTGAGCGATAAATCGAGTGATAAGCACCAACAATGCTGAAAAGACTCATTATGGAGTGCTCCATCAAAATGTTTTGTCACATTGCTGAAACTCGTGAATGAAGTTCAGAAAAATTAGTTGAAAGAAGGAATTGGTGTCAAATCAGGGCCGTAAAACAAAGAAATTTCTGTAAGACTGATCGTCTGAAGTCCTAGCTATGAAACCAGAAGATTATATTTTTATTTGATGTCTGTGCGTTATTGTTAACCATTTCGTTAAAAATAGATTTCCTAACATTGCTCACTGTGCAAATATATTCTAGAAACTAGTTGTGGACGTTGGTTTCAATCACTACAAATACAATGACATATAGAGGACATCCGAATGCATGAACATTCGCAAACATTTTCTTGGCTATCTAGAGTAGAAATAGGTAAGACCTTTCCTAACCTAACTTTTCTTTCATTCAAGATCAGTAAAACTTTTTGTTATTATAAGTTAACAACAATGTACATTCCAATCGTTTATGAAATCAGAAAATAATACTGCATATTTTCCAGAATTCACTTTCATTTCCTAGTTACAATAGAAAACTGTTTGACACCGGTACAAAAATATACACTTCTGTATTTATCTAGAGCTTGTGTGCGACTTAGGTCTAAGATTTTCTAAAAGTAGAAAAAATCATGTATTCGTCTATCTTTGATACAGAAAAAGTCGTTTCCCCAACTACAAATATGGTTGACCAAAGTTTCAGTGAAATCTACTGAAAAATATTTTCATAATTTTCAGTTCGAGTTGTTTTTACGTTTTTATTCAAATTGACATAACTTCTTCATTCATAGAATGATTAGAAATATTTGAGCACTGAATATTAGGTAGAGCTTTCCACAATACATTAGTGAAAACGGTACTCGTTTTTGAGATTAGCGTGCACACACTAACGAACAAACATATTTTCAATCCCAAATCTCTTTTGGGATTGAAAATATGTTTTCGTCTCTCAAATATCATAGTTTTCTTAGGAGATATTCAGATTTTCCCATTCATTCACGAAATTAATCTAGAGGTGTTTCAGGTATTCATAAATAATTATTCGTTTTCAAAAAGTAAATCGTCAGTAATGAATGACGATAGTCATTGAACCTCAAAACGATGAGCAGACACATTCCGTCACGTATTTCTATACGTATCGCTCTTGGTGGAATCAAACGTGCTAAGTCACTTGAACACTTCCCATGAAAGTATCTATAGAAACAAATCTCCAACCTTTCTTCGATGTTCCAAACTATCAAAGTGATGTTCGCGTCTCCAATGCTTAGAGGCGGAGCTTCATACATGAGAACAATACTCCAAAGAAGGTCTGATCTGAGCTTTATAAAGCATCAAAAGTGGCTGAGGTGTGTATAGTTTTCTGGTTCGGAACAGTGTTCCAAGCTTTTGCAAATTTGCAAATTTATCAAAGCAGAAAGTGGAATATTGTCTGACCTGACATTATTATATTCAGTTCGGAGACGTTTATCTTTTTGGAGAAAACGGATGCCTGGGTTTTGGTGGCAATAAATTGAACCTGGTTATTTTCACCCCAATTCGAAATTACTTCTAGATCCTCATTAAAATATGCAACCTCCTGCTGCCGGTAAAGATGTGCATTTGCCACCAATGTCCTGAAATCCATATTAAATGACGACACAAGTGTACTGTCGTCAGAAAATCAATATATTAGATCCTCGATTTTTTCGAATAAGTCATTGATTTACAATAGAAAGAGTGTTGGAGACAATATAGATCCTTGGGGAACCCAGCGTTGACGGTAAAAGTTTTCGAAAGATATCCGTCGACGGCCACTTCCAGGGAACGTTCTTGCAGGAAGCTGAAGAGCTATACACAAAATGTTTTGACAAGCCATAGCTTCAAAGTTTGGCCAGCAAACCCTCATTCACACACTGTCAAAGGCCTGATAAATATCAAGCGATAAAGCTCACTTCGTTTGACGATGAATATTTTTGTGGAGAGATGATCTGTCATATATTGATGAATTTTTTTACTTTGAACTTGAAACTGAATTTGTACATTTACTCTTTCTTCCAAACGATTATGAAGGTTTTGGAATCCATTTCAGCGGTGTGTTATACCCATAACAATTTATGAAAGATTAGCGAACTATTCTTATCATCAGGAGTTAATATTTCATCAGTTCGGACTTCCATAGTCTAATATAATATAAATTGATATTAAATTCCTGAAAAAATATTGAAAAAGATTAACCAAAAATAACAATTTTATCTGAACGAAAGAAACTGAAATTACAAAGAAATAACATAAAACCAAACAACAACCAAAAAATAAAAATTGAAATATTAATAAAAGCTGAAAATTAAAAATTATTATTAATCAAAATTGAAAAGTTGAAATATTTTAAACCAAGCTATGTCACGACGTTTCGATTGTTAGTATCCACAATCGTCTTCGGGTGATAACTGGACTTATTCCTCCGAGATTCGACTATTTATAGGCCATTCGCGTGCTTTCACCTATCCCCTATCGCTCTCTCTCCGCTTCATTGTTTTTTAGCGGGAGATGACCGTTTGGCGGTCGTTTTTCGTTCGATTAGAGGTTTCCATATGTTACGTATCTCTACGCTAGCTTGACTAAATGCGTTGTTGGACAACATATACGCGGCTTCTTTGAATTTTCTCCTAAAGATTGGTGAAAGCACTCGAATGACATATGAATAGTCAGATCTCGGAGGAATAAGTCCAGTTATCACCCGAAGACGATTGTGGAATATAACAATCGAAACGTTGTGACATAACTTGGTTTGAAATCTTTTAATTTTTATGTTTTCATTTTTTGTTAATATATTTTTGATTTTTTCAATTTTTTCAGCCTTTTTAATATTCCAATTTTTATTTGTTTGGTTGTTGTATGTTATTACTTTGTAATTTCAGTTTTTTGTTTGATAAAATTATTATTTTCGGGTAATCTTTTTGATTTTATCAGGGTTATCAAATCAATTTATATTATATTAGACAATGGAAGTCCGAACTGATGAAATACATCACGAAACATTGTCGACCACCTTCAAATAAATTTATGAAAGATTAGAGAACTATTCATATCATCGGGAGTTAATATTGTCTAACAGAATATTCTTTATTTCCCAAACCCCGAAGTGGAAAGAAAAATATTGATTTCGTCGGAAAATTCAATAAACTTAATGAAGTTCTCTTATTCAATTTATGGAAATGTTTCAATGATGTCGAGTAGTAATGGAAACATGATAATATGGCTGTTAAAATCTGGTTTCAAGAGAGTTTATAATTTCATTTCAAATTGTGAAGAAGTATAACTAGAATCTGAACCAGCCATATTCCTAGATTGTATGCTTTTCCGCATTTGAAAGACCGCAGAATTTTATTAAGGTTTTGCTTGGGAAACATTGAATTCATCTCATTCAGAAGAATTCGGTTTAATGTCCGTAAAAATCTATATACAGGGTGTGTGTTATGAACTCAATGGATAGTAGTAGTAGTAGTAGTAGTAGTATTTATTTTTCTTGTTTAAAAGTATAAAATTATTTTTCACAATATCTTCATACAATAACAAGAAATACGTCAGAGAAATACGTCGTAAATAAAGAGAGCGTTTTCACACTAAACTATTACACTATATATGTTTGAAAGTATAAAATAATTTTTTCCCTCATATTATAAAAAAAACAAGAAAAACGTCAAAAAACGCATTAAAAAAAGGGGCAGACTCCCTTCTCGTACGTAATAAATATATAAAAAGTTGATATTTGAAACTATGGCAGATGAGGATGATTATTACTTGAATCTGACTATAGAAACAAATGAAGACTGTAGGATATATCAATAGCGGGCTGCACTCTTGTTCCGTCCGATACCTGAAAGAACTTTTTTCAGGTATACACTTGAGTTCCGTCCGGGGGTACATAGGGATCCCTGAATTCCATCCGTAGTCTCTCCCCTACAGTAAAGAGAATGCCCCACCTAACAGTAATAGGGATAATAGGGACCAAGCATTCAGACTTTAGACCAACCAGTGGGGAGAATCTCAACTTATGAAATTATAAACAAAAATTAAGAAATGTCGAAAAAAAGAAAATGCTTCGTGACAGAAGAAGCTGAATATCAAGACCTATTGAAATTGAAAAGTAAAATTAAAAATATAGCAATATAGGCTTTCAATGGCATCAATTTTTTGGCTGGGTTAGGCTTTTCGTTGTGGTCTTCTTTGGTTGCAGTCTTCAAACCTTGATACGTCAAGGAAAGTACTTCGATCACGCCATTGAATTTGCAGTCGAAACGTTTGGAAACTGTAACCATAGAAGACGACGGCAAAACCCGGAAACCAAACTTGAAATATTGAGATACTGAAGCTTATGAAGTTGAAAACTGAATTAAACCAAAAAACCAATACAGAGAAATGAAGCCGCTGCCAACTAGTCCACGTGGACTGTAGACTTGGCGGTTCGTATTGGATGATTTTTACTAACCGAGTTTTATGATTGGCTGAAGAGTCATAAAATTAAATTTGAAGTCAGGACCAATAGAATGTGAGGATGGTTATAATAGTTGTGTCGTCAATGTTCAGTTCAGGAACTGATCGCGATTTGAGTGTTGAAATTCGATATTGGTACAGTTATAATTACATAAAATTTTCATCGTCTGTTTGAAATGTGGCTTCCTTGAACGAGTACTAATAGTAACAACGCAGACTTTTTCCTGTGTAGTGATTCCACTAGCGATGGTGAACAATGCGAAAAAGAGATACCAGTGAATACGCGCAGAGCTGGGCATTAGCGCAATCAGCTGGGATAGTTGTTGTGTTTTTCATTGGGTATCTGCCACACGTACTTACAAAGTCGTAGGTTCTGCATGAGAGGAAAGGGGCAACCTTAACCATGTCATAATGCATCTCTCCGGAATAATAATCATTATTCCGACTCCCACTCCGGAGTATGCTTGTGGAGTTGTTTCCTGGCTCTGTCTACAGGTGGCGCAGTGGACATCCCATTGAATCAACTGCAGATTACATAGATTATTGAGATAATCTTGAAACATAACAGTATCTTTATCGCTTTCGATTCTTCTAAATTGTTTCAGATTATTGGCATACAGGAGAAATTGAGAATGCCTGATGAACCAAGAAACGTCATCAACAAATAACATGAAAACAAAGAGATCCCAAAATCGAGTCTTGCGGAACTCCCGAAGTAGCGGTGAATTCGGAAGAAGATTCGTTGTAGAACTGTACATACTTAATTATGTTGGATAGATAGCTGTGGATGAAATCAAGTGCGTTGTTTGTGAAAACGACTGCTTTTAATTTCAGGATCAAAACTTCGTGGGTAACTCTGTCGAATGCCTTGGCCCAGTCAGTATATATAACATCTATTATAAAGCCATTTTTCATTCCATCCATAACAAAGTTATGGATAACACATAAATTGGTAATGTTAGATTTATAACTGAATACACGTAATTGTATTCTCGATAATATATTACCCGTTCAAATATCTTCGACAAAGTTGGTGAGACTGTTATGGGTCTGTAGTTCCTTTCATTATTCTCATCTCTTGTTCAATAATATCGCCAATTTCAATAATATCTAGGACATACTCAGGAACTTGTGTGGGGTTTACTGGCACACAGCTATTCATGTTGATTTGAAGAAAGTAGCAAAACAGTCTGCAATATCCTTATTATTGAATACTTCATTATTAATAATAATAGTAAACTTCATTCCTCCCATAAAACACGAATGTTTATAACAGGGATGAAATTAAAAATAATGACTAAATAAATGATTTCAATACTATCATATCGATCAATATGATCCTTATTATTGAATACTTCATTATTAATAATAATAGTAAACTTCATTCATCCCATAAAACACGAATGTTTATAACAGGGATGAAATTAAAAATAATGATTAAATAAATGATTTCAATACTATCATATCGATCAAATGAACAGCACATAAATACATAAACATATTTACACATATTCATACATATACACACATACACTTATACGTTTAGAGTCATATACAGAATATATACATAATTGAACTTTTTCAATTTCGATTTGAATTTTGTTTTTTGATTCATTTTTAGTTTCTTTCCTTAATGAATTTCTTCCTAAATTTTGAGTGATTTAAGTAGTAGTTTTCTGCTCGTCTTGTGTTATAATCATGGATGGTATTTATTTGATTAAAATACAAATTCAAATTTATGTATATATGTGTATATATAAATTTGACGAATGTTCAAGATATGGTGATTTGAATATGCATTTTATTATTTGATTTTACAGTCTTTTGAGAGGATTTATCATTGATAAATTTCAAAAATCAAATATTGTAGATTTGAATCTAGCAAACAGAAATTTTTACATTTAACATATTTTATCTAATTAAATTTCTAATCCTTACTAATATCCCTAAAATTGGTCCGATTTTTTTTTAACATCTCAATATGAGTATTCCAACAAAAATTTTCATCAATGTATAGTCTTAAAAATTTAGTAATTTGACAATATTCATTAATTTTGTAAATGAAAGCCAAATCCTGTTTGTTTGTGATTTTGTTCTCAGTTATCAACATTGATGAAGACTTTTCATAATTCAAACTTGATTTATGATGATTTAACCTGGAGGTTAGCAGTATAATGTCATCAATCATGTTATTGTAGTATCAATAGAAAAATGAAGTAATGTTGTCATCCGCATATGACTTAATAATTTATTTCAACAATAATTCTGAAACAGAATTTATGTGAATTGAAAATAGAACTGGACTCAAAATAGACTCTTGTGGAATACCACAAGTGATAGTTTTCAATGAACTAGCATTTTTTCCTAGTCACACAAACTGTTTTCTGTTAGATGAATAATGTTCAAACTATCTATAAATAATCCCTCGAATACCATTACAATTCAATTTTTTCAATATGTTAGCAACAGCACAGTTTTTTTTGACGTTCCTCCCTCTAATTCTTTTATATAGTATCCATAATACAAAATATCGATTGCGGATGGAAGTATTTTTTTCCAATCATTTCTTGAAAGCGAAGCAATTACCTATACTAATTGCTTTACTTTTCTCTCTTTGCCTTTTCAGATGAGTTGTGAGGGGGGGTAGGCAATATGTCTATCAAAATCTCAAATTGACAAAGAAGCTTAATGAATCTAAGCTATGTGAAATTAGTATTGTAGAAAATGGGTAAAAGTAAAAATGAAAGAATGATCTGGAATATAGGTATGACAAGTGGGCTATGAAAAATTCGAATAGAAACGTTACAGCAAAATCAGATATCTCCAATGAGATTATTGACTCATATTTTTTAAATCTCTCATCTACGAAAAACAATGTCCTACGAACTTCACGTGTGTATTCTCCGTCACGCAAGGTCTGAACGATAAAAAGTTGAACTCTGGAGACCATAAATAATTTTGAAATGAATTACGACCCAGACATTTCCAAATTGTTTTACGATTGCTAGAAAAGTATCAAGGAATTCATTTGAGCTAACTCGGTTTTGATTTGTGGCAAATATGAACGTATGTTAGATTAAAATCTGAATTTGGCTCTTTGCCCTCGTACGATCCATCATGCGGCTGGTAGTAAAAATGCCTAATTCATTCTCAGAGGTAACGTGCTAACGTTATCCCGATTTTGATTTTACATCGGGAAAACTGTTGAATTGTCACCGTTCATCATCCACGGGTCCAATTGATCGACACGATAATTTCAACTCTCATCACTTAAAATATAAAGTCAGTGAAAAAGAACAGCTGTCACTTTTTGTTATTTTAATTATTTCATATGAATTTTACAATCTCTACAAAAACCTGCTTTTCTTTTCGATTAAAATATTAAAATGTACAGATAAATTCTAACAGTAATTAACATGCAACTTGAATCAACTGAAATGTTTGGATCATCATTCTGTTTACCTTTCAATCAAATGGTTTTCATTGTGTATTGTCTGATCCCTGCTTGGGCTTCCATATTGGAAGGTGAGACCTCGTTAACATATATTCCACACAAGTTCGACTTTTGAGGGTTAGGTCAGGTTAGATACCGACAGCTGGTTGGAAAAAAATTTGACGCATTTGAATCCATCCTCTTACCAACGTATATGATTGATTTTTGAAAATTACTCTATGATAATTGATAATATCAAGATTCATTTGGATTCAGATACATGACTGATACATATTATGAAAATAAAAAAATCATTCGAAGAATGTAAAATATACAGGGTGTCAATTTGATAACTTTCCACCATTAATATCTTCACTCCAGTAAACACCATGAGGAATCGAAAAAACAGATCAATTTTATTGTCAAGGGGGAAACTTTCCAGCACTTTTGGTAGCCCTTGTGGTTCAACCCCCAAAGAGGGGTGATGGAAAGGGGTCAAGTGGCATTTTGATTGGCGTTGATGAGCATATTCCGAAAAATAGTGTTCTAAACTAACATAATAGTACAGGACCCCGCCATAAAATCACTACGTAGTTAATCAAACTCAAATTTTTACATACATTTATGAATAGAGAAATACATTTATGACAGATTGCCAGTCAAAAAGTGACCGCCAATATTTTTATTTGGAGAAATCAAGCTTCTAAAATACTTCATGGAGTAAGAGCCGGGTCATTCCCTCCACGAAACACTTCACCACTTGAAAGGATTAATTGTAGCTTGAGAAATGATTCTGGAGCAGATTCTGTGAAACTCTCACATTTATTCTTCTAACTCCAATCTGAAATGTTACTGATATCCTTTTGCTGATATGTGCAGTCTTGGACTGTTTGGGCTGATTTGAAGAGTTCAAAATCATCAGCAAAAAGAAGGCAATCTATATATTTCAGAACTGACAGTAAATCATTATTGATGGAAATTATGAACAAAAGTGAACCTAGATTCAATCTCTGTGGTACACCTGACCTAGCTGGAAATTTATCTAAAATATTTCAGTTATGTTTGATAATGAAAAACCGATTTTGAAGATAATTTTCCGTTAGTTCCAAATTTATTTTTATTTCATATTCACTCAATTATTATGAAATTTGTTTTTAGATTTCTTATACTTTATTCGATTTCCCCGATATAGCCATTGTAAGTACATACAGTGTGTCTCACTCCTCATGGAAACACCCCCGTATCTTCCGTAATATTCGAGGTGGAACGATGATACTCTCTGGACTGATGGAAATGCTCAAAATGCACCTACCACCTGAATGGGGTTGGCCAAAGTTATTTACACTGTCCGCTACTCGCGATGGAACACCCCATTTTTACGGTAAAACATATTAGGGGGCAAAATAGGCTCAAAATTCCTTCAGATTCGTGATCAGGACTACCAACTTACTACAGATACGCGTTTTTCCTGGAAAAATTTCAGTCCTGAAAAATCCGAATTTGTCACACTTCTTATGGAAACACCCCCGTATCTTCCGTAATATTCGAGGTAGAACGATAAAACTCTCTGGATTGATGGAAATGCTCAAAATGCACCTACCACCTGGATGGAGTTGGCCAAAGTGATATACACTGTCCGACACTCGCGATGGAACACTCCATTTTTACGGTAAACATATTAGAGGGCAAAATAGGCTTAAAATTCCTTCAGATTTGTGATCAGGACTACCAACTTACTACGATTACACTTTTTTCCTGAGAAAATTTCAGTCCTGAAAAATCCGAATTTGTCTCACTTCTTATGGAAACACCCCCGTATCTTCCGTAATATTCGAGGTAGAACGATGAAACTCCCAGGACTGATGGAAATGCTCATAATGCACCTACCACCTGAATGGGGTTGGCCAAAGTGATATACACTGTCCGCCACTCGCGATGGAACACCCCATTTTTACGGTAAAACATATTAGGTGCAGAATAGGCTCAAAATTCCTTCAGATTCGTGATCAGGACTACCAACTTACTACGACTACACTTTTTTCCTGGAAAAATTTCAGTCCTAAAAAATCCGAATTTGTTTCACTTCTAATGGAAACACCCCGTATCTTCCGTAATAATTAAAGTAGATTTTTTTTTGGTTTTGACATCAAAACATGAACGGAATTGTTGAAGAGAAACTTTACTTTTGTTTACACATAAATAAATTTATTTATTATTTTGTTGTCAGGAAAGTTATTCCTTCTCAATAAGAGAGATAATGGTAATTTTGTAAGAGGAATGGAAACATGTAACCAGTGAGGTTTTAGGATGGTTAATGTTAGTTCATAGTAGCAATGAGTATGAAGATTGATTTTGTTTCGGATGGTAAAATGTTTCCCCAATATTTTGATAAAGGACTCCGCACATTTCTTATGAGAAATGGCTTGCCTTGAATTGTGCCGAAATTTTGATATGTTGTAGTTCTTGATGTGCTGATTGGAAGTGTCCATAGTCAAAGCTCAGAATTGTATAGTTTTCGAGATGTGAACCTTTGAATATGGATTTTTTCCATTTTTTTGCTCATCAATCGAGAGCCCTCACTTCTGGTTGGGATAGAATTTGGATATTACTGGAGTTTTTTCCCCAACACCAAATCGTTATTTTTAACACCTCGACACGTGTTTCGATCACCAAGTGATGGGTTGAATTTTTTAGTGCATCGTCTTTTGACTTTCCCTCTAACACATGATAGGTTCACAAAAGAAAGACGTACAATACAGAAAATAGCAGCCACTAACGGTTTCTCGAGGGATATTGTAGATGACATAATAAGGATGACATAATAAGGAAAAAGAGGTTTAGGTTAAGAATGAACGAAATCTCGACTTTCAGAAAGGACAAAAACCGAGATAAATACATATCAGTTCCATACCACCAAAATACGAGGAACTTTGGAAATATTTTCAAAGAATTAGGTATGAAGGTGATTTTTAAAACAAATCATATACTACAGAGCCTTTTGGGAAGTCCAAAAGACAGAGTCGAGAAATCGGAAAAGTCTGGAATTTATGAAATTGAATGTAAGGACTGCGATGCAAAATATTATGGACAGACAAAAAGATCAATTAAAGTAAGATATAAGGAACACATAGCACACTTAAAATATGGAAGACCTGAAAAATCAGCAGTCGCCCATCATATTTTGCAACAAATCCATTCCAGAGACTTCAGTTCATTAAGTTAGACAAGTTAACAACAAGCAACTAGATGCCTATGAGAGTGTAGAGATAAGTTAACACAATAATATTATGAATAACGATGACGGACCTATACCAAAGAGCATACTATATAGCTTGTTAAAATAAAATAAAATAATGTTGTTGGGTTTACTGATTACTACATAAGGACACATTGAAAAAATAAATTTGGATAGGCAATATTGTGAAATTAATTTTTATATAGCTGAAAATTGTTTTATATAAGCATATATTGTAAAATAATAGATAAGGCAAAATTGTGAAATTAATTTAGGTTGGTATGCCTGAATAGTTTACCTGTATGAGTTACCTTTATAGTATAAATAGGATCAGCTCGCACTAGTCCTTAGTTTTAATCTTTCTCTTTCAAGATGATCACTTGGTGATCGAAACACGTGTCGAGGTGTTAAAAATAACGATTTGGTGTTGGGGAGAAAACTCCAGTAATATTCATTACTACACCAAAGGTTCCAAACAGTGCATCATAAGTAGAATTTGGATGTTCAGCAACCAGAATTAGTTTTACGAATAATCTTCTTCAGTTATAATAGATGCCGGCATCGATAATTTTTCAAACACTGCTTCACACTATCTCGATAATCTGAGAATGTGTTGCTGTGACATTCTCCTCAGATAGGCTCAAAATGAATGACAGTATCTCATAGCATCTGTATCTCTCATACCTGAGAGTACTCTCCAGATAAAATGAAGGGGTTCAGGTATTCGAAGCGAACTATTTTGCGCCGTAATATGTTTTACCTAAAAATGGGGTGTTCCATCGCGAATGGCGGACAGTGTATATCACGTTGGCCAACTCCATTCAGGTGGTAGGTGCATTTTGAGCATTTTCATCAATCCTGAGAGTTTCATCGTTCTACCTCCAATATTACGGAAGATACGGGGGTGTTTCCATGAGAAGTGAGACACACTGTTCATACCATATAGATGGAGCTGAAGAAGCTTTACTTCAATCGTGTGGTTCGAAGCACACTCACTATTGCGGCCACATTTTGACTGGCACCCTATCGTAAATGTATTCTCCTATTCAAAAATGTATGTTAAAATCTGGGTTTGATTAACTACGCTATGGACGTAGTGATTCTGTAGCGGGATCTTAGACTATAAGTAATTATTAGTACACCTGAGATGTATGGTTTGACTAGAACTGGTAAGAATATTAGGTGATACCGTTCCAACCCTTCATTAGGGGTAACAATAGCCTTTAGCTCCGTTTAATTCACATCAGAAAATAGTCTAATAGTGAAACGTAGATGGTAGTGAAGTTGTGTTTAGTAAATGCTGAATTAATAATCCTCATCGCAGAAAGTGGACAGATAGCCACCCCTTTTTGCTACTTCTGCTGTGAAGAGTTTCTAATCTTAGACCAAAAACTGGTTCGCAAATTTGAATAATGTGGTGGTATTGTGCATACAGTGTGAGTCAACAAGATTCCCTCGGTCCATTGCTATCAGAGAAAACAATTTTTCGAATTGTTCAATTTTTTCTCGCAGTCATATCAATAACTACTATCTTTCAAAATTATTTTCTTGCATAACGGGTTATTTAGCCGAGCGTGGCTAACCAAAGTTATATTTTTTCGAATAGAACACCCAGTATATGAATGCGTCATTCGATTCCATATTTTTTTAGCTTCTTAAGGAATTTTTGTTTTCCAATTTCCATTGCGGCATTGCCAAGTTATTCCAGAAAAACCTATTTTGCAGACAATATTTTTTCAATTCACCACCCGCATGTCTACAACAAATGAATGGATTTTTTCAGGAATAGTCAGCCAACATCACTATGATAATTTAGGAAATCTCAACGTTCGAAAACAATATATAGGGTGCTCGGTAAAACCGGTCAAGTTTCATTCATTTTCAAACAGACATAATTGATCTTTTTCAAATGGAACACCCTGTATTTTTTTCATTTGTATGAAATTTTCCAACATTTCACTACATTCACAGGTTCTATCGAACCTGTGAATTCTATTGAATCAAGATGAATTGTGAAGAGTGCGACCAATACTAAAAAAAATTCATCCACCTATGAAAGTTCATTTTTTCCTAGCAGGCAACAATCTATAGGAGAATTGATAATAAGATTCGAAGGGCAAAGCAGTTAACGCCAATGTATGGCCATAAAACCGACAAAAAGATATTACAAAATATGGATACGTGCTGACCAGTCTGGTTATGATCTGAAATTCCAGATACATACTGGGAAAATGAAAAATATGGGGGAACATAACCTCGGTTCAAGAGTTATGAAAGATCTCACCAGAGATCTAGTCAGAAAATATCATGAGGTGTATTCCGACATTTCTTACAATTTTTCAGTTCTGTCAAATCACGAAACTTCCAAAAAGATAAGATCTATGATTGAGAAACAGCTCGTAAAGATAGACAAGATAAGTGGAAAATTCATGAAAGACTACTATTATGTGGGCTTTGTGGATGAGCCTTATTTATGCTACAAATTGAATAGGCAATCCAGAAAATGGTTACATAAATTATTTTTCATTTTCTTGATATCAAACTGGTGAATTCCTTCTTACTTTTCAAAAATTCAACAACTGTTGCTGTTGCCGTAGCGACCGGTTTGATTGAAACTATTCCTCAAATGTCTAGATCAAGAAGAAAAAGTATGGATGAGCCGAGCACCAGTACAAAAAAAGTATCCCTGTTGGAATAATAACGGATAAGGTTACTCATATGCCTCGATATAAAACGAAAGTACGTTGCACCCATTGCAGTACCAAAACAGTCCCATGTCGCATAAGATGAAATTGTACTACATGTGATGTTTCAGAGAAAGAAACTGTTTAATTTCATTGCATTTTTTTTGAAACCGTAAATCAAATGAAATAAAAACAATGTGTATTTTGTTCTATTTTACAACCAATGGGCTTATTTACCAAATTTTTTTCATTTCATCATTTGAAAGTTTATGTTCCAAATAGTACATCTGCAAAAAATCTGAATTTTCACTCTTTATCGTTCACCGAAACGGGGCGTGGTCAAACTTGACGTCACATCAGCCGCCAGTGCTGGCGGATAAGCGAAATACATACGTGTACTGAAGTCGTAGAGAGTACGTTGTGTGTTGTTTACTGCAGTGTATCAACTACGTGAATTGTAACACGTGGTGTTTTCAAACCAGTCGGCAAATGAAACAAAATCCGACGATGGCAGTGATTCATAATCTCCAACTACAGGCCCGGTTGCCACCGCTCGAAGCTCATTACTTGGTGTGACGTCAGGATGTACCGCGGGCGATATCACATTTTCAATTGCTCTTGCTCAGTTGTTAATTGACATATAAACCGAAAAATTTTGTGGGATACTTGAAAGATGATTTACTTTCATAATATATAATTTTCAATAAAAAACTAAATTAGCCTGAATGAGCCCATTGTATTGCCGTTTATTTCGAAGAAAAAGATAATTCTGTCCACAAAGGGTCGATTGAGTCTCTACAAAAATAGTTCCATGAGTTCAAAGTTCCGACAGATCATATTCCAAACTCACTAACAGTTAGTAAGATGTATCGTGTTGAAAATGGTATTTGGGAATCTTTACGAAGTTAGAGATAGATCAAGTCACGTTTGATCCGTAGAATACTTCTCAAATGGTGGATGTCAGAACATCGGTTGTTATAAAACCGGATGTTACATGCTCGTGTAAACGTTATCAAAGGTATATTCCTGATATGTATGATACTTATCACTGCTGATCACTAATCCATTATAAAATGCTTCCTTTTATCATAAATTCACACCCATGATTCTCTCAAAGCTACCTAATTTGGTTAAATTAGTGCCTGTTGGCAGTATCTGATTCAACGTACGATATCCTCCAGTAGACCATCAATTATTCGTTATCAACGGCGCCCATGACTTCAGTTACATATTTCATTTCACAAAATGTGACCTGAAAACTGCAAAATGAAAACAGAAGGAATAATAGCATTACTCTAATATTATTACTTGGAATTACTATTAAGAGGATTGAAATGCAATCAATATTCTGCACACAAAGGTAATAATTGTGAGTGTTCGACTACAATAATGTTCTAATGGCCGGATAATTCATTTTGGATTAATCCTTTCAGTGCGAGGAGAGGGTTTATTGATAGCAGTTGCCAGGCAACTAAAAAGATGAGACGTGCCGTAATTGTATGAGGAACAAATTGAAAAGTGCTGAAATATGGCTCTGAATGAATGTTTTGTTGTTTGACTTTCATATTTTTCGGGTAGTTAAGTTTACCAGAACTACGAGTAAATATTGATTTTCGTTGAAAATATAGGGATTGAACTGAAATGAAAAATTTCATTTGATCATTTAATTTTCTGCGGAAAGTTCAGAAATTATTTTGATGGGAAGAGGTTTCTGCAAACAGCCTTAGGGCCATCAAATGTTTATTCTGTGCTGTTCTAAAAGTCTCGAGAGTACCCCTACTTCATTTTTAAAATTTATTTTGATTTTGTAGTGCAGGTTTGAGAATCTAGCGGTGCCTCTTACTATTAGGTGTGCAGTAGATCAACTGGCAGTGTGGGGAGAGAGCTCATAAACATCGAGGAACTCGTATAGCTGAAATCGTATTAGTACAGTAAAGGAAAAAATTATTCTGTGTGGTGAAATATAAGTTACTTGTTGTCTTAGAAAATGCCTTCGAACAGTAAACTGAAAAACAAGGTTCTCAGTGGACTAAGCAGAAAAACTGTAAACAACGTATTGAAATGTATGCAAGCGGACGCAACGGCAGATGGAGTGGGTATTCATCTTGTAAGAAGTAATGGTTTTAATAAGTGAAAATGTTACCAATACTGTATTTTAACTCTGAATGTGTGAGAATGTGTAGATGAGGCCATCAAGTTCAAACAAGAATAAATAAGTATGTTTATTTATTCCAAAAATACCTAGTGAAAATGAAAGGCTTCCATTCACTATTTCATTCAAAACTTCCCAATCATAATTTATGTAAATTGATAGTAGTAAGGCAACTAATACTGTAATCAAATCTTATATCGGTAAACAATAACTTCAATTTCAAAATAAATAATTACTTATCAAAATCAGCTAAATGTATCAGTAACCACCTGAATATTATAGATATAATTCAATTAAACTAAATGTGACATGATAAGGATAACTATAGCACGGTGTACTTCGGTTGTCAATGAACTGGTCTGTATTAGATTCTACATTTAATGATGATGAGGTAAATTGGATAAAAGGGGACTACTATACTATTAGATTGACATGAATACTAATAACAGTTGACTGGATATTGAATTCTTGGTGGTATTTCAATACATGTGGTTACACGGAACGGACTCACTGGGATTGATGAAATATGCCCTCAGCTATACGGTGTGACCAGGTTTATGTAGAAGACAATTTTTCTCTCAGCTAAACGGACTCCTCAGAATTGTATACAAGGCAATAGTGGTGTAATTAACGAAACAGATCTGCTGGTGCCTCCTCAGCTACGAAGTATACGGAAATTTTAAATTGGCCTTAGATGACAGAGACTGCAGGAACTCTAGAGCTTCAGCATATGAAAGGAGCCTTAGGAGAAACTCCAGGTGGTCATAACTAAACCTATGACTACGAACCCTATAAGAGATAGATAATTGTATTTTACTCCCTTTTCTTCACTGAAAAAGATGCGATACCTGTGTTGTTGTGCGGGTTCTCTATGATAATTGACGGTGCCGTCCACGTGATTCTCAGCCACTTTCAATACCTCACAAAAGGCAGGATACCAATCCAAAAATTGGAGGACTTCTTCTCTTAATCTCAAAACTAGTGGAAAATGAAATCTCAAACAAACTATGTACAATGAGAAAAAGATCTCTGGCTTACTTTTGCCACCAGCTGGACAACGAAGTACAGTCCAGGGCCGCACGAACAAAGACCCAAAAATAGAGAAGAATAAGAAACCTCCATCTGTCGGTAATATTCGAATTAGTTCTGGCAGTTCTATCGCACTGTGTAAACAATGCTTACAGGATATGATACAACGGGATCTCGGTGAACTCATATACCTCACCAAATATCAGCATACCAAAGCAAGAAAATATATCTTGTCGACCCATAGTGAATTATGGTAACAATCGAGGGAAATGAACGAGACAAAACCAAGTAAATTGACAACATGAAACATCAATGATGAATGGCTCAATGAAACAAATTACCAAAGTACGTAGTCGCCGGGGTGCTATCCAAAATTGTTTTTTCTGGCAGTATTTTCGTAACGTCGAAAACGAAGTATAACAGCGTTCAAAGTGAGCCCAACAGTTTTTATCATGTGTTCCTCCTATGCATTGTCCATGCGTGTTAGGAATCACACGGTAAAGGTGAGACCTCGTTAGTACTTAGCTCGCACAAGTTTTGACTTTTGAGAGTTGTAGTTCGTAGGGGAGCGACAGCTGGTTAACGGGAAAAGATATTTTAACAGAACATTATCTGTTCGATTAAATACGGCTGGCTTTCTCTGAGTGAGAGGTAAGAAAATAATACGAGGTTTAATCACTATTTTTATGTAGAAAGTTTTATTTGGTTTCAATCAGTAAATTTATCAGACCCGGTACATTAGTATTTCATTTAGCTGTTCGAATTGACTTCGTAAAGAATATAAACTTTCACAGGCGGAGATAACTGTGTCAGAGCGATTTCCCGGGATAATAGAAAATAAAAGTCAATGGACATCAATGAAATCTGGCTACCTGTAATTGATTGTACACAAACAAGATTATTCAGTTGAAAGAAATCATGCGACGCCCACCAATATTAATTTGAAAGTGGAGTCAAATATCAGCATTGAAGTTTCTATGTTGGGAACGACGGGAACAACAACTCGAGCACATCAACCCTCACCTCATCACCTTTGATGGTATCTACCGCAGTAGTAGACGAAACGTCAGGTATAAAAATCCGCAGACCAGGATCGAAAAACCCGAAAAATAGCTTTATATTGAAAAAATACTTATTTTAATGATAACACTCATGTCATGATTGAAAATTTCTGAAAATTATCGAATGAGCAGAGAATTCGATTAATTGAAGTAAGGCTATTGTCAGCGACTTCCATCGCGTGGACATCAGATTTTTTATTTTGTTAGACTTTCCAACAAGCAAACGTTACTTATTCAAAGTTTTAGCCTAATCAACTGAAAAGTATTTTTTTTTCTTTACAGTCAGTAGGCTATGCTTGAAGACGGGCAGTAAACAAATCTAAAGAAATGAACTTTGAACGTTCAAGTCAGTCTCGGATATACCTACACAGTAGGTTGATTGGACTGACGCCTATCAGAAAACAACTACTACCCTGGCTAATACCACGAAGGGCGTTGGATTATATCCGACAGGCGTCAGTGCAGGAATCCTCCCAGGAAATTTCCTGCATATTCTTTTGGCAATACAACTGAAAGAGTCGACCTTCAATTTCGGAACGGGCACACTTGCAGATCGGTTTCGGACTCATCAGCCACTCATCAGTGCAATATAGTGGCCATCATCGACCTGAAGTCAATGATATTCCATGATGAGTGGCTAATGAGCCCGAAACCGGTCTGCAAGTGTGCCCGTTCCAAAACTGAAGGTCGACTCTATCAGTTGTATTGCCAATTGCATATACAGGAAATTTTCTGTGAAGATTCCTGTACTGACGCCTGCCGGATATAATTCAACGCCCTTCGTGGAATTAGCCAGGGGAGTAGTTGTTTTCTGATAGGCGTCAGTCCATTTAACCTATTGTGTAGGTATATCAGAGACTGGCTTGAACGTTTGAAATTTATTTCTTTAGATTTGAAATTCACTTTTTTTTCAACTATTTTACGGTTTGAATCTTTGAATCGACATATTTCTTTCATTTAACTTCTGAACTTTGACAATTATTGATAACGGCCATCTAGTTGAACCTACATCTGTCATTTATTCAGTTATTTTTGCCAAATGGATGGATATAGCATCAAACAACACGTGCAAATAATAAAATTATTATAAGTATCAAAATGAGTGCCCTGTTCGGGCCACGTACCGCGCGCTTCGTCCATAATTACCAAATTGACGTTTCGGATGGACGGAATTGCTTGATTTAAAGAAAGCCTATGACATCGTGAGCCATCATGAACTGCTGAACAAGTTATATAGTCATGGAATAAAAGGCCCAGGACATAACCTCATGAAAAATTATCTTTCCGAACGGTAAGATGAGTGGATATGAAACTGTTACCAATGGGGTTTCTCAAAGTACGGTTTTGGGTCCCATTTCATTCGTTATTTATCTGAACGATATGTTATCTTCAGATATTCAGGAAAATTTTACTGTTTATACCGATGATACAGCGATTACTTTCGAATAAACCAAAATCTCTTGTCTGTCAGCAAATAGCTGAATAATAATTTACTTACTTTGAATATTGACGAAACAGCAGCAATTTTTTCCAAACACAGTAATTATAATAATCTACAAAACATCAATATCAACAAACAAAATGTCAGCTATGTCGAGAACTCTGGGAAGTATCTGGGAATAACAATTGACCATAAACTAACCTGGAAAGGGCATATATCTAATCTGGTCCCAAAAATAAGAAAAACCATCTATAAATTTTACTCATTAAGAAATATACTGAATACTGTAACTCTTAAAACAGTATACTATGCTATCACACAGAGCTTACTGCAGTACTGCATAATAGCCTGGGGATCTGCATATAAAACAATTATGGAATCAGTGGTTACATCACAGAAATACATTATCAAGATCTGCCTTCGGAAACCTAGAAGATATACATTTACTCTTCTCAGTCACAGAACTGTACCTCAAAAAATTATTGACATTTACCTACAAAAATCGAAGTTCGTCTGATGCATTATCTTACGATGGTGTTACAACTAGAGCTGTGTCTAGTAGGAATATATAAGTTCCATCTTTCAACTATAAGTTGACGAGATTCAGTTTTAATTATCTTGGTAAAAAATTGTACAATATTGTAGATATATTGGGATATTAAGTTTCTCAATTCCTTCAAATCAAAAATAACTCCGTGGATCGTTAAGAATTCCAACCAGTTGTTACAATTGTTATATCATCCAATACAATGGAACGTTGTATTCACATTTTCAAACTCACACACTTTATATTCAACCACTATCTACCGACACATCTCTACCCCTCATCTTTTTTCAGACTTTTCATTTCTTTTCTCTGAGTTCTTAGTCTTGTATTGCGCGACACAGAACACTCATGAACGGTGCACTAGATACATAATATTTAAAACCACGGTATTATTGTTTGCTACACACGAAATTGCTCTGTAGTAATTTGTATTATTGTTTTGTTATATTTGTTGTTTATTCTATTCTATTCTATTCTATTCCATTCCATTCCATTCCATTCCATTCCATTCCATTCCATTCCATTCCATTCCATTCCATTCCATTCCATTCCATTCCATTCCATTCCATTCCATTCCATTCCATTCCATTCCATTCCATTCCATTCCATTCCATTCCATTCCATTCCATTCCATTCCATTACATTCCATTCCATTCCATTCCATTCCATTCCATTCCATTCCATTCCATTCCATTCCATTCCATTCCATTCCATTCCATTCCATTCCAATCCATTCCATTCCATTCCATTCCATTCCATTCCATTCCATTCCATTCCATTCCATTCCATTCCATTCCATTCCATTCCATTCCATTCCATTCCATTCCATTCCATTCCATTCCATTCCATTCCATTCCATTCCATTCCATTCCATTCCATTCCATTCCATTCCATTCTATTCTATTCTAATCTATTCTATTCCATTCCATTCCATTCCATCCCATTCTATCCCATTCTATCCCATTCAATTTCATTCTATTCCATTCTATTCCTTTCTATCCTATCCTATCCTATCCTATCCTATCCTATCCTATCCTATCCTATCCTATCCTATCCTATCCTATCCTATCCTATCCTATCGTATCGTATCCTATCCACTGTTTGAGAACTCGTTTATTTGGAGAACGGCGTTTATGTGGAATAAACTTCCTAAGAATGTTTTTCCAAATGGATTTAATCTCCAGCGATTCAAATCCAATGTGAATCTCTACTTTCGCACAAGCACCGCTTGTGCTTGTGTTTTGTCCTCAAAAAAATGACAGCGATCAGTTGAACTTTGATCATATGCATCGATTGATGTTCATCACAAAATAGATTGCATACTCTGCCTGAATAAATATTCAGACAGAGAAAAATATTGATAGAAAACAACCAAATCGTTATATTCTCCAAAACTCATTCCCGTATTCATTTTCGAATGGATTTCAGTTTTTATCATTCGTTATTGAAGGCTCAGTTTTGATAACAAATATTCATCGAGGATTTTTGATACTACCATACTTCACATGAATATTTATTCGATGCAAAAAGCTGTTGAATTATTTACAGATTATCGGATCAATGGCACTCAGTGAGGTTCATATTGCAATTTCATGTTCGGATGAAGTATCCAAATCCGAACGACTCATCAACATTCATTAAAAATGGATATTTTAATGCAACATGATAAATAATCATAAATTCCCGTATTGTAGTCAGTATCAGCGAAAAATTGAAGATATTTCATAATATTGTATCCTCAGTCATGTGATTTTTGTTATGTTTTACAATCAGGTGCTCAATCAAATATAGAAACCTATTGGTAGGTGATAACAGAGTTGAAAACTGGTGCACTGATAACGGGATAATTCTCTTCGGTGTCACAATTTTTCGGGTTTGAAGGCAGTCGATTTCTGGAATTTTTTCGCTGGCGCGAGTGGCTAGCTTCTACTTCTATAGAATATACTTTATCCTAATAATAGTTTTTCCCGTTCCTTAAGTTTTTCTGTTGAAGGACTCTCCGTTTTATAGATAGACTTTCGTATCAATTGATAACTATCGATTGAAACTGAAAAATATAAAATAAAATAATGATAAAAAACTTTTAAAACAAGCCTTTACTAAATTGCCCTAAAAAGATCAAAATAAAATTTTGAATCATATTAACCACATTCATTTATGACTTAACAGAATTGAAATTATAATGAAAGATTGTCGCGATAACGGGCTTGTTTCATGATTTTTGGTTTACAGTTCATTTGGTAGTAATTTCAAATTGAAAAATAGTGTACTTTATTCCAGGTCCCTAAAAAGCGTTATTTTCCCGTGATTAATTAATGAAAATCGGATTTTCTAGGCTTGGGACGTCACAGGCCTAGTCCCGCTTCTTGTTCGATTGACCAATAGGAACAATACAAGTAATGAACATTGCCAAATTGTAAAATTCACGGAGCGTATGAACAGTTTCTGATTTATTCGTGATTCAAAGTGAAATCACACTCACTTTCGACAACTAAATCTTGGAAGAAAGTGTAAGAAATGCATTGAAAGGGAGAAATAATTATACATGGGATCCAAATAACACAAAACGCAATAAAAACGTTATTTTTGAAATATCTCCGGCAATAGACATTTTCATGTTGATATCACAGAAATTTCAAAAATGGAAGTGTATATGAACCCGTTTAAACGTTTAAATTCTTGAAAAAATTCTCCATATGAAAAGAAATGTACTCGAAAATCATGGTTGTGTATAGATTTTGATGAGATATATTTTTTAATGGTTCTCGAAGGCTCATGAACCTTAATAAAATAAATCAATGATGCATTCATGCTACCCATCAAAAATAAGAAATTCAATTTTATGTATTAGCCATATTGCCACTTGGTCAGCTATCTCTCTTGAATGTATGAGACAATGTACTCTTTCTAATGTTTCATAACTTCGTAGTTTTGTTAAAATAATTGCCACTTGGCAACACCACTGTAGACACCATCAATTTTATTGGTCAACACATACGCGACCAATTCAAACTCTTGCTTCTCGAATTTTTCTTTTTTCTGCAAATATAAAGAGGTATTGGGACCGATTAGGCTCGATAAATATAATATACCCCTAACTCGATCAGTATCATTTTCAATAGCATGAAACAAGCCCATTTCAATTTGTAATTGAGATTTTGTAATTAGGTAGGCATCTACTAAACTTGTAAGCAATTCATAATGTTTGTAATTGAATGAAAGTGCCGTGAATGCTTAAAATGTGGAACTTCAACCTTGAATAACTTTTCTTGCACACAATGGATTTATCGGGTTTGAAATTTATTGCAGTACCTAGTTGATCTGTCAGAATGGTTCTCAATTTAAATTTCATCTGACTGAACATGTAGAGATTTCTTCTAGACATCGCGACAAACTTTCATTATAATTTCAATTCCGTAAAGTCATAAATGAATATGGTTAATGAGATTTAAAATTTTATTTTGATCTTTTTAGGGCACTTAAATAATTGATTATTAATTATTTCTACATTATCAAAAATAGAAAAATCATTTATATCATTTAGATCAAAAGTAATATTCTATCTATATGTGATATGAGTTTTTATTGTTTCTCCAATGTATGTGATGGAATTGATGATACTTGATACCTGATGAAAATCCTTCACGTTTTCATATCAATATGAATCGCCTGATAAAGGTTTCTTTCATAGTGAAAGGCGTGTGGCGGTTTTGTAAACTGTAAATGGAAATCCCACGATGGAGTTAATGTTCGAATGTTCCAGGTAGAAGTTGTATCAAAAGTGATACAAGGAGGTGATTCCTCACTGATGAAAAGATAGGATCTTCGGTGCATTAATAAGTTTTTAGAGCGGGTCGGGTATTTATGCTGATTGGATATAAAATTATGACCATTCTTGTACATGTATAATATGTATAATTCATAAATACAGGGTGTAACTAAATAAGTGTAAAACATTTAAGGAGGTGATTTCTCATTGAAAAAAGGTAGGATCTTTCATATAAAGAAATTTCATTGGAGCATCCCTTGTTGAGATACGGCCCCTTAAAGGGGGTACATAAAATTTCTATAACAATTTTTTCACAAGCACTGAAAAAGTTACAATATTGAAATTAACCTGATATTTTGTACTACCAAAAAGACACTTAGCCAGTAATTTATTTGGTTTGCCCCATGGTTATAAGGGGTGGAAAACGCGACCTTTAAAATTCATTTCCAATGTAACTTCTTGTCTTATTATTTGTTTAACATTTGAAAATTTATTTTCGATATCCTGTTTCATTCTAAACAAAAAAGTCTCGTGGGTTTTTTGCCCAAAATGAACCAGTTCGCAGCAAAAAATTATTTTACGAACAACAACATACATCATCGTCATAAATGCGAACTGGATCAAAGGGTAATAAACAAAACTACTTTATTAATAACAAAACACACAACATTATGAATCATAGTGAATGTTCAATATGTCTACCTTCAGGTATCACGCATGCGTTTAGACGTGGGCGTATTGAGCCACGTATTCGCTCAAATATTCTTGGAGTCTCTCTGATTACCCTACACGCATCGATGATGCGATTTCTTAAGTCCTCTACATCGCGAACAGGAGTACGATAAACCAAATGCTGTAAATGGCCCCAAATTGAGAAATCGAGAGGATTGAGATCCGGTGATCGAGCGGGCCAGTTCTGTGGTCCTCCTCAAGGTATCCACTGATTTGCATATGTTTCAGTTGAATGTTGACGTATTACTTGACTAAAATGGGCAGGAGCCCCATCATGCATAAAAAACATATCCCTTCTGACGCCCGAAGGAACTTCCTGCAGAAGTACTGGATGCACTTCTCTTGTAGATTGAACGTATGTTTCACCATATTTATTTATTCATTTATTTGTATTTATTACCCATACAGTCCATTAAAGACTAATTACATGGATAAACTGTTGGCAAATACACTACAATGATAGCTATTGAATATAGATCTAGATTACTAAACTATTACTTACTGATACCAGACTTGTAGGGAGTCGTCCATAACTGCACTGAGTGGATTCGTCAAATATATGTTTAGTTTGACAGAGTTGAATTCAATATTTGTTCTAAAATTGTTTTACGAAAAACTGATAGAGGTAAGGTCCAATCTAAATCCATAAGTAGATTGAAATTGTTTGCTAATTCAATCATAGCTAAAAGAGGTGCTCTCGATGATGTACATATTGCAGAGGTATTAAACATTGGTGTGGAACGTATACACCGTGGAGGTACATTAAATGGAAGCATATTGAGGATTTCTGGGGAATTTGTTGAATTGTTTATTAATTTATACAGGAATATCATTGATGTTGAAGTTCGTCTCTGGTCTAAGGATAGTATCTTGAATTCCGATCTTAATTGATATGTCCTGACGGTATTATAATTAGGCCACACGAGGTACTTTTTAAAATACAAATATCTCAACAGTTTGTTTTGTACTTTTTCCAAATTATTTAAATATGTATTCACCGGACCAAATAATTGGGGCATATTCTAGTTTAGGCCTGACCAGGGAATAATATAATAATTTAATGGTGTTAATATTGGCAAAATTCGATGTTTGTCTGATAACAAAACCTAAAATACGATTAGCGGACTTAATCATGTTATTAATGTGAGTGGAAAAGTTGAATTGTGAATTATAGGTAACACCAAGATCCTTTAAATCAGTTTTTCTCTCTAGGATATCTCCCTTCATTTCATATTCAAACAGAATTGGCTCTTTAATACGGGTGATTGAGAGTACAGAACATTTTTTCAAATTGAAATATAATTTATTTCTTAGACTCCAATCCATGGTTTTATCAATATCTCTCTGCAGACCTATACAGTCGCGAACAGTTTGAATACGTTTGAAGAGTTTTAAGTCATCTGCAAAAAGGAAGCACTCCGAAAATTCAAGAGTTGAAGACAAATCATTAATAAGAAGTAAAAACAGGAGAGGTCCTAGGTTCGAGCCTTGTGGAACTTCAGAATTAGCCAGAAATTTTCCTGAAGTATTTCCATTATGTTTGACTGTGAAATATCGTTTCTGAAGATAATTCTTCATCAATTCAAGCAAATTTCTGGACAACTCATAGCCACTTAAATTTTCTAGGAGTAAGTCATGATGCACCTGATCAAATGCCTTTCTGAAGTCCGTAAAAACAATATCCAACTGTGATTTATTTTCTAACGTGTCAAAAACCTTATTACTTAATATCAATAGATTAGTGCTGATTGTTTTTTGTCTCATGAATCCGTGTTGTTGTGGTATTATATATTTATGAGTATAATTGCTGAGTTTGATAAAAATTATTTGCTTAAATAGTTTCGCTGGAGCACACATTATGGAAATTGCCCTATAATTTTCCACATCCATTTTGTTTCCTGACTTGTGTATTGGTATTGTTATAGAAGTTTTCCAAGCAGTTGGGAATGAACCAGTTTTAATGATCAAGTTGTAAATATAAATCAATGGAACTTTCAGCCATTCACTACAGCCTTTCAAAATATAAGGAGGAATACCATCTGTACCTTCTGCCTTCTTGGGCTTCAGTTTTTTCATTGCTGCATTAAATTCAGTCTCGTGTATCTTATGTGTACCTTTGAACTCACTTCGATATGTATACTATCTTCGATTTTTTTATAATACATCCTCTCTTCTTTTCTAATTAATTTTTTTAATTTGCACCTTAACTCTTTGAATTTATCTTCATAATAAACTGATAACATTTTCAATTTCCTGTATCTCTCTTTTTCTCTCCTCAGATCCTTTATCTCTTTAGTAAACCAAATTGGATACGAATTGTTATTCTTACCGAAACTAATTTTAGGGACACACCTTGCTACCACGTCATTCCACAAACTATAAAATTTACCTAAAGCCTCTTCAACATCACTTTCATTGAGAACTGTATGCCACTCGATATCTCTGAAAGTGCGACTCAATTCAAGAAAATCGGCCTTTTTAAAGTTATACCTCGTTTCTAATGGAATATTTGTAGATTCTTTCCTCCCTTCAGAAGAAATAGTGACATTTAGAGCAGGATGGTAATCATCCTCCTTCACAAACGGCAGATCTATTTTATTTATAGTGCAGCTGGTAAAATTATTTTCTGAAGTAAATACTAAATCTAAGATACGGCCATAATCATTTTTAATATGATTGAGTTGTTGGAGGGAGTTAAAATCAGTGAACCCGCATAATAAGTTTAATTTCCCACAATGCATGTTTAAATTAAAGCTAGTACCTGAAATCCCTTGTATATTTAAATCCCCAACAATATAAGATTTACTAAAATCCGAGATGTTTTCTTGTAAGACATTGAAAGCCATTTCATATACTTCATTTGTACTATTGGGAGGTATGTATATAACACCAAACGTGTACTTTTCCTTACCGAATCTGAGCTGAATAATCACTGCTTCGAAAAATAGTGCATATTTTACATTATTGAGGATTTTGAATTTTGTTTTAACAGCTATTAGGACCCCACCTCCAGTGCTCTTATTTGTGAATTTCAGATCTCTATCAGATCTTATCATCGAGGAGGTAGAAAATGAGGCTCAATTAAATCATACCCAATAACTCCGAGCCACACGTTAAGAGAAAACTGTTCTGGATGGTTAGTTTCGACAAAAGCGTGAGAGTTTTCATCAGCCCATATGTGGTACTTATGAAAATTATTAATCTTGTCCCGAGAAAAACTATATTCGTCTGTGAATTCTATCGTCTTCAGGAAGTCACAATTTCTTCTAATCATTTTCAGCATCCAATTGCAAAATTCAAGACGGTTCGGAAAGTTTCGCGGTAACAGTGCCTGTACTCGTTGCAGATAGTAAGGGTATAAGAGTTGTTCCTTTGAAATTCGAAATACCGTCATATGATCAACATTTAGCTGGAATGCAGTCTTTCTAGTACTGGTAGTAGGTTGTTCTTCAATCAAATTAAGTACTGCTTCCTCAAGCTGTGGTGTTCGTACTTCTCGATGGCGACCACAATCCTGCGTTCTTTTGTCGAATGAACCACATTCTCGTAATCGTTGATGAAGTCGAGCAAATATTCTATGTGAAGGATGCTGCCATTGATGATACATTTCACCATATCTTCTAGAAGCTTCTAACCCATTCCCCTACGACAGACCGTAAACGTAATGCATATCAGCCATTTCCTCATTTGTGTATGCCATTTTAATAACAAGTGAATTATTAAAGTAACAAATTGACAGCGTCATACCAATTTAATTGTCACTATCGCTAATAGCGACCTACTAGATATATTAGTTTCGTCTTTTCGCATTTATGACGATGTAAATCTGTAGTTGTTCCTAAAATAATTTTTTGCTGCGAACTGGTTTATTTTGGGCACCCCTTACAACCATGAGGTAAACCAAATGAATTTCTGGCTAAGTGTCTTTTTGGTAGTACAAAACGTCAGGCTAATTTCAATATCGTAACTTTTTTAGTGCTTGTGAAAAAAATTGTTATAAAAATTTTATGTACCTCCTTAAAGGGGCTGTATCTCAACAAGGAATGCTTCAATAAAATTTCTTTATATGAAAGATCCTATCTTTTTTTCGATCAGGAATCACCTCCTCAAATGTTTAACACTTATTTAGTTATACCCTGTATTTATGAATTATACATATTATACATGTACAAGAATGTTCATAATTTTATATCTATTCAGCATAAATACTCGACCCGCTCTAAAAACTTATTAATGCACCGTAGATCCTATCTTTTTATCAGTGCGGAATCACCTCCTTGTATCACTTTTGATACAACTTCCACCTGGAACATTCGAACATTAACTCCATCGTGGGATTTCCATTTACAATTTACAAAACCGCCACACGCCTTTCACTATGAAAGAAACCTTCATCAGGCGATTCATACTGATATGAAAATGTGAATGATTTTCATCAGGTATCAAGTATCATCAATTCCATCACATACATTGGAGAAACAATAAAAACCTATATCACATATATATATATATATATATATATATATATATATATATATATATATATATATATAGAATATTACTTTTGATCTAAATGATATAAATGATTTTTCTATTTTTCACAATGTAGAAATAATTAATAATCATTTATTTAATTTCACAGATATTCACATAGAAAGTCACATTATCATCTTGCAGTATCGTTACAACTCCAACTTTCAGAATTGATGGATGACATTTGAAAAAACAAGTGATATATTTTAAATACCTGTTTTATTTCGTTAGCTGGGGGCGGAATCCCACATAAAAGTCGATTCGAAACTTGAAATACATTCATGTATTTCTGTTTACGTATTTCGACCCCTATATTTTATTCACGAAGGTTTTATACTCTTTTGTGTTATCTCACCCGGAATATGGATTGAACATATATAAACTTCTTCATGAATAAACTACTTATATTTCGAAAAGGGACTATCAGGAAAGGTGAATTGTAGATGATATAAGAGACTCAGTTCTGGTTCAAATTCAGGACGCAGATTCTGTTGTATGGTGATACGAGCATCCAAACAGAAAGAAGAGGTGATATTATCTGCAGAGCATTTTATGGAGTCTCTGATTTTTCTTCAATATAACAAAGAAAAAAAATTAACAATAATAATAATAAATTATCTTTACTCACATTTGATTTGTAACTGATCAGAACTGTACGATACTTGATGAAAATCCATATTAAAACTAATGAAGGGAAGGTCCAAAAACGCGCCGATAAAAATTACGGGAGTTATAAACAATAAAGTGAAAAAAAAATGGGACTTCAGTTTTTTCTTAATATCTCGGAAAATTTTCAAAATTTTGGAAATTTGAAAAAAGATTTGAAAAGATCAATGAATTTGCGTAAAAACAGTCCCGCCTCCCGAAACTGTATCTCGATTATTTATAATTTTTAGAGAGCCCTGAAAATAGAGCCAAAAGCGGGTAGTCTGGCTTCCGCACGCCTTTTGTCACTCTGAAAATAAAAAAAGCAAAACTTCGTGAATCTGCCCTGAATACCTAGTAATAGTCCTATGACTTTTAGGTCACCACATATTTGCCACTTATACGTATTATAACTTATTGCAGTTAGAATGAGTGACATACTTTCGTGTGTTTCCTAATGGCAACTGCATGTACAAGAGGAATAGAGGGTCTGTTGTTACCATTATGGAGCAGAACGGGTATCAAACTTGTTTTAGACGTATCTATAAATAAAAGCCATTCGTCCGGGTTATGTGCAAATCCTAATTTTTCAATCACACTACTTGGATTTACACAAACACACACTTTTTCCTGCATAGTAAGAAACGAGGGTAGCTCATGGTTATGGTTCCTAAATATTGTAACTTTGGTATTAGGGGCTAGTTATTTCCATTATTGTAACCTAGACCATAATCATCCACTATTCTCTGTGGACATGACGTGGTCCCGAACTAGGTCATTTAATTCAAGTTTTTCAATTGAATGGGGTGTTCTTCCTTCACTCTTAGGAAAATAAGGACCGTCTTTTCCTGGGACATCATGGGAACGTGATTTGTTTGTCGTGCAAAAGTTTCAGTCGTTGTAGTGATGATGTGTTGTTTCTCGGCAAATCATTGGAACTGAAAAAGGTATAGAAGAGCGTTTGCTATTCAATTAGTTACTTAGATTTACTGCACAGGTTTGGCAACATACGTGAGAAGCCCAAACCCGATCTTAATACCAACAACTCATCCAAAATACTTATGGTAAGCTTCTGTGGTCATTTGATTAATTGGCTATTTCTGCGATTTAGGAGTAAACTGGAATATGGCATAAACTATCTGCGGGATTAACGCAGCCACAAGATAGTCACAAAGAGCGCTAATATAAAACTCTCAATATTCGCGTGTTTGCTCACCTAGCTTCTCAAATACCTCAAGCTGTGGTGTTCGTACTTCTCGATGGCGACCACAATCCTGCGTTCTTTTGTCGAATGAACCACATTCTCGTAATCGTTGATGAAGTCGAGCAAACTGGAGTAAACTGGAATATGGCATAAACTATCTGCGGGATTAACGCAGCCACAAGATAGTCACAAAGAGCGCTAATATAAAACTCTCAATATTCGCGTGTTTGCTCACCTAGCTTCTCAAATACCAACTCACCACTACTCGCGTTGAACCAATATTGATGATCTGATTGTCAACCTGCTACTTTTATAGCGGAAACTTCGAGTATCAGGAGTTCGAGAAGCGGCAGAGAAGTTTGATATACAGCGGAAGCAGATTCGAATATTGAGCAAATCCGCTGTGTTGCCAGATTTCAAACAATTTCCTCAATTTAGGGGAAAATCAAATTTGGAATGTCGTGTTCAATACATTTTTATGAAAAAATCATAACCCAAAAATCTTACGTATTAGGAAATGTTTACTATCATTTTCGCATTTAGGGATCAAGAATCCACAAAGAACTGCTTTTGGCATTGAAGTCGTAAATTGGCTGTAAACTAGTGTTATTTATCATCAAGTATGTAGAAGGTCATATGATTCAAATTGTTATCCATATCTATACTAGATATTAGATGAAACTAAACGTAAACACAGCTTATATATCAGAATAACATATAGGAAACAATTTACGTTTTGTGTAATGTTGGTCATAATATAACGATAACTATTAAACCTTAAACCTTAAACCTAACGCTAGTGACGCGGAGTTTCTTGATACCGCGGAAAAAATTGTTGAAAATCAACAAGAAAATGATGTAGTAGTACTATGGCCTGATAATTTAAACTCAAACCTAATAAATGAAGTACCTAGAATCCTTGAGAGGTCGCCTCACATACTGTTTATCACACAACCGTACCGACTCGGCTCTTCTACAATTAATAAATCAATTTACAATAATAACTTGAAATTAATGAAAACCTTACACGAGAAAAATAGATCGCAGAACATTTTAGATTGTAATAATATATTCAGAGGAAGTAACTATAAACGTAATGGTTTTTCTTTAAAGAAGTCTGCGAAGCGGTTCTTGAGTAAGTCTTTACTGAAACATTTCGAGACCCGCATGAAATGTCAGGAAGCACCAACAAATTATACCCTTAGCGAACGTAAAGAAGATACCCTTGAGAGCAAACAATACGTGCCAGCTACGAACCACATTTACCCAAGATTATCATGTATCTCTTTAGTTTCGGACGACAATCCTGCTTCCCTCGCGGAAGAAATTTGTGAAGCTGAACATCAGAATGAAATGACCAATGGAAATGTTTCAGATTCGTTTCTACTTCACAATGATCAACCTGAGATATCCTCAAGAGACACTGACTCCCAAGCTCATTATCAATGTAGTTCTTTTTTAGAGATGGTAATGTAGAAGTTCATAACATAACTTAACCTACCATTTGTTTAAAAATCATCACAAAGTAAAATCTTCACTATATACCGATAGAGCTAGTTGCAGCTCCCTCTCTGATTCCCTTACTTTGGTATTGCTGAATATTCAATCTCTGAGACATAAATGTAATGAACTTTATAGTTTTTTGGATAGCCTAACATTTCCTAGCTTAGTATTGTTAACTGAACATTGGTGCAACATAAATGAACCTATTTTTATATCTGACTACTCTGTTATATGCAGAAACTCGCGAACTGATTCTAATTATGGCGGAACAGTCATTCTGATTAATAATAATGCAGCTAGTAAATACTCTTTCATTCAAATAGATAAGTATCAGGACCTCTTGGTGGATAAAATTTTTGAATTCACAATATGTTTTAGTAAAAAATATAATTTATATATTGTATGTCTATACCGATCTCCATCATCGGATGTTAATATTTTCTTAAACAACTTAGAGATATTGCTTTCGGACTTACCACTTAATTGCTCCTTGATATTAACAGGGGATTTTAATATAGATTATAATGACTACGTATCTATTGCTAGAGAATCACTTAATAATTTATTTTTGGCGTTCCACTTGGCTATGCACGTAGAGCAGGATACTCGCATTTCTAGATTCTCTGCAACTCGGATTGATTATATTTGTAGCAACTTGGATGCACAAAATATTACATGTTCAGTTACTCCTTCCGGTATTTCTGACCATGAAGCAATTACTTGTTCGGTACTCATCAACTCATCAGATAAGCGGATTAAATCTAAATATGGGAGGCTGTTCAGTGGTTCGAACTATAATAGGTTCTATATGAATTGTCTTGAGGTCAACTGGCAAAATATTCTAACTGAATCTGATCCATTCTTATCTTTTCATTCTGTATTATCGAATGTTTTCAATGCATCATTCCCGAAACAAAAAATTAAATTGAAATCTAAGAAACCGTGGCTGACAAAAGGTCTAAAAGTATCTTCTAGAAATTTACGCTCACTGCATTATGTTAAGAAGTACATAAACAACCAATTCATCTCTACTTATTTTAGAGAATACCGCAAAATATATAGATCCACTATCAAGCAAGCTAAGCATATGTATTTCATGAACAACATCAAGAAATCGAATAATAAAATCAAAGAGACGTGGTCAGTTATTAATGAGCTGAGAGGTAAATCGAGAAAAACAGTTGTTGATGTTCCTATGAATCCTAACACAATCAATGAGTATTACTGCACGATTGCTCAAAAACTTAGCGGTACTATCAATGCGCCTTACGATCCTCTGATCAATTTAGATAAAATTATAATTAGTGAAATGCTTATATTGTATGACACCAATCTTTGTGAATTAACCGAAATTTTGTATGATATTAAAAACAAAAGTGCAGCTGGATATGATGAAATTTCTGCAAAGATAGTTCTCAATTTACCTGTTGAAGCTCTGGAAACTATAGTAGCACTAATCAATTCTTCCTTCAATACTGGAGTGTTTCCCACATCCCTGAAAACTACGATTGTTATCCCTCTACATAAAGGAGGGGATTTGGAGGACCCCTCCAATCTACGGCCTATATCTCTGATTCCGACTTTGGCGAAAATCATTGAGAAATTGGTCAAGAAACGTTTGAATGAATTTTTGAATCTCAACAGCATCGTAAGTAACAACCAATTTGGGTTTCAGGCTGAAAAGGGTACTCACCAGGCAATTTTCTCACTTTTGTACGAACTTTATTCAGAAATAAACGCTGGTGATGTAGCCGCAGCAGTTTTTCTTGACCTTTCTAAGGCCTTTGATTGCGTTAATCATGACATACTCCTTAGGAAACTGGACCGGTATGGTTGCAGAGGAACTTCTCACAAATGGTTTGAATCTTACCTTTCAGGACGTGAACAAATGGTTAGAACAACTGAAGTCTCAGAGAGGAGGGTAATCAAAACTGGGGTGCTTCAGGGTTCCGTGTTGGGTCCCATTTTGTTTTTATTGTATGTTAATGATTTGACAACAATTAATATATCAGGCAGCTTCACGCTATTTGCGGATGACACCACTATTTTATGGAGAGAGAAGAACTCATTTGAATTGCATAGAAAAATATCTTCTGACTTGCAAAAAATAAAATCGTGGTGTGACGCTAATATGTTATCCTTGAATGTCTCAAAATCCAATGTGATATCATTTAAATGCTCGCTTGATGAACTTCACATGGGTAAGGGTATCTTACAAAACAAATCAAATACTAAATTCTTGGGTGTATTTATTGATAATAAGCTCAAATTTGAAGAACACGTTAGACATCTTGGGAGTAAGTTATCCTCCGGTTGTTATGCAGTGAGAGTGGTTTCAAAGGAACTGAACTTCAGTATTGCGAAAATCGCCTACTATTCTTTAATTGACGCCCATCTTCGATATGGCATACCATTTTGGGGAGCATGTAGTCCAACCCTTTTGTCTTCTCTTCTGGTACTACAGAAAAGAGCTATTAGATGCCTTTGTAATGTTAAACCCAGAGATTCATGTAGAGAACTCTTTAAAACCAATAAAATATTAACTGTGATAGCAGCGTTCATCTTAGAGACGGTGTGCTTAGTGTTCGTAAATAAATCAAAATTCACTTCAGTAACCACTCCATATTCGACTCGAAGTAGTGAGTTTACTTTTAGGCTCCCTATCCCCACCTCAAGTTTAGTAAAAGATTCGATAATTTATAATGGAGCCAAATTATATAATCATCTGCCAGTTGACATAAGGTCTACTACTAACTTATCTATCAGGGTTTTTAGAAGGACCGTAAAAAAATTCCTTGTAGATAGACCGTATTACAGCTTACAGGAATATTTTAATGACTCCTTTTAAAAGTTTTGCTTTGATGTGCATATTGAATGAAAGATCTATTTACCGGCATATTTTATTGTAGATTGTATTAGTTATTTTGACATTTGACATTTGACGTTAAGTTATCGAAATATTTGATAATTTATAGTTTTATTTTATAAGGTGTTGTAATTGAATATATGTATCTTGCTTTGTCAACAAGTTTTTCTTATGACAATAAAGCATATTTATTATTATTATTATTATTATTAAGTAAGTCGGAAAAATTCTTGCTCCTTAAGCGCTATCTTGGCGTGCGCTACCTATACCGTTGGAGTTACATGAATATAATGTACTGTAAGATTCTTTATCTTAAATAGTTTTTAATAAAAGTCTGCGATACCATATATCTACCTCTTATGTGGTAGCCACTATATGCAAAAGACCATAAATACAATTATTATGTGTACTTTTCTCATAATGCAAATTTTAGAATATCTTTCAAATTGTTTTGAAAATTGAAACAATCGTCATTTTGAGTATTCAATCATCGTTTGAGAATTATAACGATAAGCTTAACTTGACGCAACGCAGTGAGCCATTATGCGTCGCGTCTACTGTAAGACAACGAGGGACGATGCGTGAGGGTAGAGGGGCGGTCTAAGCAATGAAGCGTCATCACCGAGAACGCTTCACGTTATACGGCAGCTGATAATGGAAATATTGGAATAAATGAAATATTCTCCATAATCTTCAAATATTTTCTCAGGTCTGTGAAATAAACAAAAGACAAATTTTTACCGCATTCCTTATAAATTAACAGAATATATCAGATTTGACTTGATTGCGTAAAATCTACGATGCTACAGACTCTAAAATAGTTTTGATATGGTGTAAAATCTGTTGAACTTATAGTAGAAATGGGATCATGAAAAATAAAAATTTTTGTTCGAAAGAACAAGTGATTATCGTTTGACTGTATTCATTTCACATTCAGAAACTCATACTCTGGTAAAACTCCAACCAGTAAAAGTGCAATTTCTCGGAGATGAGAAAATTATTTTTTTCGTGACCAACTTCCATAATCTCTGATGCACCAAACACTTCAGTGGAGAGCTTTCGCCACAACAAATATAATTTAAATGCATGCCGGGAAAGCGTGGAATGGAATGAAAAAGGTTTATTTATCTCTCGAAGTAGAGTAGTGGTTCTGGAGAGTTAATTCAGTTTTCGGGAATGGTTTTCCGGTAAATTCAGCTGGATAATGATTGTTTTCAGCCCGCCATTAAACCGAGTACTTTTTCAACTCCTACAGGTAGATTTTGAAAAAAAATTAAATGAAATATTACTTCTAGGAAAACAGTAAATTTGATAGTATGTTGATGAATAATGTTTTATGAAAACATATTGATTATTGGTGAATGAATAATTTACTGTTGGTTGTTCATCGATATCCAGAGACTTCAGCGTTTTTAATTTTTATCTGTTTTATATGTAATACTAGCGAGCCATCCCGGCTCCGCACGGGTGCAATGCTTACACTAAATATTAATTCACCTACAGTGATGAAAAGGTAATTTTCACGTGTAAACGCGCCCATTTTACCCCCACGGGGCTCATCAGTTGGAGTATTCGAAAATATTTTTTTAGTGCGCGTCTAAGACTTACGAAGCACCTATATGTCAAATATCAGCTTCTTAGGACATACCGGTACGGAGAAATAGAGACGAATGAGTGAGTATTGAGTGAGTGGCTTTCGCATTCAAAATAAATTATGTTTGAAATATGTTTTTTTCGTTAACCAGCTATTGCACCCCTATGAACGACAACCCTCAGAAGTCGAAACTTGTGCGAGCTAAGGACTAACCAGGTCTTACCTCCTCAAGTGTTTAGCCTGAGGCTTGAACCATCGACTTACACATCATATGTCCACCTACAAAGTATCGTTTCCATTCGAGAATGGATGCCAAAAGATGCAGCTATAAGAATATTTAACTTCAAGAGAAATTTTCAACAACACCAGACGACCGAAGAGGAAAGCTAGATTCAAGCGATTTAAATAGTTCTCATAAAAACAATGTTCTTAGTTTTCATTTAAAAAAATGTCACCAGCGGAATGCGGTAAGTATGCTTCATGTTAATGTGCAATGTATCTCTAATAAGGTGGATGCAGTAAATGCTTTCATCATTTTGATGTTATCTGCTTCTCAGAATATTGGCAGACTGGGGACTGTCTAGCACATATCAATATATCAGAATATACTTTAGCTAACTTTTTTTGCCGTGGTAATAAAATGCATGGAGACGTAGCCATTTATGTAAAACAAAATAAGAATACTTTAAAACACATTCCAATTGATTTGTATGTTTTTAATAGTGAACAAAATTCGGAATTTTCAGCCATTTATTTGCCATACATAAAAACTGCGGTTGTAGCAGTGTACAGATCTGGTAAAGGCAGCATCGATGTATTTCTTTTGAATTTTAAACATATATTAAACAATTTATTGGGGAATTGCGACAATCTGGTAATTTTAAGCGACTTCAGTTTGAATTTCAAAATAGAAACTGGCATTTTGAATAATTTAAAGTGTGTGTTGCAATCGTATGGCATGGTGGTCACAATCTTGGAGGATACGAGAATTACAGCTACTTCGTCCAACTGTATTGATAATATAATAACTAATGCAGCAGAACAACGATTTTTGGTAGGTGTTTTTGAGCCTTGTTTTTCAGACCACCGGGCACAATACATTGTCATAGGCAATAGTATGGATCCAACTAATATACCCCAACCGGTTAATATACGATTTATATCGATGAAAGGAATAGATGAGTTTAAACGTCATTCAACCAGTGTGGATTGGAGTCCATTTTGCTTAGGTTTGTCAGATGTAGATCTTTTGGCAAACTTTTTTGTCAATACATTTCATAATTTAAGTTTTAAATGTTTTCCCTTAAAAAATAATAATCAAAATAATAAGCATTCTCCAGTGTTTTAGTTTACAGACGACTTGAAATACCTAAGAAATCTACTTTCTGCTTTAAAGTTGGTAACTGATGTTACAAAACATCCAGTTTACTTGAAAAATTATAGTATCCAATTATAAGTTTATAATAACAGGTAATCTGAAAACAGAGCAAAGGCTTGTTGGAAACTCATCAACTATGAAAGAAATAAATTAAAACAATCCGTAGTAACTCCTGATTTTTCACCACATGAGATAAATTACTTTTTTTGTGAAATAGCTGTTAATATTATCAAATCTCTTCCGAACATATCCAATGACGAGCTCCTTAGTTTCAAGAACTTTCCTGCACCGTGCAGTTCTTTCTATTTGCACCCTGTTACTCATTTTGATGTCTCTTCAACCATAAAGTCTTTTAAAAATTCTAATTGTCTTGATATTCATGAACTAAATACTCGAATCTTGAAGGAAATCAATTTAATTGCTGTAAAACCTATCACTTAGCTCATAAATATTATGTTTAATACTGGTATATACCCTAACATTTATAAATTATCTAAAGTATTACCTCTTTTTAAGAAAGGTGATACCTCGGTTATCGACAATTATCGCCACATCAGTATTATTTCGATATTCAGTAAAGTCATTTAAAAATTAATGAAAAAACAATTGTATGAATATTTTGATTCAAACGGATTCTTTAATAACTCTCAATTCGGCTTCAGAAACTCCCGCTCAACATTACAGGCAGTTCTTAATGTTGTCGGTGACGTTGTAGAATCACTTGAACAAGGCAATCGTACAGCTATAATGCTGTGCGATCTTTCGAAAGCTTTTGACTGTGTGTCACATGACATTCTCTTGGAAAAACCAAACTATTATGGTGTTAGAGGAATTCCCTTGAAACTTATTAGTTCTTATATTTCCAATAGAAAACAATGCGTTTCAGTGAACGGTAAAACATCAGACTTTCAGATTGTTAGTCATGTAGTACCCCAAGGTTCGGTTTGCGACCCCCTCCTCTTTATCATTTAAATTAATGACCTCAGCTGCTTCATGTCACCTTGTAGGTCAGTTCTCTTAGTAGACGACTCAACGTTCATTATTTGTGAGAAAGACAACGTAAACTTGGATGCTTCATGGGATTGCGCTACTAAAAAGGCAAATGAATGGTTTGCAGCAAACAAATTAAAATCGAATAGTAATAAAACACAAATAATGCAAATATCAGCAAATAACCAATCAACTGTTGGTTTTAGAGATCACTGTCAAGAGTTTTTTTATAAAATTAAAAATTATGCCTTTACCATATTTGTTTTTATTTCACACTAATTGAAATTCATAGAAGTCAGTCGGTGTTGCCGAAAAATTCGGATGTACACAACTACAACACTCGCAATGTTCACTTTATCCGAAGCAGCCGTTTTCGACTAAATATTTGATAGTCGAACTCGCTGAACATATTGCCATCAAATGTAAAAAAAATTGAGTATTAATGCCTTTAAAAAATATTCAAAGAAGTATTTCCTTAAATATTGTTTTGACACTGTTGAGGATTACATTGCGCATTGCCGAGTCAACCGCATTGCCGCATCTCTGCTGTGATAGTATAATAACATATTTTAACGTTTGTTTGAAGGTGATTGACAATGTTTCGTGATGAATTTCACTAGTTCGGACTTCCATTGTCTATTATATAAAATGATTTGAAATCCCTGAAACAAGTAAAAAAAGAATAATTAAAAAAAATAGTTGAAAATAACAATTATATTAAGCAACAATAAACCTGAAATGAAATGATAGTAAAATAACCTACAAGTAAAAATATAATAATTGAATAAATAAAGATTAAAGGAATGCAAAAAGAAAATAATAAAAATAAAAAAGTGTAGAGATTCCAAGTCACGTTAGTTCACGACGTTTCGATTGTTGGTATCTACAATCGTCTTCGGGTGATGACTGGACTGATTCCTCCGAGAGATGACTATTTTATAGGTCGTTGAAATACTTTCACTTTCTCTACTTTCCATTTTCCGCTTCACTGATTCCGTGAGAGATGACCGATTTGGCGGGAGTTGGTCATTTCTCGTTTGATGATGGGTTTCCATATGTTTCGTATATCTACGCTGGCCTGGCTGAATACGTTGTTGGACAACATGTATGCGGCTTCCTTAAATTTTCTCCTGAACCAATGTTCCTCTCTGTGCAAGATCTCAGCTTGGGACCACTCGATGTTGTGTTGATGGGTCCAAACATGGTCTGCTATTCCTGATTTGCTGGTTTCTCCTCGCTGTGTGTGCTTCTTGTGCTCGGCAATGCGAATATTCAATGGCCTCTTAGTTTCACCAATATAGGATTTTCCGCACTCACAGGGTATCCGGTAAATGCAATTCTTGGAATCGCAGTCCGCGTTTGGGGGCCTGGTTTTCGTGAGGCTGCTACGGATAGTGTTACCGGATTTAAAACAGGTTCTAATGTTGTACTTGGAACCAATTCTTCTTATCCTCTCCGATAATCCTCTGATGTAGAGAAGTGCAAGCACTGGTTGTGACGGCTTCTCTTCCTTGCGAGGCTCCTGCTGTCTTTTGGCCAAAGTCTTTTCTACCATCGCTTTGGAGTATCCATTCCGCTGAAGATCACTTTTGATGATGTCTAGTTCCTTCTCGAGACCTTCCTTTGTATTACAAAGCCCAAAAGCACGGTCTAATAGAGTCTTGATGATTCCTCTTTTTGTCGATTGATGGTGGTTGGATTCGTGGTTCAGATACTGTCCTGTATGAGTGGGTTTTCGGTATACAGATGTTTCCCACTTAGTGTCGGTCCTCTTCACCAAAACGTCTAAGAATGGCAATTCATTGTGGATTTCCTTCTCCATTGTGAAAGTGATGGAAGGTCTCACGCTGTTGATGTGTTTCAGAAAGGCGTCTAGTTCAGTATTCCCATGGTTCCATATTATGAAGGTGTCGTCAACATATCTCAACCAGACTCGAGAAGCCCACAAGAAACCTCGAGTCTGGTTGAGATATGTTGACGACACCTTCATAATATGGAACCATGGGAATACTGAACTAGACGCCTTTCTGAAACACATCAACAGCGTGAGACCTTCCATCACTTTCACAATGGAGAAGGAAATCCACAATGAATTGCCATTCTTAGACGTTTTGGTGAAGAGGACCGACACTAAGTGGGAAACATCTGTATACCGAAAACCCACTCATACGGGACAGTATCTGAACCACGAATCCAACCACCATCAATCGACAAAAAGAGGAATCATCAAGACTCTATTAGACCGTGCTTTTGGGCTTTGTAATACAAAGGAAGGTCTCGAGAAGGAACTAGACATCATCAAAAGTGATCTTCAGCGGAATGGATACTCCAAAGCGATGGTAGAAAAGACTTTGGCCAAAAGACAGCAGGAGCCTCGCAAGGAAGAGAAGCCGTCACAACCAGTGCTTGCACTTCCCTACATCAGAGGATTATCGGAGAGGATAAGAAGAATTGGTTCCAAGTACAACATTAGAACCTGTTTTAAATCCGGTAACACTATCCGTAGCAGCCTCACGAAAACCAGGCCCCCAAACGCGGACTGCGATTCCAAGAATTGCATTTACCGGATACCCTGTGAGTGCGGAAAATCCTATATTGGTGAAACTAAGAGGCCATTGAATATTCGCATTGCCGAGCACAAGAAGCACACACAGCGAGGAGAAACCAGCAAATCAGGAATAGCAGACCATGTTTGGACCCATCAACACAACATCGAGTGGTCCCAAGCTGAGATCTTGCACAGAGAGGAACATTGGTTCAGGAGAAAATTTAAGGAAGCCGCATACATGTTGTCCAACAACGTATTCAGCCAGGCCAGCGTAGATATACGAAACATATGGAAACCCATCATCAAACGAGAAATGACCAACTCCCGCCAAATCGGTCATCTCTCACGGAATCAGTGAAGCGGAAAATGGAAAGTAGAGAAAGTGAAAGTATTTCAACGACCTATAAAATAGTCATCTCTCGGAGGAATCAGTCCAGTCATCACCCGAAGACGATTGTAGATACCAACAATCGAAACGTCGTGAACTAACGTGACTTGGAATCTCTACACTTTTTATTTTTATTATTTTCTTTTTGCATTCCTTTAATCTTTATTTATTCAATTATTATATTTTTACTTGTAGGTTATTTTACTATCATTTCATTTCAGGTTTATTGTTGCTTAATATAATTGTTATTTTCAACTATTCTTTTTTAATTATTCTTTTTTTACTTGTTTCAGGGATTTCAAATCATTTTATATAATAGACAATGGAAGTCCGAACTAGTGAAATTCAACATATTTTAACTCAATTCTTAAATTCCTGTTTTTACTGTATTTGCTGTCAAATTTTATGATTTTTTTCAATTGGACTTTCTTTTTTTGACGTGCTACAAACAAACATATTGTAAAGTAGTTAAATAAAATTTATCTATCTATCTATCGGCCGACTGACTGAGTGAATAAAGCACCCACGTCGAACCGCCCGGCTACCGACCGATCAAAATATAGATGCCATAGTCCATGGTCAGTTCAATAATTCGAAGAATCTGTTCTGCTGAAAAATAATACTATGGAAATAATGTTCAGTAGATTTCATTGAATCTATGGTTCACTATGTTCAAAGTTTGTGAAAGTATTTTCTTGAGAACCCAAGATATGATAACATTTCACTGTTAGAAAAATAAAAGAAAAGAAAAAATCATATCTTCACTAATAATTTTCCAAGAGTTAATGTTTATTATGTATCTCCGTAATTTTTTAAAAAATCACTACTGTTATTATTGTTATTACTATTTTTCAGCTCAACATTATGAGTAATTCATGACAAAAAGAGGTGGACGAATTCTTTAACTTGTTCATCTAAGAAAACAGTTACTTCTTCAGCCTCATTCTTCCCAATATTTGCTACCATTGTTATTACTATTACTACTACTTTTCAGCACAAAATTATGAATAATTCATGACATCTTCATCTATGAAAATACCACTCCATCATCTCATATTTCCAATTATCAGCTGGAATACTGGAGAATGGAAAATAATTGATTATAAAACTCAGTAGTAATCACTCTCCCGTTGCCTTTCTCAATGTAAAAGTACATTTTAAGGAATCCTTTTGAATATTTGACACGGGAACCTCAGAATGTACGGAAACGTGACAGATATAATGTAGATATTCAGCAGGGAATAATGCCGTTTTCTGCACTCTCCATCTTGAAAAACAATGTTTCGTATGAAATATTGAATACGAAGCTGTGTTTCTGTCCTTCAAAAATAATTTACGATTTGGTAAGGGAGCAATAGACATTTTTCAGGTTTTATGATTTCAATGAGAATAACATTTGTCAGAGTGTTTGAAATTATAAATATTTTTGGAAAATTCAATATAAAAAGGCCCCTACTAGACTTAGCTAAAGCTTTCAACACGGTAGCATATGGCGAACTACTTAACAAACTATATAGGTATGGCATTCGTGGTCCAGCGTTAAACATTTTGGTGGTGGGGTCACTGTCGCTCTCTTAAGGGTGATTGACAGGCCCCCGGTACAGACCACAAGACACTCAACCAATAAAGATATCGCAATCTCGCACCTGCAGGCAACCGGCATTGGCCAGTTTCAAGCTGGATGTGTGGGAGAGGTGTCTCGCAAGAGCCCTCGACGGTTACTCATCCAACGTTGGGAAGGTAGCTTTCTTAACATGAGTGTTCCTCAGTGTAACGTATGCGGTGCAGACCACATAACTTACAGCCAAATGTTGTTGGCGAACCACCTTATACCGCACCTATACAGGCAAGGGGCTCGACGACCTCGACATAAGATGTACGGTAGAGGGTGCTCGGAAGAGTCCTCGACGGTTACTCATCAAACGTTGGAAAAGGAACTTTCCTAACGTGAGTTCTAGGGGGGAGATGTAGTGCCCGCTCGCGGCTGGAGGCTAGCGAGCCTCGTCTCCAACTGGCGTTGGCCTCTAAGGGACAGCGGCTCTACTAGCGGGTAAACGGATTTGATGCGGTGATTCATTCATGGATGCATTGCCCCTTTCTGAGGCACTGGACGGCCTATGATGTTCCGTGATCCTTGCCTGCTTTTGTATAGATCCAATCATTCGAAGTGTCGGGGCTTGCGGTCCTTCCAATGGGCACTAGTATCCAAGTCTAGCCTTGGAGGGCACCAAGGCAGACGTTCGAGGTGTTGGACCCGGATGGACGGGGCTACTAGTATCCGAACTTAGGATCTTGACTTGTCACTTCCGGAACAATATTTCCACTTAATTTGGCACGTTAGCGGAGGCAGGTGTGCGACGCGACCACTCTTTGGCGAAATAAGAGCGTAGTTAACTTGTACGAACGTTGGGTCGAACGTTGCCGACGATCCTGGTACTAGGTAAGCCACACTAAGTTGATGTGAGGAGGCAACTCCGTGTTCTGTGAGCGGGAGGAAGCACTGAGAAATCCTGTTGTTGTGGGTCGAGGGGCGGTACCCGCAAGGATTTTCCAAAACTACACCCCACCACACCCGACTGCATCCAACGCCAGGGTATGTCTTGGGTGGCCTAACCGGCCCCCCAGGACATACCCTGTTTTTGTTTATAGAACAAAAAACAAACCGTTGACATTGGCAGTGAACTTGGTTCTTCGAATGAAATCACAATTGGTGTTCCACAAAGCACACTATTGGGGCCGATTTTATTTTTAGTTCACATAAATAGTATCGGCTGTATAAAATCGGTTCATGATCTTATTTCATATGCAGACAACACGGCGATCATTTTTTCTGACAAAAGATGGCAACAAGTATATCAAACAGCAGCAAATGGTTTAAAGGATATCCAGAAATGGCTGAACTACAATCTCCTCAGATTGAATCTGAATAAAACCTAATTCGTTTGTTTCACGCTTCTCAAAAACTATCAACCAATTGACACTGCCCTAAAAATACATACCTCTGAATGTCTACAAAAGAAGCAATGTGATTGCCCTTCGATAAAAAAAAATCAAAGTTAAAATATATTGGTGTAGTTCTGCATCAGCATATGAGATGGGACGAACAAACCATATATGTTACAAAGCTCACTCACAAAATGTATAATTTGAGAGAAATCCTAAACATTGAAAATCTAATGACGGTATATAGACCTTTGCAGAATCAGTTATTAGTTATTGTATCTCCGAGTAGGATGGCAAATTTCACTGCAACCTGTACAGTCTCCAAGCCGTGCAAAATATTATAATCAAAACTCTACTCAACAGAACAGCTCTATAAAGAAACCAAGTTGTTTAACATAAGATATATTCATATTCATCACTGTCTTATATGGATGTATAATAATAAACATCTTTACTATAGCGAAAAGATAAAAAATACTAGGTCTATCGAAAATTTCAATGTAGTTATTCCCATTCTTGAAAAAACTCATACACAACGAACAATTTTCTATTTCGGGACTGAATTTTACCATATACTAGATCGCAGTTTGAAAGAAAACCTCTCATTTAATAAATGTAAAACTAGTATAAAACAGTAATGAAGTTACTAAGAAAAATATATATGGTTGATCAAAAGTCAGTTTATGTATCTGGATGAAGACTGACATTAAATATTTGTACGTATGTAATTTGTGTATGTATATAAGTTTATATGAACTAACCCCATCTTTGTAATATAAATGGGAATATAGACATGGATTCTTGCCACATCAACCGCTCCAAAGACTGAAATGTAAGATTACAGAAAAAAAAATTAAAACAAATAATGAATCATATATCAGAGAAGGCGAGACAAGGAAGAGAAAATAAGGTATAAAATTAAAAAAAAACAATACCTGAAATAAAAGAATGATTCATGATCTCCTTTAGCAGCTTCGAGAAGCTTGAACATAGTCACTATATGGAATATTACAGATAGATATTAAGCAATTTTCATGAACCTATTTGGGTATTTTCAGTTTCTCCATTCTGGAAAAATTTGAATTGTTCTTGTGAACTTTATACAGGTGTGAGAACGGTGAAGTTTTCAGTTTCCTAGGATAAGTTTCTACGTAAATTCAAATTAGTTTTTACAGGGAAAAATGTTCTATTCGTCAGTAACTCAACATATTTAATGATTTTGCGTAAATGGAGCAACGAGATTATACAGATACTTATCTTCATGTTTCAAAAGCTAAAAATCTGCGCCCGTTTCCAGAATTGGAAAAATTCTAATAGATTTACAGTAATTTTTTTGTTCGCTTCATTTTCATACATCGTTTGATATCCGTCAAGATTGTTTGGTTTTTCTACACTTGTTGAGCATTCTCTATTTCAATTTTGATTCTTCTCAAATTGTGGAAAATGAAAATACCCAAAAAAGGTGAATGAAAAACTTTAATTTCTTAAAAAAAACTTTCGTTCAATCATTGTTTTATTCGATTGAGTAGACTAATTTTCGACATTTATGGCTTGACACGTTTCAAGGTCAAATCGACGAAAAATGCTGATTACGAGTTATTTTCAATACAATTGTGATGAAAACCTTTCATTAATAGAAAATAACCATTTTCAAATAATGATTTTGGAATTTTTGAATGATGACATATCTTACATATTTAGTTCAGTATTGAGTTGCATTGAATCATTGCCTGTTACATTATTTGTAATATTCATCGGCGTTCAGAGAATTAGGTTTCAATTTGAATTTCGGGTGGCCGCGATAGTTTGAAATAATAGCATTGCTGAGAATTTTCGTTTCAGTGATTGTCAGAATTTTTTTCAAAGAGAAAACACAAGCAATACAGAAAAATCCTCAAGGCGCTTCAAGAGCGATGCCTGTGCAAAAGTGGCGGTTCACATGGGATTTGAATCGCTGGAGATTGAATACATTTAAAAAACGTTCTCAGGAAGTTCTTCCCACATGAACGTAGTTCTCCAAATGAGACTTATTGAACAATAAGTCCGAAGTGTACTACGTTGAACTTCAAAACGATGAGCAGCCACAGTCCGTCGTGTATTTTGATATGTGCCGCTCTCGGTGGAATCAAATGTGCCAAGTCACTTGAACACTTCCCATGAGTGTATCTATAGAAGAGAGACAAATCTCCAACCTTTCTTCGATGTTCATAGCCGAGAATACCTACCACAGAGACAAAGACGGCCATTTTGTGTCCCTTTATCGTAGACGCATGCGTCGACTTGGTTGTCTCTACGTCATGCTCGGGCTTAGTTGTTTCCATTAGTCTGTGAGCACTGAGCAAACATAATGAGATAGGTAGTTAGTTACAAAAAGTACATACCTAACTCGGTATACATTAAAATTATGCTATTTAAGCAAGAGTTTTCAGGAGATAATTAGTTTTCAAGAATCCATCGTGAGAGAAACAGTAGAAAATTCAGCAATATTTAAGGCACTTGAACTTGAAATTAAAACAATGCTCGAACAGGACAAGCGATATCTATAGATGAGATGGCTTTAAAATCCAATCTTTCCTTTGATACAGGATGTGATGAAATTATTGGTTTCGAAGATATTGGAGAGGCAAATAAGAGAAATTCCATATGTAGAAATGTTCTCGTTATTATGGCTAGAGGACTTTATTCTCCCTGGAAACAACCCATTTTTTTTTCATTGAATCACAGCCACCAGCAAAAAATCTACGTGATATTTTGGATGAGTGCATTTCTGAATTATCCAATATAGGTAGGTCTGCATGTTGATAGCATTGTGAGTGACATGGGCTCTAACTTCTATGAATTGTCAAAGTTATTAGGGGTCACTTTACAAGAATCTGAATTTGAGCTCGGTGGTAAAAAACATTCATTTAATTTTGAAGCCAAAAGTACATCTTGGTCTTTTGTGCGCTCTTTTCATGAGCAAGACATAGGGCAATTTTATAGATTAGCAACAAATCTTACCAAATCACATATCAATCCACACAATTTTGAAAAAATGAAACGGAGTCTTTCAACACAAGTTCTAAGCCGTACAGTTGCCAGTGGAATGAATGCATTCGAGGCAATGAACTTACTTCCTGCTTCTTCTTTTGGTACACTACACGTAATAGAGACATTCAATAACCTTTTTGATTTGCTGAATTCGTGTTCTTTACGACATTCCTATAAATACAAAAACGTTTCAGAAGGTTCGAAATTCCAATTAGATTTTTTTGAAGAGGCTCTAAGGTTTTTGAAAAATCGTGAAATTTTCAATTCAGAGGACAAAAATGTCAGAAATCGAGTCAGATTTAGAAAATGTTGGATTTCCATGAATTTCCATGAATAGTGTAATTAAAATATGGGATGAGCTTTCAAAATCAAATTATAAATATTTAAAAACGAGACGACTCAATTCAGATTGTCTTGAAAATTTTTTTGCTGCTGTAAGACAACAATGCGGAAATAATGTTAATCCGACCCCCATACAAGTTCAAAGGGCATTCCGGAAGTTGTTTTGCCAAAATTATTTTCATTCCAATCATATGAATTGTAAGAATGATTTAGATGATTTATTAATCAGTATACAATCCACAAACGTAAATGATATATTTATATCAGATGAGAATCACTTTTCTCCAGCCCTTGCCCTTCCGGATTATGATTATAAAAATGAAGATGTATGTTCTCAGAATTCATTCATTTACGTTTGTGGATACATTTTAAAAAAAGCTCTTCAAGTTCAAACATGTTATGTGTGTCACTCTTTCAGCACGAAGTGCAGGACTTTGGATGTAAATCGTCTGTTGAGCTATTTTAAAGATTATACTACGGAAAAAAACATGTTTGGAAATTTGCGCTTACCACCAGATGAATTCATTAATTTCATATATCAGTTGGAATGTTTATTTAACAATCGATTTTCTGAAATTTCTACTGGGGGAGCAGTTTCGAATATATTATTCAACCTAATGGCGGATGTGGATTTCCTTCATCCTTGTGAAAATTTTCCAAAAATGTACATAAGAATGAAAATTTTTTATAGTATCAAATATACTGACAAAGATACCAATAATACCAAAGGTAAAACTGTAAAAAGGAAACTTAAGATTTTGTCACATTTTTAAATTAAGGGGTTTTGGTAAAATATCTTGTTTCATTATTTTTTCATTCGAAACCTTACTTAATTAGAACCCTCAGATTGATTATATTGATGTTGTTAATGAAAGTTTAAGTTAAGATTACATAAAATATGAAAAGTTACTTCTATTCATCCTTACTGGACTTATTTATTTCAGAGGATATAAAATGATTATATAATATAAGCATTATTCTATTATTATAACTTTATTTTAATTCTATATCTAATGAATTGGATTTACAAAGTAAAGTAATTTAATTTATTTCTTGAAAGCCGATTCATCATAAATGATAATAAATTGGCAACATAGTTGAATATTCTCTATTATTACTGCGAAATTTGTTCAATTAGCAATATAAAAATTGAATGGAGTAAGATTCCCTTCAGACTATAATTTTATATTTCACAGTGAGCCCACGTACTATACTAGAACGTAAGAGTATCTATTTTAATTAGTGTATATCGCTGAGAGGTCATTTTTCTCAGTGAACCAGGTTGTTTATCACTCAAAATCTTCGGTTCGGAGTTGGGACACCGAACATCAAAGGATCCGACGTTAATGTCGCTTCTCTGTGGTAGGTATTCTCGGGTTCATAGTATCAAGATTGTAAGTGATGTTCGCGTCTCCAATCAGTCGGGTGGTTCTTTTCTAGACGGAATCCAGCAGCTTCAGAGTATGCTTAAGGGCGCAGCTCCATACATGAGAACAGTTCCCCAAGAAAGGTCTGATCTGAGCTTTACAAAGCATCGAAAGTTGCTGAGGTATTGTAGCATGAAAATTTTCGCTACTTTATTTTGTAAATGAATAAAAAAGTTTTAGAGACTTCACTCCGTGGTGACCTACCCTCAGCGAACGAGAAAGTAACAAACATAGATATGAAAAGTTGGTTGTCTAACCTCATCTATAGAAACCTTAGAAAAATCCCATTGCTAATCTCGAATGTTTTGGTTATGGATAATGTTCACAAGGAGTGTCTTCGAGTTGAAATTTTCTGTTTAATTTTAATTGTCAGCTGTTTGATGATATTTCGACTGTCAACTGTTTCATTTTTCGTCAGTGTAGCCAGTTTAGCTTTAGGGGGTGTCTGACCAGATACAACCAAACATACCATTACTTTATTCTGTTCAGATTGGTCCTTCATGCATGGAATATGCAAATATTGATAGGTCAAAACGCTAGTACCCTATCTTCCGAAAAGAAGAAGAAGAAGAAAAGGAATTCTTTTCGGATCAGTTAGGATGGTAGATTTCGCGAAAACAACAGGTGTCTGCCCTACAGGTACTTCTGGTTTTGTTCGGCTGACGAATCCTGAATTTGTTAAATGATCCTTAGTGTATATTTCGTTCTACCCATCCTATTATTAACCACTACGTCCTGGCTTTTGATAGAGGCCTATATTGAACATTTACGACAATTTGATGTTTGAATACTTCGTACCACGCCAACGCCTTTTTGCTACAAGATAAAACCCTTCACGGAAGGGTTGTTGTACACGGAGGATTTTCACCCAGGGAATTGTCACGGTTTCTGTTCTGGTTGGTTATCTCCAAAGCTTTGGTTTAACCCCTCGTCTACATTTCAAGGATATTTTTGGTATTATGGTTCCAATAGGGCTCACTTGCCCGAAGTGCACACTCCATGGTTCAGCCCGATGAACATTTGATGGCACTCAGAGAGAATAAAGCTATCGAAGTATCGCTCCACTCATCACTCCAGTCCTGGTTGTCCTGGGATTTCGTACTCAGTTTTCAAAGTGCTGTCGCCAAAGGAACATGTTTTACTTATATATTTTCATACAGGATAAAATCCTACCATTTAAATTTTCAATTATTAATGTACATTCAATCTAGATACACTCATGTTAAAGTATATGTTTTCCAACGAATATATGTAACCACCACATAGCACTATGTGCTGGGAAATTAATTTCCTAAAACATCTTCTACCTAATCAATTAACCTCTCGAAGTATCTACTTTTGAATATTATTATTAGAATCACAAGTCTTATTTCTGGGAACTTTTGCTCTGAACAATTGAAGAGTTATTAATATTAAATGTATGTATGTTTTACTATGTTTCATTTATTTATTGATTAACCTCATCAATTTGATAACATCATATAGTGAAGTCTCTTATAGTTTTGGGTATAAGAACTATTTAGTCATTACTCGGTTGCTCAACTTTCCCAGTAAGTACTCTTTGACATAGACATTTCAAAAGTTGCAGTGGCGCCCCTCCTATTTTTTGACCAGTCAATTACTGTACAATGATATACTTTTGTTTGTAAACGAACCCATAGTGCCAACCGACGAAGAGCTGCTATCTGCATTTGCTTCTTTTCATTGAATAGAAAAAGTGGTGCAGTATGTACAGTGTTCTGGTTCAGAACAGTCTTCCAACCTTTTGAGAAGCAGCCTTTGCAATTTCAGCAACATGATTGTGCATTGAATTGAACCCGGTTACTTTTACTCCATTTCCAAATCTTTACTAGATCCTCATTAAGATAAGCAACTTCCTATTGCCGGTAAAGATGTGCATCCGCAGCCGATGTCCTGAAATCCAGTCGTTGATATTCCATAAAAAAAGATGTTGTAGACAATATCGATCCCTGGGGAACACCAGCGTTGATGGTGAAAATATTCGAGAGATATCCATCGACCACCACTACAGGAAACGTTCTTTCAGGAAGCTGGAGAGCCACACACAAAAATGATCCATAGCATCGAAGTTTGGCCATCAAACCCTTATGCCACACACGCTCGAAGGCCTCGAAAATATCAATCATAACAGCTCTTGTCTCTCCATGTTTCTCGATTGCGTTATTCCAAATATGGGTGACATACGATAGAAGATCGCCTGTTGATCTTTGTTTCCGAAAGCCATATTGACGATCGCTCAAGATGTTGAAGTCTTCTACAGTGTCACCGATAAACTCCGCATCAAATGGGAAACTTTTTTATTTATCGTTTTATGTGAAATTTGATTTTGGCAGTAGATTTTGCTTAAGAAATGATGTCAAATGGCGTCTACAAAATAGGTCACGTGATTTCCTTAACCTGTCAAAATTGACATTTAAAAAAAGAAACATCGAAAAATGACATTATTCTTCAAAATATCCAAAAATATCAAAGGATAAAAACATTTTCTTTTGTAATTTTTTACCCACACACCAAGTTTCAAACCCATAATAAGTATTTTATATTTTCACTATTTTTCCGCATTCCTGCTTTTTCTACTTATCAAAATTTAAGCACACCTGTACTAAATCATTTATTTTAACTACACTCGTCACCGAATTTCTTTTTTTGTAATATAATAATATTTTAAGAGCCTTTTTGATGTGAAAAACAAATTTTGAAAAATAAAAGTTGTCAAACTTGATGCAAAGTTCATTTAGTTTCAACGGGGCTTTCCAAACTATACAGTACTTGAGTTTTTTAGTGAGCAAATGGCCTCACAATATGAATTAGAACAAAACGGAACATTAGGAAACAATATCTTAGAGTGTTTATTGTTTTTTCAACAAAAAATACAGTGGAATTTAATCTTAATTGAAAGGAACTGAAAATAAATATGTACCTATACCTAATAGCAAAAAAACACGAAAAAAAGACTCACGATATTAAATACATTACATTTCTGTATGTCTTCCATCGCGTTCTATGCAGATAATTGTCCTTCTTGATACATCTTTTATTGAGTTGCTGATACTCACAGGGTTTATGTTTAAAATAGAGTTTCTAATAACAGTTTCTAGGTGATTCACGTCACGAAAAGGTCTTTGTTTATAAACGATTTGTTTTAAGTAACCCCACAAAAAAAATCTAGTGGGGTTAAATCTGGCGACCTAGGCGGCCATATTTGCTCCATATTTCGTCCAATATCTTTGCCCCTGAACATTTCTAATAGTTTCTCTTTGACTTGTCTTGAACTATGAATAGGAGCCCCGTCACCTTGATACCACAGACTGTGTCTTATTTCAACCGGCATATTGTCCACTATATCACTGATCTCAGTATTTAGAAATTGCAAATAATCCTGAGAAGTTAAATTGTGTCTAAAAAAGAATGGTCCCATTACCTGATTATTTAAAACACCGCACCACACATTTGTTTTGAATGAATATTGGTCCCGACATTCTATCACAAAATGAGGATTTTCCTGAGCCCACCACCTACAATTCTGGGAACTGACTACGCCGTTCGATGTGAAGGTAGCTTCGTCGGTCCATAGGATTTTGTAAGGAAATTTTCTGTTTAATTCTACTTCTCCTTGGTACCAGAAAGAGAAATCTAGTCGAACATCGAAAACTTCAAGGTATTTATAAATTTGGGTTTATAGGGTTTGAATTTATTTTTATGTAAAATTGCTCTTACGCTTTCTCTTTTAACGCCAGTTCTATCTACAATATTGGTAATACTTGATTTTCCCTGTTCGATAACATCCAGGCAGACAGCCAACTGAACCTCATCATTATTGCGTGATGGATTATGACGTTTTTTAAAAGTATTTTCAACTGAACCAGTCAGTTTGAATTTTTTTAAAATCCTACTTACAGTGGATTGCTGTACATGTCTACCAGGATGTCTTGCGTTAAAAATATCAGCCACTTGTCGATGCAATGTGTTTTCACCACAAATTAGCACAATTTCAATTTTTTCTTGTAAAGATAACATATTATTTTAATTTTCATACATTACATTGAACTAACGGGCATTAATTTATTCAGTGACAGTGACGTTTTCTAAAACACATTATGTAGTTTCATATTTTTTCACAGCCTACCCAGTTTTTTTAATTAGTGTTAGCGGAGTAGGTAAATGTAAATACTATGAGTTTTTTTCTTTTATTGAATGGGCTTCAAGAATCACGAAATGATGTTTCCTAATGTTCCGTTTTGTTCTAATTCATATTGTGAGGCCATTTGCTCATTAAAAAACTCAAGTACTGTATAGTTTTGAAAGCCCCGTTGAAACTAGATGAACTTTGCATCAAGTTTGACTACTTTCATTTTTCAAAATTTGTTTCTAACATCAAAGAGGCTCTTAAAATATTATTATATTACAAAAAAAGAAATTCGGTGACGAGTTTAGTTAAAATAAATGATTTAGTACAGGTGTGCTTAAATTTTGATAAGTAGAAAAAGCAGGAGTGTGGAAAAATAGTGAAAATATAAAATACTTATTATGGGTTTGAAACTTGGTGTTTGGGTATAAAATTACAAAAGAAAATGTTTTTATCCTTTGATATTTTTGGATATTTTGAAGAATAATGTCATTTTTCGATGTTTCTTTTTTTAAATGTCAATTTTGACAGGTTAAAGAAATCACGTGACCTATTTTGTAGACGCCATTTGACATCATTTCTTAAGCAAATTCTACTGCCAAAATCAAATTTCACATAAAACGATAAATAAAAAAGTTTCCCATTTGATGCGGACTTCATGTTCCATAAATTCAACAGACCATTCTATTGGTGATTTTAAAACGAAATGTTCATATAAACATGGGTCCGCAAATCTTTCGTTCCCAAGATACAGGGTGTTGAAATAAAAGTAAAAAAAAAGTTATTCGTAAATATCTTAAACATCCTTCACCTAATTTTATTGTAATTTGGCAATGGTATTTATAACATTAAGGAGCTAATTTAGCCCAAACGTGATTCAATTTATTGAGTCCAGTGGCGTCTGGAGCGAAATTTGAACGAATATTTTTGACTTTATAATGTACGCCACTGACTTTTGTGCAATTTTATTATTTCTTTGAATTGAGCAATTAGAAATACAACTTTTTTGTCTCTTGAATCTTGCTTAGTTTTTAAGAAAAAAAGTCGACCTAATTGCATATCCCTGGACCTCACAAGGAATAATATGGGGAATTAAATGTTTCTTTTGGAAATTATTATTTTTACAATTTTTCATTACTAATTATGTAACAATTACAACAAATATTAAATAACATTAACATCTAGATCAGGTGTCTCCAAACTTTGAAGCCTTCGGGCCATAATGATTTTTTGCAGTTTGTTCCAAGGGGTAATTTCTGCCCTTAACTATATTTCTAGACTAGGATAGTGCATGACCTAAGCAAACCCACGGTTTTTTGCATTTCAATTATTATTGTGTATTGTGACATTTAACGACATCTAGTGGCGAGTAGTGGTATTATGTACTATCTTATTCAGATACCCGCTAGATGGCATTAGGGGTAATTGAATATTTGGAATTACCGCGTTGGTTCGAGAAAGTTCTGGTTCTAGCTAGTGTATTCCGATCACTTCGAGATGGCAGTAATAATTGCATATAAAATGGCTAGCGGCGCAACTGCGAGTTAGTCTGCGTAGGAAAGGCGAAGGAAGCGAAACTGTCTATTGTGCAATAAAGTAACACCCGTCAATAAAAGTATCTTGATTTGACTTGTTGTTTTATGTGTGATTTGTTAGTATGGAAAAGAAGCGAAAAATCGATAATTAATGCAGAACGTTCCAAAAAAAATGAAACTTTCAGTATTTTGTGATTGAGTCCAGTAATAAGGCGCTATGTTTAATTTGTAATGAAACCATAGCTGTTCTCAAAGACTATAACATTAAACGACACTATGAATCGAAACATCTTCAAAGTTTGTTTGAAGGTGATTGACAATGTTTCGTGATGAATTTCACTAGTTCGGACTTCCATTGTCTACTATATAAAATGATTTGATATCCCTGAAACAAGTAAAAAAGAATAATTAAAAAAGAATAGTTGAAAATAACAATTATATTAAGCAACAATAAACCTGAAATGAAATGATAGTGAAATAATCTACAAGTAAAAATATAATAATTGAATAAATAAAAATTGAAGGAATGCAAAAAAGAAAATAATAAAAATAAAGTGTCGAGATTCCAAGTCACGACGTTTCGATTGTTGGTATCTACAATCGTCTTCGGGTGATGACTGGACTGATTCCTCCGAGAGATGACTATTTTATAGGTCGTTGAAATACTTTCACTTTCTCTACTTTCCATTTTCCGCTTCACTGATTCCGTGAGGGATGACCGTTTTGGCGGGAGTTGGTCATTTTTCGTTTGATGATGGGTTTCCATATGTTTCGTATATCTACGCTGGCCTGGCTGAATACGTTGTTGGACAACATGTATGCGGCTTCCTTAAATTTTCTCCTGAACCAATGTTCCTCTCTGTGCAAGATCTCAGCTTGGGACCACTCGATGTTGTGTTGATGGGTCCAAACATGGTCTGCTATTCCTGATTTGCTGGTTTCTCCTCGCTGTGTATGCTTCTTGTGCTCGGCAATGCGAACATTCAATGGCCTCTTAGTTTCACCAATATAGGATTTTCCGCACTCACAGGGTATCCGGTAAATGCAATTCTTGGAATCGCAGTCCGCGTTTGGTTGCCTGGTTTTCGTGAGGCTGCTACGGATAGTGTTACCGGATCTGAAACAGGTTCTAATGTTGTACTTGGAACCAATTCTTCTTATCCTCTCCGATAATCCTCTGATGTAGGGAAGTGCAAGCACTGGTTGTGACGGATTCTCCTCCTTGCGAGGCTCCTGCTGTCTTTTAGCCAAAGTCTTTTCTACCATCGCTTTGGAGTATCCATTCCGCTGAAGATCATTTTTGATGATGTCTAGTTCCTTCTCGAGACCTTCCTTTGTATTACAGAGCCCAAAAGCACGGTCTAATAGAGTCTTTATGATTCCTCTTTTTGTCGATTGATGGTGGTTGGACTCGTGGTTCAGATACTGTCCCGTATGAGTGGGTTTTCGGTATACAGATGTTTCCCACTTAGTGTCGGTCCTCTTCACCAAAACGTCTAAGAATGGCAATTCATTGTGGATTTCCTTCTCCATTGTGAAAGTGATGGAAGGTCTCACGCTGTTGATGTGTTTCAGAAAGGCGTCTAGTTCAGTATTCCCATGGTTCCATATTATGAAGGTGTCGTCAACATATCTCAATCAGACTCGAGGTTTCTTGCCCCCAAACGCGGACTGTGATTCCAAGAATTGCATTTACCGGATACCCTGTGAGTGCGGAAAATCCTATATTGGTGAAACTAAGAGGCCATTGAATGTTCGCATTGCCGAACACAAGAAACACACACGGCGAGGGGAAACCAGCAAATCAGGAATAGCAGACCATGTTTGGACCCATCAACACAACATCGAGTGGTCCCAAGCTGAGATCTTGCACAGAGAGGAACATTGGTTCAGGAGAAAATTTAAGGAAGCCGCATACATGTTGTCCAACAACGTATTCAGCCAGGCCAGCGTAGATATACGAAACATATGGAAACCCATCATCAAACGAAAAATGACCAACTCCCGCCAAAACGGTCATCCCTCACGGAATCAGTGAAGCGGAAAATGGAAAGTAGAGAAAGTGAAAGTATTTCAACGACCTATAAAATAGTCATCTCTCGGAGGAATCAGTCCAGTCATCACCCGAAGACGATTGTAGATACCAACAATCGAAACGTCGTGACTTGGAATCTCGACACTTTATTTTTATTATTTTCTTTTTTGCATTCCTTCAATTTTTATTTATTCAATTATTATATTTTTACTTGTAGATTATTTCACTATCATTTCATTTCAGGTTTATTGTTGCTTAATATAATTGTTATTTTCAACTATTCTTTTTTCAATTATTCTTTTTTACTTGTTTCAGGGATTTCAAATCATTTTATATAGTAGACAATGGAAGTCCGAACTAGTGAAATTCATCTTCAAAGTTACTCCAATCTTTGTTTACCAAAGCGAATACTGAACAAGAGTTTGCAACTCGCGCCAGCTTTCGTGTGGCTCTTGAAATCGAAAAACGTGGCAGACCATTCACCGATGGAGAAATGATAAAAGAATGCAGTAGTCGAAGAAATATGCCCCGAAAAGGTAAATTTATTTAAAAGTGTCAGTTTGTCAGCAAACACGGTGACTCGGAGGAAAATATATCATCTCAACTGTCTGACAGATGGATGAGTCAATGGATGTGTCAGATAGTGCTCAGGTGTTGATTTTTATTCGCGGAGTAGATGAAAGCTATGAAGTGTATGAAGAACTTCTTGATATTGATAGTATTCACGGCACGACAACTGGGGCAGATATTTTTAAGGGAGTTGAAAATGCCATTAATAAAAAGAACCTTCGACGAAGAAATTTGAAATCTATAACAACTGATGGAGGCAAAAATATGTATGGTAAAAATAAAGGAGTGGTTGCACTTGTGTTAAAGGCTGTAGAAAATGATGGTGGTTCAAAATCATGCGTTTAAGCTTTCTCAAAATCCTTTTGATTCTGACATTGAAACCCTGGCTCCGGAAGTCCAAATGAAAATTATTAATTTACGGTGCAGTGATATGCTTAAGAACAAATATCAAAATTCATCTCTGTTGGAATTTTATAAGAGCCTTCTACTAGAACAATTTGATAATTTGCATAAATTCGCTCGTGGGTTGTTGTTTTTGGTACTATTTACTTGTGTGAGAGAACGTTTACCAAGATGAAGTAAACAAAGAATGTTTACAGATCTCAATTAACCGATGAGCATATTAAATCTCTTTTGATAATTGGTACAAGTAAAATTGATCCAGAACCACAAAGTATTGTCGGTGGAAAATCACAATTACATAAATCTCATTAGTGTTTTTGTTTTACTGTGATTCATTTCAATTATTTGTTAGTCATTAATATGCTTAAATTCAGATACTTAAGTTAAGTTTTCTTTGTCATCATTTCTGTAGTTAAGTTCTACCTTGCATGTGAATAAAACCGAGTAACTATCATTCTGTGTTTTCTTCTTCTACTTATCACAGCAATAGTAACAACAATAAGGTAATCATTGGCTGTCGCGGGCCAGATTGAGGACAGTAAATCATTGGCTGTCGCGGGCCGGATTGATGACACTGGCGGGCCGGATTTGGCCCGCGGGTCGTAGTTTGGAGACCCCTGATCTAGACTAACGAATTTCACTAAATTAAGTGTTGGAAAAGGCCACCTTCGGCCACCGTCTAGCCGCCGCATTATTGAATTTCGCACTCTTCTGAAAATACCATAAATGATAATCAAGGGTTGCCTTGGAAAACGATTGCAGCATTTAATACACAACTTGACAGATGTTCCAACTTTATAAGCTCTTGATTTATTATTGTTATAAAAAGTGTGTCTAGTGGTTATTTTTCGAACCATTTTTGTACCTGCAACGGTACCAACAATTCAAATTGAAGAAGTTGTTTTAAAGGAGATTGAAGTAAATCCTCATACCAGTACTCGGAAAATAGCTGAAGAACTGAATATTACCTATGGCAGATTTTAAGAGCCCAGCAGCTATATCCTATCATCATGCAACGTGAGCAAGCTCTATTGCCCAGATATTTGCCTGTGAAACTAGCTTTTTCTAATTGGTTGTGCAGTAAAATAAGAAGAAATCCAGGTTTCCTAAGTCGAATATTGTTTACAGATTAAGCTTGTTTTTCTCGCAATTCAATTATCAACTTCCATAACAATCACATTTGGGACGGAAACAATCCACACGCCTTGATAGAAAATAATTTTCAAGAACATTTTTTTTATTTTATATTTGGGTGGCCCATGGCCACCTCGCTCACCTGAAATGAATCTCCCAGATTATTTTCTCTGAGGACACCTCAAAGCGTTGGTATACAAAACTGCTATTCAAAGTGAAGAGGATTTACTGAATAAAATCAATAATTCATGTGACATAATAAAAAATACGCCAGGTATTTTCAGAAGAGTGCGAAATTCAATGATGCGGCGGCTAGACGGTTGTATTGAATCCGATGAAGGCCATTTCCAACACTTAATTTAGTGCAATTATGTTAATGTTATTTAATATTTGTTGTTATTGTTACATGATCAGTAATGAAAAATTGTAAAATTAATAATTTCCGAAAGAAACATTTAATTCCCCATATTATTCCTTGTGAGGTCCAGGTCGACTTTTTTTCTTAAACACTAAGCAAGATAAGAAAAAAATTCAAGAGACAAAACAGTTGTATTTCTGATTGCCCAATCCAAAGAAATAATAAATATTGCATAAAAGTCAGAAGCGTACATTTTTAAGTAAAAAATATTCATTAAAATCCCGCTCGAAACGCCACTGGATAAATTGAATCGCGTTTGAGCTAAATTAGCTCCTTGATGTTATAAATACCATTGCCAAATTACAACGGATTTAGGTAAAGGATATTTAAGATGGAGTAGTAGAAAGCCAAAAACTTTCTTTCCCAAAAATCAATCACTCCTAAAAATATAACCCCTTCAATTCAAATATTTAGGATATTTACGAATAACTTTTTTTTTTATTTAAACACCCTGTATCTTGAGAACGAAAGATTTGCGGACCCATGTTCATATGAACAATTCGTCTTAAAATTACCTAAAGAATTGTCTGTTGAATTTATGGTACATACCTAATTAACACTCTGTATTTAAGTATATGGTGCTTAACGGCTTTCTCCATAATTTTCGATATCACTGATAGTAAAGCGATTGGTGTATAGCTATTTGGAAGATTTTTATTTCCCTTCTTGGGAATTGACTGAATGCGAGCAATCTTCCAACAAAAAGAAAAAACCCCTTTCTTGTAAGATAGGTTGAAAAGTCTGCAAAATACCGGTGCAAGTTCATTAGCGTACTTTTCAGTTACGATGATGGGCACTTCATCAGGACCAGACGCTTTGTTGATATTGAGCTGTTTCACAATTCCCCTGACTAGACAATGTCGAAAAGTAATTTCCGGCATTGCGAATTCTATTGTGAAAATAGTGAGTGGTGCCTTTCCCAGAAAATTGACTGTGGAGTGGGATGCAAATTGTTCAGCTAGTAGATTTGCTTTTTCTATAGGTGTTGTTGCAACTGAACCATCCGCTTGTTTCAGTGAATTGTGAATTCTGTGAAGTTTTGATTAACAGCTTCAGCTAACGACCAGAAGGTTCTAGACCCGTCGGGATTGCCAAACAGTTTCTCCCTTATTCTCCAATTGTGAAGTTCTTTGCATTCATTTATTAAGAGTTTGCAGCTGTTGCAAGCATTCGGAAACAGAGTTTGGTTTTCGGCACTGTGATTTTTGCGCCGCCGCCGGTAGGCGAGATTTTTGAAGGCAACAGCTTGCTCACAAGTTTTGTTGAATCAAGGTTTTCCGTTAGAAGTTCGTTTCATTAAAGAGAAATACATACATCAATGGATGATAGAATAACTTCCGTGACTTCAGAAGCACAAGTTGATGGATAATTAGAGCTGAAATAAATATCTGGCCAGGATAAATTTTTAAAATGGTCTTGAAGGTTTCCCCCACTCAGCAGATCCGTAATGCCAAACTTTGCGCTGCTTAGATTGTTCCCCAGCATTTATCGGTAATTCTCTCAACACTGAAATGAGTTTGTGGTCAGAAGATCCTAATGGAGAGCTTACGGTAACTGTGTAAATTTCTGGATTGGTTGTTAGGTGTAGATCCAGAAGATTAGCATATTCTCCATCATGGTCAGGAATCCTGATTGGCTCAATAATATTCTGAGTCCGCTGCTCATTGCAAAAGCTTCAGTTTTGCGACCTTGTTCATCGATGATATTTGAGAATTTGAGCTATTCGATATCCTTGCCATTGAAGTCACTGAATATGAAAATTTCGGTACTGTGATGATTTATTTGCAGAAAGTCAATGGTGTTTGCAAGTGAAGAGAATAGTATCCTATACTGTGTATAGGTAGGTGGTCGATAAACGCAGCATATGAATTTAGTGATCTTCTGATGAAAAGAGATATTCCAAAGTTACGTCTGATTCGGGAGTGAAAATCATAGGTGGGATAAAGAAAATTGATGGAATTTGTGGAAGCACTGACTTTGGTTTCAGTGAGTGCAAGAATATGAGGACTATTCATTAGCAGATGCTGAGTTTATATTTGTGATGAATCCTCTGATATTACAGAAATCGATTTCAAAGTTGCTACTACTGTAGTTAGCAACCACAGTGTTAGTTGAAAATTTCAAATCTATGACATTTTTCATGAAGTAAGTAATGCTTTTGAAGCAATCGCTACTCAAAGAACCAGTGTCTTCACAGTTTCCCGTGAAGTCAATAACAATTTTTATGTCACTCTTCGAAAAAGTATGAATTTTGAGACGGTTTTTTGTTGGATAATCAGCCAATGCTTCCATAACTCACACCTTCCTACCTATCACATTTGATCAGATCCATAACTCACTAGCTTGAGGCCAATCACATTCAAGAAAATTCATAACTTCACAGTTGTGTTTCAATTATTCGCAATAGCAAGTGAACTACATAAATTCACTTACTCAAAAATATTTTGCTAATCAACGTCAAACGTAATCACTGAATTGACAGTTTGCAACAAGAAATGGAAATGAAAACAAAGACTCAAACAGAGACAACTAGTATGCCTCTCCAGAGAATTGTGGTGTTGCAAATGATTGATATGTTTTAAAAGTTCATCGCATAATGACAAAACGAAAGTAGCTGGAAATTCAAATAGTTTGTGTCAAACTGATATGCGTACATTATTGTGGAGTGATTGATGGAACACAAAACTTGAAATAACAAATCATTTTCGGACTATTCGAAATTATATACAATAGCAATAAGTTCTCAGCTTTATATAAAATTCAATGATATTACTCTTATTCGCGATATCTTCCACAAATGAATTTTATTTCGGAATATTCCTGGTGAATCTCGTGCAAAGAGTATGGTACTATACTGGAACGAAATCCATTACCACGGGCAATGACCATATTTGTTGCTTGATGAATAATATACTATTATTTCACTTATTACGTTTGGTTATGCATCTCACTTAAATGGGTAATTATTAGGAGAAACTGTTTGAGTCTGATGGCTCCAACTCAGTTGGAGTTTTGTGGCTATCTGACAATGACTTGGTTTTAAGAAAACAACCCGCAAAAGTACGAAAACGCAAATATACTGCAATGCTTACTGATCACTCAAAAAAGTGGCAATTGAGCAATAAGGAAATATATGAAAATGATAGTAGATACGATAAAAAGTAAAAAGATTTTGAAATAATCCTATTTCAGCTGCCTCGTATACGATGAGGTTTATTGAGATAGGCAAATTGGAATGGGATCAGTACTCACCATCTGAGCGTTTTCAAATTAATGGAACTATTTTATAAAGACACGGTCAAAGCGGATCTCTCAAAGTGGATGCTGTTTTCACTCTGCCTGGTCATATGATTCCATAGAAATATGTATTTATGATTTTTTTTTCGAAGATGGTGAGAAGATATAAAGAAAAGAAAGCATGAGGGAAACTAAATTCATATAGAGCGGGTGAATCTATCAATGCTTACTGATCACTCAAAGAAGTGGCAATTGAGCAATAAGGAAATATATGAAAATGATAGTAGATACGACAAAAAGTAAAAAGATTTTGAAATAATCCTATTTCAGCTGCCTCGTATACGATGAGGTTTATTAAGATAGGCAAATTGGAATGGGTTCAGTACTCACCATCTGAGCGTTTTCAAATTGATGGAACTATTTTATAAAGACACGGTAAAAGCGGACCTCTCAAAGTGGATGCTGTTTTCACTCTGCCTGGTCATATGATTCCATAGAAATATGTATTTATGAATTTTTTTTCGAAGATGGTGAAAAGATATAAAGAAAAGAAAGCATGAGGAAACTAAATTCATATAGGGCGAGTGAATCTATCAATGCTTACTGATCACTCAAAAAAGTGGCAATTGAGCAATAAGGAAATATATGAAAATGATAGTAGATACGACAAAAAGTAAAAAGATTTTGAAATAATCCTATTTCAGCTGCCTCGTATACGATGAGGTTTATTAAGATAGGCAAATTGGAATGGGTTCAGTACTCACCATCTGAGCGTTTTCAAATTAATGGAACTATTTTATAAAGACACGGTCAAAGCGGATCTCTCAAAGTGGATGCTGTTTTCACTCTGTCTGGTCATATGATTCCATAGAAATATGTATTTATGAATTTTTTTTCGAAGATGGTGGATGCTGTTTTCACTCTGTCTGGTCATATGATTCCATAGAAATATGTATTTATGAATTTTTTTTCGAAGATGGTGAAAAGATATAAAGAAAAGAAAGCATGAGGGAAACTAAAGTCATATAGGGCGGGTGAATCTATCAAAGGGTTAGCAAAAAAATGCATAAACCACCCTACATAGGATAACCGCCATCCTATATTCACCTCTAATCTAGAAATTGAAATTGTCACTCACCTACAATTATGAACACAGTGTTTTCCGGTTTTATTCGGGATTAATTTATGGCACTCGTAATTCATTTGAGTATGGAAAACACAACGATTTGAGAGCTGAAATGAAAATGGAAAAGCTGTAGATGGATGCTTGCAAAGACTATTATAACGTCACACCAACTTGGCGCTTAGAACTCCAGAATTTACACCTGTGACGTGAGCAAGGGAATTCAATCTCTTCGAAGTGAGCTATTTGATGAAAATCTCTATTCTGACAATGACAAAAATTGTATCGAAGCCCCCATACTATACAATATGGACGAGACAAAGATCTCAATGACTCCAACTGTTCTCTTCGTAAAGGAGAAGAAGCAAGTAGGCATAATTGCAGGCGTAGTACGATTGACAACCGTCATCAGGTGCTGTGATGCAGCAGGTATTCCTCCACTTCTTCTTATTTCCGTAACGAAGAAGATTCAACTATGGAAGTCCGCTAGGTACTCAAGAGTTATGCCAACAGCAGACAAAAAGGTGATATTACTATTAGACAACCGTGAAAGCCACAAGTACTATTCTGCACTTGAGTACCCCATCAACAATAACGTGGTGATATCATCATCAGCGCCGCATACTACTCATAAAATGCAACCTATATATGTTGCTGTTTACTGAACACTTTCTTTTTAAGAGATTATCAAAATTTTTCAAAAATATTACCCCGTCGACATCGTTAAATAGTAGGCTGTTGTTGGGTTGTTGGCACCAGCTCTCCTTAAAACTACCGTAGCCATAAATTTAGTTCATGGACTCAAACGATTCGAAATTTGGCCTGTGCACAAGCGCGATTTTGATGATAAGCATTTTGCCTTCCCAAGGTATTTGCAAACAAAATTTGAATAATCAGACGTCAGATGAAGTAGGAGTTGTGGATTGTCTCAAGTCTCAAGGTGACGTTAGCATTGAAGACTGTCCTAGCACTCCTACGGTATCTGAAACTACAGAAGAAGCTCAGGGAAAAAATATTTCCGCCGCTTCAACTGAACCTGGATTTTCTTAGACCTACTATAGTTCTTCAGTTTCAAGACTCATTCATCCGTCTACTAAACTAACAACACGTGAATGGATGTCCATAATACTGACAGATTCTTCAATATAGAAAGAGAAGGAAATTTGAAAGAGCAAAGAAGGCTGTTATGAAGGCACTAGAGGATGTTTCGGCTGAAGCTTCTCAGAGTATCAGGAAGACTGCTGATGAAATAACTGTTTGATTGAAAGATTTTGTTAAATAACTGAAAAACTCCGCAGAAAATAATTAGTAGAAAAAATTATATCAGGTGCATTTTTTGTGGTGGAATGTACATTGAATACGATGATCAGCCAACGAAAAACTGGATGTAATAACATGGACTGAAAAGTCCCGGGCCTGAGTAAGGAAACCCATTGTTTTTTTTGTTCAACATTCTCTTCAATCACCAACGCCATTTCCATCAAGAGCCTCACAATCATTTCAGCGAGTAACATTTTTCACCGTGGAGTATTTTTTCAATGTCTGCTAACAACCAGTAGTCCCTGGGAGCTAAATCTGGCAAATTCGGTGGATGTGGGAGCAATTCGAAGTGGATATGCGATCAATTTGAACTTCAATTCATGTAGTTTTGCCATTGTTTTAATTGACTTGTGACACGTTGCGTTGTCTTGATAGAACAAAAATTAATTTTTCGCCATACACAGTCGTTTCTTTGCAATTTTGCCGTTGGCCTTCAAAGGTTCAAATAACGTAATATAATATTCACTGGAATTTCTCCTCTCAAGACAATCAATGAATATTACAACACGCACATCCCAAAATACCGAGCCATAATCTTTCCAGCCGATTTTAGTGCTTTCGGGTGCTTTGAACGAGGTTCACCAGTTGCTCTCCACTCAGATGACGATCATTTTGATTCGGAGTTAAGTGATTGATCCATGTATTATTCATTGTCACATATCGACGCAAAAATTTCGGTTTGTTATTTTCAATCATGGCCAAACACTGCTCAAAATCATCAAGACACTCATGTTTTTGGTCAACAATGAGCTCGCGCAACATCTACTTTGAATCGATCTTTCTCATAGTCAAATGCTCATCCGATATAAAGCCAAAACGTTTTTTTGATATCTTCATAATGTCAGCTAACTCACGCAACTTCACTTTTCGATCGTACAAAACAATTTCTTGACTCATTTTGACGTTCACTGCGTTCTGCATTATCGATGTCTCTACGACCATGTTTGAAGTCAGCAAACCAATGTTTAACTGTTATTTCTTATGGAGCGGAGTCCTTATAACACTTTTCAAACCATTGGTTCGTTCGAACGGTATTTTTTTCCGTCAAGAAGCAGTGCAAAATCAAAACACGATATTGTTCTTGAAACATTGTTTCTAAAATAACAGAAGTAGTGTCACTCTTAGCACAACAACTCAGAAATTTATGAGTAGAATATCATGAACTTTTAAGAGCTTCCTTTCAAGAATTAGTACCAACTGAAAAAGCGATGAATGCAATAAAACTAGCGTCATCTATGTGTTAGGCCCGAGATGTTTCAGCACAGGTAGTATAGTATTTGTATTCCGCGGTGTCATGAAGAGTGTTATTGAGATGATTTTGTATTTACCTTCCACAATCTGGGAAATGTGAAAATTATAATGACATGTGAAAGGAGTTGAAGAATAGAAAAAATTCGCAAAGGAAGAGCTGCGCATAAACCTAAATTTTATCGATCCTTGAAGACGGAAGCAGATTTTGACCTCTCAAACGATTAGTAGTGTATTTTTTTTGATTGGCAAAATTATTGAATACTGATGAATAGAACCTTTTTTTCGTGAAAAATACTTTGAATTCACGCAGTAAATTATCGGGATGAACTAAAGAGTGTTCCATTTCTACACGTGTATGAAGTATATTACAATTTCCATATTTTTCAGGTTTCAGATTTTTCAGAAGAAAATACTCAAAGAAAATTTTCCTACAAAAAAATTACTTTCGTCCAATAATTCATTAATTATTGAAAGTAAATGTTATAGAATACTATGAGTTCCTTATATGAGAATTGATTATGAATAACTGCTTTGAAGTATTCTTTCTGCTCGGGTTTTCACCTGATATCCCGTTTTGATTTTTGATTCAGTTATTGTAAAAGCATGTCCTTGTAAAATTGTAATGAAGCTACTAGAGATGGAAATAATGAAGCACGGTATTTTTGCAAAATTGGCGATCATTTTGGGGTGGAAATTACTCCATTCAATCCCTTTTCGTCCCTTCAGTTACGCTCACGACGAAAATACAAAAAGTAACATCTGAAAAGCCTTCCATTTCAATTACAATGGCTTCTCCAGAAAATAATTGAACAGAACAATTAAGAGCCTTGATTTGATGGTTGCTGAAGCTTTGAGGCGATTGCAAAAAGAAATCTTGAAGAAATATTCGATTCTTAAATGACGCCGTCGCTCGGCACTCTACGAAATTATTTACTGACGATTGTGTTCCAAACATCAGAAAATTGTCGAAAGGACGAAAACATGCAGACAATAAAGTGATAGTGTATCTTTGTTGGAAGATCGATAAAAGTCGGTCATCATTTATTCAGATGGAATACAATTTCTCTTCGATTCGAGAGATGGAATTCTGACGGTAGGTAGCCCTAGTTCGAAAAAGGAAAAGCATGAACTCAGTTTCCGCATACAGCCAGAGGTAGCAATTGTTTCGGAATTGTTGAGTAGTCAAAGGCTCACTCGATTTCGATTTCGATTCCATATAGGAAAACTATCTCGACTGTATCAGTGTTTTCAGTTCGAATCCTTTCAAATAGATATTCAGATTACTATGTTGAAGAAGAACTAGGCATATACATTGGTGAAAAGATTGAAACTTTTCTTTGAGTATTCATGCACAGCACTTGCAGCAAACCATTCAATAATTCTCTCTGTTCATCAACGACATATGATTAAATATAGATAATTTAATTATATTATTTGCTGATGGTCTGAAGGTTTTTTGTGTCGTAGAATCACCTAGTGATAATGAAATACTAGAAAATGATTTGAATAATACATGGGCTGAAAATTCCCAGGCCTATAAAAAAAGGCGTTTTGTTCAGTTAAAAATCGGCTTCATTCACCAACGTAATCTTCATTAACCCTTCATTGCATTCTGTTGCAGAAATGCAACATAACGTTCAATCAGTTGTAAGTTTCTATTCCAATAAGCAGAAGTATTCGTGCACGTTGTAACATATCTGCGAAAATGTCTGATACGGAATTTCGTACCTCAAAAAGCCCCTGAACGGCCCTGGTTTTAGTTTGAAATGTGTTTCCGTTGAGAGTGTGAGGTTAGAATTTCACTACCTGTTTATGGTGATATTTGATTTCTCTCCTAGCATTCAAGAATACGAATAAATTACCAAACCATCAGGTAAGACACATTTTATGACATCCATTAATCGTAGGCTGTTTTTTACATAATTTTTTTCGTTATGTTATAAATTTAGTTTGTTACATATGTGCAATAACTTGCGGTAAGTTAACAAGAAATGTGTTTTTAGCATGACTGCTAAGAAATACCTCTCAGATAAGGATTTGGAAGAAATACTACAGAATCTGAGTGAAAGTGAAGACGGCTATGATTTTTCTGATGATAGCATCGCAGATACGAATTTTCTGCCGAGCGATCAGGATTTGGATAATTTTGTTTCAAATTTTGAAGATCAAGAAGGTGAAAACGAATTTAACTTGGATGATACCGCCGATGAAGGAGGAATCCTTGATGAAACCCAGCAAGAAACTAATGTTGTGGAAATGACAGTATCAGTTCCTTCCACTTCAGAAAGCTCATCGAATGGGAAGAAAACTAATCGAAAGGGACAGCAGAAGGAAAAAAAAAATGATATGGAAGAAAAAAAATCTCTTACTGAATGAAACCCAGATGAAATTTGTTGGGAATTCGAGTCTTTCAGCTAGTATCATGGAATTGGATACTGCTTATCAATTCTTCACTTTGTTGTTCACCGATGATATAGTCAGTAATATTGTTGAACAGTCAAATCTATATGCAATACAGAAGGATCCCAGTAGATCTGTCAATATAACCAGTACAGAGGTGAGACAATATATTGGAATTTGCTTCTACATGTCATTGTTTCATAATATGAACACCCGATCCTATTGGTCTGAGAGCTTGGGAATTGATGCAATTAAAAAACAATGTCGGTGAATCGTTTCGAAAAGATAAAACAATTCCTTCATTTCAACAATAATGAAGCAAACAAGTCACATTCTGACAGGCTGCATAAAATAAGACCTCTTTATGATGCACTGAACAGGAACTTCTCAAAAGTTACAATGCAGCAGTACCTATCCCTTGATGAGCAAATTTGTTCTACATAAGCAAGAAATTTTCTGAAGCAATATTTACCACTCAAATCTCATAAGTGGGGGTTCAAACTCTTCGTTCTATCCTCCGTATCAGGATTTGCTCATAGAGTTGAAATTTATGCAGGTAAGAAAATGGCAATTACTCAACAAAAGTTCCTGATTTGGGTGCTAGCAGCAATGTCGTGGTTCGTTTGGCACAAATGATTCCAGACAACCTGGATCACAGAGATTACTTCGATAATTATTATACCTCGATTCCGTTGATATCATACTAAGCTGGAAGAAGAATACTGAGCCTGGGTACTGTACAGAGAAATAGGATATCGAACTGTAAGTTGCCAGATGAGAAAGCTATGAAAAAAGCAGATAGAGGTACTACATATGAATATGTTGCCTCATATAAGGGCACAGAAATTTCAAATGTTGCCTGGAAAGACAATAAAACTCCTATAAAATTTTGCTGGAGAAAAACCTCTGAGTAAAGTTCAGCGTTTTGATAGAAAGAGAAAGGAAATAATTAAAGTGGATTCCCCTTACATTTTGAAGGAATACAACCGGCACATGGGTGGTGTTGACTTGTTGGACAGTCATTTGGCATGGCACAAAATATTACTACGCAGTAAAAAGTGGTATTTCAGACAGTTCTATCATCTGTTAGATTTGACAGTGGTCAATTCTTTGGTACCTCATAAGCAGGCTTTGGTTCAGCGTTCAAGTACTGACAAATTGCAAACTTTGTCTGAGTTCAAAACAGAAATAGCAGAATGTATGTGTAGAATTGGTGCACAGCGGGAAAGAGAAAAAAGAGGTAGACCGTCCTTATCCATTGAAACAGACATTCAAAAGAACAAAATGAAGGGCCCCGCCCAACATGTACCTCCCAAAGACGTGAGACAAGATTCAATTGGACATTGGCCCATTTGGATAGAGAAGAGAGTAAGATGGTAAGTTCCACTGTACAGGAATTTCACACACAACTTGTTCCAAGTGTGGCGTTGGACTTTGTTACTACAACAAAAAAAATAATTGTTTTCTTCAGTTTCATATCACCCAAATATTGATAGCGTACACATGGTGTTGCATTTCTACAACACATAAAAAATGTATTGAAATTAAATGAATTTTTTTAATTATTTTTCCATTCATTCTCATGCAAAAACAATCCTTATGAGCGATGAACAAGGCGAATATAAAAAATCATGCAATGAAGGATTAAGAGCGACACAAGATTATTCCAGCGCCGCTGTAACATTTCAATAACACTTTTGTAGAATGGTTTATCTTTGGCCTCAGTTTCAGGAATAACCCCTTCATTCGAGCGGAATTTGTCTTCGTTGAGCCTTTTTGTGAGGTACGCGAACAGCCAGTAGTCAGTAGCCAGTTGGGAGCAATTCGAAGTGCAACTCATGTAGTTTTGTCATTGTTTTGATTGACTTGTGACACTTCGTACTGTCTTGATGAAACAATTTTTTGTCTCTGCCATATGCGGTCGTTTCTTCGCAATTTCAGCCTTCAAACGATCCAATAACGCTATTAGTCGATGAATATAACACCTTGCACATTCCAGAATACCAGTGCCATAATGTTTTCAAACGATTGTTGTGCTTTTAGTCGCTTTGGACGAGGTTCACCAGTTGCTGTTCACTCAGATAATGATCGTTTTTATTCCGGAGTATTTTTTAAGGACAAAACACTAGCTCCACAGGAAAATCCTTAAGGCGCTCCCAGAGCGGTTCTTGTGCGGAAGTTTCGATCCATTTGGAAAAACGTTCTCAGGAAGTTTAATCCAGATAAACGCAGTTCTCCAGATGGAATAGTTCATGAACAGTTTGAGGTGTATTGAGTTGAACTTCAAATCGATGAGCAGTCACAGCCCGTCGCGTATTTCTGATATGTATCGCTCTTGGTGGAATCAAATGTGACAAATCACTTGATCACTCAACGTGGAAGTATCAATAGAAAAGAGAAAAATCTCCAACCTATTTTCAATGTTTCAGACTATCAAGGTTGCACGTGATATTCGCGTCTTCAGTTAGGCGGATAGCTCTTTTCTGGATAGAATCCAGCAACTTCAGTGTATGTTTGTGGGCAGAGCTCTATACGTGAAAACAATACTCCAAAGAAGGTATGATCTGAGCTTCTAGATCCTCATTAACCCATTCGTTGCCAGTGTACTCAATTGGGTACAACCGGTAAAATGTCATATTGGTGACATCTATGAATAAGTAGTTCAATTACTGAACATTCACGCTCTTTCTCATCAGTGAACAAGAGCACAAACCTGATCAGTTTATTCAAAGCCCTATCCAATACGCGATACAACAGTACTTTGATACTTTACACAGATCGTGACTTGAAGGTGAGTTTACTATTTATATATTCGATAATTCAGGAATGTTATCTGAACGTGTATATAATAAAATGATCATTTGGGTCCTAATGAAGTTTTATGTGATGCACTTAACCTATAATTTTTGAAGTTTGAACCGTTGATAGCGATAAAGGACCTGTACCCATTTGAGTACAGTGAGTTTATCCGTTATTTTGAAAATTCCAAATTTTATTTCACATTATTTGTTACAGATAAATCCTGAAATAATCCCAACTCTATCATAAAGTGAATTCTATGGTAAACGGTTGAAATCTTTAGCACCAGCAGTCAATGACATTTGCTCATCAGAAAATACGGATGAAGTGCACATTGTAATAATTTTTCCAAATGTTGATCCACAAACAGATCCACAAATAGATAATGATAACATTCAAGGGGTGCATGTGAGGTTGAACTTCACCATTTAGGTGATGATTGGGAGGAATTAGAGATTGACGATGAAGACTGGAATATTCCATTGTCACAAGTTTGTCAGAAGACATTGGATGACAAAAAACAGGATGATAGTTTCAATAACCAGAATGAACGAATGATGTAATTGATATTGGAATGTTGGAGACCACATAGGAGATCGTATAGGAGTTGTTGAATCTGAACTATCGAATATTACTCCAGATGAAGTATTTGAAAGATTATGGAACAAAAGTGTATGGAACCTTCTGGTTCGAGAAACGAATACGTATTCAACCCAGAAAAATAATCATGGATTTTTTGTGTCAGAAGCGGATATGAAAATTTTCATTGAAATCTTGTTACTGTCAGGATATCATCGGCTGCCCCGCGAACGTTTATACTGGTGTCTTGATGATGACGTCAGAGTTTCATTTGTTGCCAATCTGATTTCTAGAAATAGATTCCAAGTGTTAAGAAAATATATCCATTTGTCGGACAATAATAACCTCGACAAAGACGACAAAATGACTAAGTTACGACCTTTGATGAACCTTTTAAATCAAAATTTTCAGCAGTGGGGAATATTCCATAAGGACCTCTCAATCGACGAGTCAATGGTGAAATACTTTGGCCATCATACAGCGAAACAATTTATAAAAGGGAAGCCAATTCGTTTAGGCTACAAAAACTGGTTGTTATGTAGTGCTAGTGGCTACTCTTACAAATTTGACACACATATATATATATATATATATATATATATATATATATATATATATATATATATATATATATATATATATATATATATATATATATATATATATATATATATATATATATATCGATTGAAGATAAAATGAGAAAAACCAAGAAAGTACTTGATAAAAATATCTGCGTAAACGCAAGCGAAACATAAATGGAACCACCTATTGGTGTGACACCCAAGTCAACTTGCCAAGTTTTTATGTCAGTGTTGGTGGTTTAACCAATCAACCGACAACTGCGGTAGCAGAAATTTGGGAAGCTAACCTGAAATGACATCGGAAAACGAATCCACATGTTCCTAGAAATTATATGAAATCTAGAAAGGTTAATGCAGTCAAGCTGCTGGAAAATAATTTCATGAAAATCAAAAAATAAATAAATAAGTACTCTTTGATCATTCCCATATTAATTTCAATTCAAGAGCCACCGGTAGACAGCTGTTTCAGCCTATTGGGCATCGTCAGTACCGGGCAGGCGGTCCGGTGGCTCTTAAATTGAAATAAATATGGGAATGATCAAAGAGTACTCATCTATTTACTTTTTGATTTTCATGAAATTATTTTCCAGCAGCTTGACTGCATTAACCTTTCTAGATTGTATATAAATTACTATTAATGTAAGTTACAAAAACGATTTGAAGCTCTATAACTTCTATTTGATTATCTGCGAGCGCTTTCGACAGCTGGTCGTGCTGTCATCCTCTAGGCACTATTCTATCTGAACGTGTCATCCTGTGTGTGTCCTTTTCTACGGTCCGAACGCCTCAATACAGGTACTTCTGTTGTTGTAGGTGAATTTGCCTGTATTTGGATTACATCAGGTACTATTCTTTGTGTTGAAACTTCTGTAGGTTTATTGTTTCTAGGAGTGTATATTGATTTGTTTAATATATTGAATGTTAGGTTTTGTTGTGTTTTGATTTGTACTCGTTCCTCGATAAGTGATTTTTGACTGTTAAATTTATGGATGTTTAAGTTTTCCCAAACGTCCATGCGGTTTCCCTTATTGACTTGTTTTATGAGTTTTATGTTCTCTGGTGGGGGAAAGTTATGTTTGTTTTGTATGGCGTGTATTGCGAGGTTTGATTTATATACTATTGGGTTTATGTATGCCTTTTTGTGTTCATCATCGTACCTTTGGATCAGTTTTTAATATCACTGGGGAGTTTTATCCCAATACCAAACCGTTATTTCAACACCTCGACACATGTTTCGATCACAAAATAATCATCTTCAACTGTTTTAAGTCTAATCTTCCATCTTTTTCAATTCAATCTTCAGTTTAGTTTTATATTCCCCTTGAAGAAGATCAATCGAAACACGTATCGAGGTGTTGAAAAGTTTTGTGACTTCAAAACAGAAAACTGAAGCAATACTGTTTTGCTTGCATTCACAATAATTTCGTTGAAATTACACCAAACTATGAAAAGGTCGCAACACCATTCAGTTCCTTCGGTGTTCGAAAATCAGTGACCCTAAAATCGAACCTTGCGGAACTCCAATTTCAACATCATAACATTGCGACCTGGTATCATACATGACTTCAACTATGTTGACTTAATGGAATTGAAAATTATTTGGGCAATTCAAGCCGTGCCTGCATCAATATCTTGCTCGAATCATAATATTAGGTTATTCAGCTAATGTTACGGGAATTATCGACTGGTATCAAACGATTTATCGCATGAAACGAAAATTATGTGTTATTTATTTGAGTGTCAAAAACAAATATTAGCACGTTGAGTGGCAATAACAAGGTTTGACATATTTGTTGTTGTTGTTGTATTTATTCATCTTTCAGATCATTATGATATTAGACATATCAATAATAAAAATAACAATAAATAACTATACAAATATAAATAAATGAACATATACCTATCAAATAAAACAAACACAATGCAAAACACTACAAGCGACATACTGATGCAAATTTTAAAATCATAGATAAAATATTATAAAACAACATATTATAATTATATACAATTGAAAGGTTTAACATAAAATTAGAAAGGAAAAGCAGTGAGAACAAATTATATCAAAACATCCCTTTGCAGGAACGCATCTAAGCTATAATAACCCCCGTTCGCCAATAATTCTTTGATATGGTTCTTGAAACTTACTAAGTGTAGGTCCTTGACATCCTGTGGTAATAAATTATAGAGTATGATGCCGTTATACCTAAGAGATTTCTTGAATGTTGAAGTTTTGTATTTTGAAACGGTCAAGTGCTTAGTTCGTGTTGCATATTTATGAGTGACTGACTCGTAATTGAAATGAACCATGTTGTATCTCACATGAAGCAGAGCTTCATAAATATAGATACAGGGTAGAGTTAATATTTTATATTATCTAAATCTCGGTGTAATGTCAAATATAATTCCCAAAATTCTTTTTTGTAGAATAAATACACGTCTTGCTCCAGTAGAAGTACCCCACATTAGTATATTTTGAGCCATGTGAGAATAGGCCAAAGAATAATAGACAATTTTGATACCATCTAAGTCAAGCAACTCTTTGAGCTGGCGTATTGCAAATATTGCCTGGTTCAATTTTTTACACACATGATCAATGTGAGGCCCCCAAGACAAGGTTTTATCTAAGTACATACCTAAGAGTTTGTCTGTATCGGATAGTTGGACGTTTTTAAGATTCAATGTCTTTGTCAATGAGAAACCCAAGTGAATTATTTTATTTGCATTCAGTTTCAGTTGGTTTCTGTCACACCAAGAAATCATAGCGTCCATGATTGACTTTATATTGAATTCTAACTCATCTATTGTGTTACCAGACACTGATATGGTATTTCATCTGCGAACATTACGGTATTACCATGTTTGATATATTTCGGGAGATCGTTTATATAGATTGAAAACAGCAGCGGTCCTAATATTGAACCTTGTGGTACACCAAGCATAATATCTTGAATATGTGATGCAGTGTTATTCAGAGTCACAACCATTTTTCTGTCAGATAAGAATGACGTAATTCCATTTAAGTAAGAATCCTCTGATACCAATGCTGTACAATATTGTATTATTTTGCGATTCTCACTGAAAATTTCACAAACTTTTAAAACGTACTCCACTTCTTCTGACGTGGCCAAGTTTATCATTCTTATATACATTATTGATTCAAATCAGATGACTTTCCTCAGCCACCTGAAATTACTGATAATTTCACATTCTTGGAACAATCACATTTGATTGCACATGTACTGAAATAGAACTATTTGACGTGAAATACGTCACATTTTTTGTGAATGTAATAGAACTGACCGATATTTGATGAAAAGCCATTACAACGTATTCAAAAAACACACTTCAATGTGAAATTTCCACTTTCCACTTCAACAAAACCGCCAAGGATGATTTAGGGTGTACTTTGTTTTTCATGCACTCATTGAAAAACCATAGGCCTAAAAACCCGTAGGGCCTTTCTTCAAAAATATGATAGAACTAACCAACTGTCCCTAGCTGAGATCAACCACAGGAAAAAACACTGGTTTAGGATGAAATCCAAAGAAGCTGCATATATTTGTCTGAAGGTAATTGACAATTATGATGAAATAAATATGATAAAATGATATATGAAATGGTGTGAAATTCCTTAAAGAACCAATACGAATACGTATACCAATACAAAAATTTTCAATTTATACTAGTTCTTTTATGCATTTCAAATCATTTTATATATTATTAGACAATTGAAGTCCGAACTGATGAAAAAGCTGCATACATGTTGTCCAACTACGCACGATTGTGGATAATAACAATCGAAACGTTGTGAAGTAACTTGACATGAAATCTCTCAAACTTAAAGTTTTATATCATTTCAATTGTTTACTTTTCTGCTTGATTTTCATTCGATTGTTATTAATTTTCAGTTTTTTTTGCCTGATACAATCGTTATTTTCAGCTATTCTTTAGAATTATTCAATTTTCTTCTCCATTTGTTTTTTCAGAGATTACAAATCATATCATATCAGACAATGGAAGTCTGAACCACTGAAATTCACCATGAAAAATTATCAACTACCTTTAACCAATGCTTTAATAAAATCCATTACAACGACGTATTCAAAAAACGTAATAACGTGAGATTCACACCCGGAAGTTTACAAAACTTCGGTTTTCTGAAGAACATCGATTTGATAATGTGAACTGAATGAAGTTCATTTGACACCTTGCCCTAGCTTGTTGGAAGGTGAGAACTCATTAATTCTAAGCTCACACAAGTTGCGACTTCTGAGAGCTGTCGTTCGTGAGGAGCCTTCAATCTTCCATCAAAGTTGATAAGCGTCATGGAGAGCAGTTCGAGCGATGTCGTTTCAATCCTTTCGTAGGCGTGGTAATTTTTTTCACAAGGTTGTGGAACATGGTGTTCAGAGAAATGTAGTCACAATACAAATGATAACAATGTAGTCTTAGTGTCTACGAATTATTGGATACGTTGTCATAGAATGGTAAGTTCTTCTACCCTTCAATATATGTTACGTATCTGATGTAATTTTTCTACCCTAAAATTGAACACACCACAAATCTATGGAAATCTATTTAGAATATCATCAAGTTCATCTGAGATGAAGTCTTAACTACGATACATCTCATGATCCGAGCTCCAAACAGAAAAGGATCACATCATATACCAAATCTCTAACAACTAACTCTCAAACCTATGTCGAGGAGGGACAAAAATGCAACTAATTGTTTTTCTGGAAATCAAGTCCAAAGGCTGTATCGAGGAGAGAAACATACTTGTAAGAGATTAATATTTCGAAATAGAATCCCGAAACATTCTTCTCTCTCAAAGTACCTACACAGTAGGTTCTGGTCAATATCTGCAGGAAAACAACTACTTTCCCAGCTAATACCACGCTGGTCATTGAATTCCATCCGACAGATATTTATGCACGATACTTCATAGCAGATGATATTGTTTCTGTATATTCTGTATATTCAGCAGCATGACCATGCTGAAATCTATAGAGTAGATCACCTACTGACCAGTTTCGAGTATTACCTTCCATCAATGTAGGAAAGATCTAACCCAAACAGCAGCGTGTCTCGAACTCGATTGACTTCAACGTGTAGGAAACCTTCGTCTAAGAGAAATTTTTACATTTGGCCAAGCTTATGTCAACGCAATGAAGAACTATTGCTCCGATTGTTGAAAGAACAGCAGCTCAGTGCTTGGTAAGATATGAGTTTTTACTGGATCAATCCCAGAAGGGAGGGAAAGGTGGAGGACGTATTCTCAAAACACTTTTTTGTGAGATTTTCACTAAACAATTTTACAAAACGCAACACGTGTTTCGCCATATAATGGCTCCTTCGGGCGTGTCTTACTAACAAATTCTACACATTCAATGCTATATATACCCTATTCTACAATTTGAAGTACCTACATTTCAAGTACCTGATTTTTACCTAAGTTTGTAATGAATTAAATTACCTGAGCTTATGTCACATTTTCCACATTTGAAAAAATATTCAGTAACAGCCAGTTGTTTAATTCTAATTGATCATTCAGTAAATTATTCGAATTTCTGAATCTATTGGTTTCTAAATATTCTAAAGATTGAGAGTTTCAAAACTCTTCTCTTCTAAATAAACACATCATATTCATGAATGAATACATGTCCTTTTGCTGAAAAGTGGTTTGCAAATGTGGAATTGGTCTTACTATTTACGAAACTACTTCTTTTCTCTTTAATTCTTTGGGAAAATGTTCTCCCTGTTTGGCCAATGTACAGTTTTGGACAAGTTTTGTCTTTATTGTTTTTAATAAATTTACATAGATTATTATTCATTCTGTGAGCTACGTTTACGCATTCTTTCTTGAAAAAATGGGCAATATTATTGGTTGGTTCACCCAAATATGACAATGTCCTATAACTGACGTTATCGCATCTTGAATTTGGGTAGACCAGGTCTATAATGTCTACCTTATAACCGTTGTTAACCGCGATGTGTTTGATCAAACTCAGCTTTCTCTGGAAATTACTCTCAGACAGTGGAATATTGAACAGTCTGTGAAGCATACTATTGAATGCAGCAAATTTATGCTGGTGAGGGTATGTGGAGGAATTATGGATGATAATGTCCGTGTACGGTGGTTTGTGGAAAATTGCAAATTCATCTTTATTGTTATTTTTCAAAATTGTTAACTCAAAGTAATTTATTGAATTATTTACCTCCCTCTCAGTGATGATTTTTTTAAATATTATCCACTAATTGACAAAAATCATTTATACTAAATTTCGACTTGAAATTGGTGTAGGTTTGAAACAATTTTATCAGAATATCTGAGATTTTTACTGTAGGTAGTTTTGTGTAATTTAATAAGAGAATACAGTTTTGGTGGTTGTGAAGAAGGTGAAGAGGTTGGTGATCCTCGAAAATTGAAACCTGGAGAAATTGATCCAAATCCAGAAACAGAACCAGTACGTGCTGTCTCGAAACATATGGCTGAATATGAACTGGGGATGCTGTCTGAAGCTCGAGCTTCAGTCATCCAAAGACGCTTCCCTAGACCTCAAGTTTACATTCCTGTGTTGCGTCCTCCGCATAAGATCTATTCTTTAACAGATCTTCAGAAATCTGAGGAAATGAATAAATGTGATAAATTGTGTGAAAAAATAACCAAACTGTCATTATCAACACCTCGACACGTGTATCAATAACGAAGAGATCATCTTCAAATGGAAGATTTACTCTTCTTCTTTATCACGTTATTTTCAACAACCCGACACCTGTTTCAATCACCCAGTGATCAAGAGGAAGATTGATTATTCCTCTTGAAGATGATCATCAAGTGATCATCTTCAAGAGGTATTTAAAATAATGGTTTGGTGTTGGGATATAACTCCAGTGATATTCAACGCATAATAATGTAAGTACATGAAGATTTTAGAGAAATATCACCTGTTATTTATGAAAGCTATTTGAATAGAAAGAAACATAATAAAAATGAAACCAAGCAAAAATTTCAAGAATAAATAAAATAATTGAAGAAGATTTCAAACCAAGTTATTTCACGACGTTACGATTGTTAGTGTCAACCTCACAATGGTTTTTGATTATTTTTCATCGAGAGGTTCATCTTGATCCTTTATCGAAACTAATAATGAATTTGTACAGAATTGGACGATTAGTGTTATAACTGGTCAAAACGACATATAAATTAAATTAAGTCACTCCCATTTTGTAGTGAGTCTAATCGAATGTTTTTCATATCACAATGAAGAAGTGTTTCTGACTTTTTCCCTTCATAGGTGACAAGCAACAAGCAGTACTGTGAAAAGTTGTCATAATTGCAACCACTTCCATGAGTTCACTTTTTCGTGAAAATTTACATTAACATGTAACTGCTAACACGGAACTCTTAAATAGAATGAATTACAAACAGTATATTCTGCCTCATTTCATTGATTTTCTTCAACATTGATTTGGATATTCTACTAAATGCCGACATATCTAATTTTCGGTTAGCGTTTCATATTGACATAGAATTTACTGTTTCTAATAGCCAATTATTGAAAATTGGGCTGTTGAATTTGCAAAGATTGGATAAATGTAAACTTAGGTAACAAAATCATAGTTACATGAAAATGAATATGATTAATTGAAAGTAAAGAAACCGATAATTGAAATGTCGAGCTTCATTCACTTTTGGATTAATGTTATTTCTGAGAAAAGAGCTTTTTTGGGAATTATCATTCTAGAGTTCGAATTCGAGACGTTTCATGTCATTTTACTGATTTTTTCAATGCTTTCTAAAAAAAATCTTCATCTTTCTAATTATGATTGATGCATCGCTGAATGATACCTGAAGAACAATGTTCATAGGGCAAAGCAACTATTCTGATTTTTGGGAATTGTTTACATTAGTTCATTATTCATCTTTCCTTTGATAATTTATTGAATTCCTGTTTATATTGAAATGTAAATATTTTAAAAGATATCAGTTTTTGGAAAAAAATAAGCCTTCTTTCAATAGATGATCATCTGAGAGTTGTTAGTATTGATCCTGTTTAGTACGGGAGCTAGCAACGTTTGGAAAACAAGAATTTTAAAACAGTTCGTTTTTTGATATGCTGTCTTTCTTGCTCTTTCGGTTAAAGTCCAGGCTATCTGACTGACGATAATGGTTGCATTTATTAATGCGCATCTTACCTACATAGGTAAAAACTCTCAACTCCAAAAGAATTTTTTAAAGCGTACTTTTTAATTTTTTTCCTTCAAATATATCCACCAGACATCATTTTATTATTGCAAGGCATGTTAATTGTTGTTAATTATGTGCCATACGCGATTTTTCATTTTCTCTATATAAAAAATTCAAAGTATTATTGAATGTCTGTAATTTTTATATTATGTTCTTTAAACATAAAATAATCCAGACGTCAATTCGATTGTTTGGTATTAAATATAAATAAAAAAGTAATGAAAAGTATTGAGGTATGATGCTTGTGGTTAGAGAGAGACAGTTTGAAGTGCAAGAGAGATAGAAAGCGACGGCAGCGTATCGGTTAGTGTATAAAAAAAATTTCAAGAATGAGACAGGAAATAATTCCAAAGTACATTACTTACACTTGTTCTTGTAAATACATGTTGGAATGAAAAAAATTCAACATAAAAATGAAAATATAATTTGAATAAGCATAAGTTGAAAAAAAAATGGAATGAAAACTGTATCAAGGAAGGTTCAAAAATCATCATCATCATCTTCCCTCTCACTGTCAGAATTATTTAAGTCATCGTTTTGGGAATTGTCATTGTCTTTCAATATTCCATAATGTGTAACAAAAAAATTAAAATTTCTGTACTTGTTTTTGTTCGTTATATAATAATGCAGTTTTTATCGATTAATGTTCTATTCAATACTTACTTTGAATAATAACATATTTATTATTGTTTATGGTCCAACCGGAAGCAACTGGAGATAAATATGTCGGATGTTTTCAGTGAGCATTTCTCCATAGCTCAATCACATAACGAACCCTTAATAAATGTTGGAGCAATTCTGCTTTGCAGGGTGGCAAACTGGATGAGTCAATGTTTCGACATTTTTTTTCAAAGTTTTCATCGGATTTTCTAGACTGAAATGTACTTGAAAATAGATGAAATCGAACATCATTAACATTCGAAGAACTTTTAACTCCATACATTTGACAAATAAACTTGTCAAGGGTTACAAAGGTAGTTTCAAGTATTTCTTCGTCATTCGTAATAATATTTTGAAAGGCTAGTTGTTATTCGTTCGATTTTTCCAACATTTGAAAAGGTCTAACTTTGCCTTTTCTAAAAACAGGCATTATACCTCAATACTTTTCATTACTTTTTTATTTATATTTAATACTTAACAATCGAATTAACGTTTGGCAAATTAATTTCAGATTATTTCATATTTGAAGAACATAATATAAAAATTACAGACATTCAAAAACACTTTGAATTTTTTATTTACAGAAAAATTAAAAATCGCGTATGGCACGTAAATGCCTGGCAATAAAAAAAAATGATGTGTGGTGGATCTATCTAAAGGCAAAAAACTAAAAATTACGCTTTGGAAAATTCTTTTGGAGTTAAGGGTTTTTACCTGTCCAGGTAAGATGCGCATTAATAAACGCAATCACTACTGCCAGCCAGGTAGCCCGGACTCTAACCGAAAGAGCAAGAAAGAGCATATCAAAAAACCAACTGTTCTGAAATTCTCTCTCGAAAACGTTGCTAGCTCCTATACTTATTGGAATGAGCCGATTTGTTTTTCGAAATATTTTCACACCAAAATTTTACAACTTTTTCAATATATTCTACTAGTTGTTGCCTGCGAATTCACTCGCGTTGAATTTGATTTGTCACATTAAGTTTTGTGAAAGATCATTTCAAACAAATAGTTACAATAGTTTTTTATCAACCCAATACTTCAGGTTTCCAACTTCAAAACTGACGAAATCCAATACAATTTTGAAACTCCTATTTTTCCCCTTGATGTGGAAATTCCTGATTCCCTTTCTAGATGCTTATTCATGCTATACAAATAATCCACCTGCATATTTCAAAATTCTATGTTCAGTACCTTCAGCTGTGCGTTAATATGAGGGTATCAATCAATCAATAGGTACCCACTTATACAATATTAAATAACATCAATAAAAAAGATTGAAAGAATCACTTTCTTTTCACGCCTAAAGAGCTCAAATAATTCAAATGTCGGTAAGTATATAGTTAGATCATGACCTGGAATAACACATAGGGTAAACAGCGACTAAGACATCGCCAAACTAACACAACCATCAACGACGTCTGCCCGCATTCGTGTCGCGTTCTCGATGATGACGCTTCATTGCTTAAACCGCCCCTCTACCCCCGCGCATCTTCCCCCGCCGTCCTACAGTAGACGCGACGCATAATGGCTTACTGCGTGGTGTCAAATTGATCTTATCGTGATGACGTTCAAACCAGTCGTCCAAATTACTCAATGTAAAAGAAAAAGTTTATCAATATTAAATATTTGAAACGACAATTGTATCAATTTTCATAAGAATTTGACAGATATTCTAAAATGTGCGGTGTAAAAAAGTTTCCAATTTGATTATATTCATGGCTCAGTGTTTTGCATATAGTGGCCGCCACACAAGAGGTAGATATATCCTACCGTAAACTTTCATTTAGAACTATTTAAGATGAAAATAATAATAATGTTTATTCACTAACAAATAATATAACAAATAAATTAAACAGTTAGTATATAGGATTACAAAACGAGTGAGTATTATCGAAAATATTGTGAATAAAACATGAATAGGCCCCTGAAGTGTGTATAACGATTGTAGGTTGCTACACCACTTGTGTTTGACTTCTCATGCTATTGTGAATGTATTAGCATACAAATTCCTATAAACGAGAATACTGGGAAATGTCAGAAAAAATGTCAGAGCCACAATTTCTTCGACAAACCATACTCATTCATTATTTTAATTGCAAACAATTCTGTGAATTTTCATTGAGGCATTTTATTTTCTACCTTCCCATCCGAACAATTGAAACGATTTCCTTTCACTCTTTCCACGACAATTAGACAATAAAACGCGGAGTAAACTAGAGCAATTAACTCCTAAAGGATTGTTTGAGTACGCTCTAGACTTCGAATCGGCTAATATTTCCACAAACGACCTCACAAATTGAAATATTTGTTTACCGAACCATTCATTACCGGGATAACTGAGGGTCGCTTCGGCGTATAAGAACGTGTTCTTTAGTTTATATTTGGACGGGTAATCTGAATAATCTTTCTTGGGAGGGCGTAATAAAGAGGATTTGAATTCACTTAAGAGACATAACAACCTAATTTCCCAAACATCTTCAAAAGCAATTGGCGGAACAACTCCAAATAAACTGAACAAATGAATACATTGTATCCCCAGTTTCGGAGCATATTCTCTAAGGAGCAAATTGTGGAGGAACCACTGCCTGGAATACGCTTTTGTAGAATAACAAATGAGTTACAAGAGAGACATTTTTTTAGGACGATCGACAGTTCACTTCCTATATGATAATAATGTTATATTTGTTATTTGTATACATTAATGGAAACACATGGAGTTCTTAAAAAAAACAAAATGATCACCAAAACCTACAGATCTACACCTTGTTCGTGATGAAAATTTGTCTGTCAAGAAAATACAACAAATGTCGGCGCTATTTTAATTTTTTATGTTGGTACACTCGCGTCGACTGAATTTTTACAGTTTTACCTGTTTTGCATATTCAATTTGTTGATGAGGTGCATGAAAGTTAGAAATGTTTTGCGTTTTCCGCGATTTTCTGCTATCGAAAAAAATTGATCAAAGAATTTGCATAGGATATTATGTAAAAATGTTATTTTGTGCTCAAAAACACTCGAAATGTTGATAGTAGCATACGGTGATTGTACTCTGAGTCAGAAAAATGTTTACAAGTGGTAACAGCTCTTCACAGAAGCACAAACTGATCACAAAAGAATATAGAAGTAGTTGCGTCTCTGAACGTGACCATGACCGTGAAAGTGTATGTTCTTATGTGGTTGAAATAGTTGAGTGCTTGTTTGAGAGTGGTTGACAATGTATCATGGTGAATTTTATTAGTTCGGACTTCCATGGTCCAATATCTATATGCTGATGGTACCCGGAGAAAATGGTAGACAATGCTTGTGACATTATCAATACAGATATAAATAGATTGGTTGAATTGGCAACGTACCACTGTTCATTCATAAACCCTAGTAAATCAAATGTAATGATCTTTGGTCTAAGATTTCATTGTTCCATAGTGAATATCTGCATTCGAAATGAGCCACTAGATATTGTTAGTGAAGAAATGCTTCTTGGTGTTTTGATGGATATAGACCTGAGATTCGAAAAATGTATAAATGAACTCTTACAACGTGCCTATTCTGCACTGAAAATCATTAATGGTAGCAGACATATTCTGCCTTTTTATGTGAAAAGGTTACTTCAGCTGTCTGTTTTTTCCATAAAATAATCGTAACAAAAAAATCTTCTTATAATAATAATAATAAATCGGCTTTATTGATAATACAAAAAGAACAATACAAAGATATATTTGAAAATGAAAATAGTTCACAGGAGATTCTGGTACTCCTTGGCGGAGTCTAGCTCAAAGCTACTCTAACTCAACCAACAAGCACCACTCCATAATGCACGCAAACATACAAAAATAAAAGCAATTAACAGTGATGGGTACCACGAAATGAGAACCGTAAATAAAATAATAATTTGTGATTACCTTTTAAAGATAGTTGATAAATAATTGAATTGATCTGTTGTCTAAAAAGTAAAAGTTGACATTACTGACTATCATAGATATGATTTTTATATTTGTATTTGAATTTCCTGATATTGAATCTCTTCAATTGCTCAGGCAATGAATTATAGAGTTTTACAGCACCAAAAAGAAATGATCTCTGAAACTGTGCAGTGCGATGTTGTGGCATAGTTAATTTGTTTTTATGTCTAACGTTTCTTGAGTGAATATGTTCACGCAGAATTATTTTTTGTATTAAAAGATAAGAATGGGGAAGGGTGATCAATTTATGGACAAAACAACCCAAATGATGAATCATACGGTTTTTCATATTGAGCCAGCGGGAGTTTTTAAAGGCTTCAGAAATTGAATCATACTTACGAAGTCCATAAATTAGGCGGCAACAAGAATTTTGCACTTTTTGTCTGAATCATATAAGTATGGCCCATATATGAAGTCACAGTAGTTTGGTGCTAAACTATCACAGAGCATTCTTTTTAGAGGTTGGCTCAAAATAAAACGATTACAGTATAACAGTTTCAATGACATATAAGCTGTTTTCATTAAATTTTTAACATAACTAGTAAATATAAGATCAGTGTCAAGCATGACTCCTAAGATTTTAGCTGTATTGACAGGAGTCAAGATAGTATGACCTAGTTCTGAACGGAAATTGTTTTCTGCAAATTTACGATTCTTCTGCGATCCAAAGTGCATCATCATTGTTTTATTAGGATTAATTTTCAAATTATGTTCACTTGATAGCCCATTGATCAAATCAAGATCAGTGTTGAAGAGATTTTGTGCTATCTTTATAGAAAAATAACATATCGTTCGGACATTCATAACCTTAATATTCGATATAAAAATATGATTGCAATGCCAAAAGAAAAAAAGAAGTGTTCAGGTGGTCTTTCAGGTACCAAATTTGTCGAAAGTATAATTCTGTCCCCAACCCGCTCAAAAAAATTATATTTGACAAAGTTCAAAACTAAATATAAAGACTATTTATTGGACTGAAATTTAATCAAATTATTGATATCTTGTAAGGAATAGGTGAAGTAAACTCTTTATTTAATTTATTTATTCGTATTTATATTATAGTATCATTATATAAAACAATCATAGTTTTATTTTTGTTTTTCTTTTCTTTTTCTTTTTATTTTTTTCCTTTACAGGGTTGAGTGGAAGAACATTTTCTGTTATATAATTTCAATTGTAAGTTGAATATATAAGTTATGTTGTGTTTTTTGTTTTTGTTATGAAAGAATAAAGACGATATTATTATCATTATTATTATTTTTTTATCGAAGTATCGCTAGTCAAGCCCTATCACCGAAGCCCCGATACTTTCGGGAGGGCGCGCCATCATTATCAACCAATGACCACTCCCCACACCGTGGGGTAGGTGATCAATGGGTCCGAGGATCATGTGCCCTGAGCAAGCGCGGTAAGCCAAGAATGACAGCCTTCTGCTTCTGTCCGGCTAAGATTTCTGCCTTATTGCAGCAAGCCGGTATGGTTTTAAGATTCGAGAGTAGAAAGGGCATCATTCCACCAAGGACTCCAATATTCAGAACAACCATTTCGACAGAGTGATTTGGATAGTCTGTGGAGATCGAAGAGAAAATGTCGATATTTAATCCGTTTTTTCTGCTCTTTTCTGACGATAATCGTTTCGCCAGGAGCTGAAAACTCCACGACAAATACCGTTTTGCTCTGGAGATCGAGAAAGACTACATCAGGCTTATCAGCTTGAATGAGCCTGAGGGTGGAGAACGAATAGTTCCAATAAATTTGGCACTTATCATTATTATTATTATTATTATCATCATCATATGATTTTAATGTGGTATAAAATCCCTGAATGAACGCATATAGAATATAATCAAAATTATGAGCTACAAATATCAATTATATTGAGCAATGAAAACTTGAAATGAAATCACAATGAAATAATAATAAGCAAAAAATTGAAAATTATCATCATTTACAATTGTCATCACCCAAAGACAATTGTGGATACCAACAACCGAAACGTCGTGAAGTAATTTGGTTTGAAAACTTTTAAAACTTTTTCAATGTCATTTGTAATCGTTCAATTTTTTATTTTTCGTTTATTTTTATTTCATTGTAACTTCACTTCACGTTTTCACTACGTACTCAATATAATTGACATTTGTAGCTGTACATTTTAATTTTATTCATTATTTCAGAGATTTCAAACACATCAGAATCATATCAGACAATGGAGGTCCGAACTATTGAATTTTATCTGAGTACTGATTTCGGTGAACCCGATCATTTTTTATTTCATGTCCTAATTGTAACTAATTATATCTACGAGTAGAGAATTCAAAGATGTAGTCATTTCTCACAGAAGTGCCAGAAAAAAACAATTCATACTTTGTCCAAACACTAAAGTAAATATTCACAGTTGTTTTATTGGTAAAATAGAAACGACAGTTTCAGAAAAAGTATTAGAGAAAGTCTTTTTCGAAAATTTTTGTTGTTGTTTTCTTCATAACTAAAAAAATCCTGATGAAGAAATAATGAAGGCCTTGAAAGCTTGAACGAACAGATCATTCATACATTAACTACAAGCCGATTGAAATCACAAAAATGAAATATTGCAAACATAAGGTAGGTACTCACCTTCTATCGCTGAAAACTAATATATTGAATTGTTTGGGAACATAGAATTTCAATAAGAAGACCTTAGAGCGAAAATAGCTGTTTCCCTACTACCACCACTAGAAGGTTATTCATTAAAAAAGTTTTTGTTATGGTATCATTGAATCATTGGAGTATTTGGATAAAATGAGAAACTCATTTTCTAAATTTCTAATGAAAAGATTTGAATGATTAATTCAACACGTACAATGGATACGGAAGTATAAATTCAATGAATATTAGTAATTACATTTCTAAATAAGTATTTTTCCCAACTTGCTTTAGAGGATAATCTGACAAATTTCTGCCAAAGAAACAACTATTCATTATTCATTATTATTATCATTATTCAATGAATGTTAGGCGGCAAAGCCGTTTATACAAATCGAATTCAGAACAGAGAAAAAATGTAAAAATCGAAAAACGAAACTGAATTTTAGTTTTTACAATTCCAGTAATTGTCCAGAGCATTTTTGAAAGCATTGATTGATGAAGCACAACCTACTACATGTGCTGAAGTGCTTTTTTAGTTAGTACTAATCTTCAGAAGAAAGCTGTGAGTTTGTGAGTTATTGTGGTAAGAGTGCACTACTTTTGTTATTTTCAAAACAATGGATAAAAACAATTTCGTGTTTTAATTCAACACTGCTTCTTGATGGGAAAAAAATACCGTTTAAGCGAAGTAATTGCTTGAAAAATGTTATATAGACTCCGCTCCATCAGAAACAACAATTGAACGTTGGTTTTGCTGACTTCAAACGTGGTCGTAGAAACACCGATGATGCAGAACACAGTGGACGTCCAAATGAATCAGTAATGCCAAAAACATTGTAAATGAAATAAAAAACGTTATAAATGATCATATAGTGAATGAAGTTGCGTGAGTTAGCTGACATTGTAAAGGTAACAAAAGAACGAGGTGGCTTTATATTGGTTCAATTTCAAATGAGTAATTTTTTCATTTCCATTGCGTCTCGTTTGAGCCGTGCTAGAAATCGTAATTGAAAAGGTAAGATTTCATCAAAACCTTAGCTCGCACAAATTTAAACTTCTGAGGGTTTTCGTTTTTCAAAAGAGTAATAATACGCATATTCACGTGTTCTCGACCTATTTGTGTGTACGATTTTTTGCCTTATGACTATAATGAATGTATTGGAGTGGTGTAAATTCAGTTTTTCAGATTTTTTCTATTGAGAGGTAAACAAGTATTCTCAAAATCTTCCTACTTTGAAATTTTTGGTCAAAACAATGATTTGTTCAGATACTTTAAATGATGCGGATGGTCTCAATATAGAAAGAAATATACAGGGGGTTCCAACGAAAACTCAACCCCCCCCTGTAAGTCAGAAACGGATGTGTAATCGAAAATTTCAAGTATACATCAATTTATATTTCTAGAGGGATAAATTTTGATATAGAAATCATACCCGAAACTTCACACCCCTGCGGTCAGCAAGTACCTCCTCCAATTTTTTCAATGGCATAGGAGGTTGGGTGATACAGGGGAGAGGTGCCATGAAAGGGACATTTTTAGGGTAAATATGTATATAAGCAATATCAATAAATTTTACGTTTATTGAACCTAATATTATAATTGGTACAACATTTGGAAAAGGATTTTTACTATAAAAAACATAAAAAAATTAGTTATTATTAAAAAAATTTGGCAAATATGAACCACTGTATTTGTCCCTTTCAACACATCTCACTGGATTGAAAGGGGCACATTTGAGGCTGAAAGGGACACATTTGGGGCTGAAAGGGACACATACAAAAACATTTGAAGTAGGTGTGATAAATCAATATTAAATGAAAAAAAGCTTTCACTCTTGCAGTCCCGGCATTATCAAGAGGTGGAGGTACTTTGAGTACTATATCCCCTTTTTTGACATCAGCCACGTCATCAATCTTAGGAAAAACAAAGTGATAGGAACTGTCATTAACTTCTTTTAAAAACTTGACACCGACTTCGCCATCTTCCATGACTTCATTTATTTTCCCAATAAAATGTCTGATTATTTTCTTTTTCGCAAATTTAACGACGATAAAATCATCCACGTTGAAAGAATAATTTTCGGCGAACCTCGTTTCTTCCTCAACCTCCCAATCCAAAGAATTGTCACTTTCGGCATAGACAACATCCTCTTCGTTGCTACTTTCACTGCTACTACTTTGCAACACTTTCCTTTTTATTGCTTTTTTTTGTCATCCGTGTTGATCTTGTTTAGTTTAACTCTTGTCTTCAAATGGCTTATTGTTCATTGAAAATGATTCACCCTCATAGACATGTTCTTTCACAATCACTTGAAAAAACATCAAATGATACACTTGTCCGGAGTCACTTTAACTTTTGTGACGTTCTATATGGGCCATGCTTCGATCATAACGATATTAATCGTATAGAAAAAATTCAGAAATCATGTCTCAGATTGATCTACGATATTCACAAATATGATCCAATATCTCACAAGTTGAAATCCACAAAATGGTTAAAAATGCAAGATCGTCGAATACTTCATCTTTTCATTTTAACTCATGCAGTAATCAATAAACAGTGTCCCCCATATCTTTACAATAAAATAAAATATAGGACAGATATTCATAACCTTAATTTACTTCATAGGGGTCATATCTCGCTTCCACCTTACAAAACTTCTCTGTTCTGAAGAAGCTTTACCTTGAACTTTTCCAAATTATTTTCGACTCCATTTTGCATTCCTTTCTTAATTATTTCTAAAAATAGCAGTTATTGCTCGAAATTTCGAAAATCGGTAAAGAGAAAAGATGATTGTTTTTTAATTTTTCACCCATATACCAATTTTCAGCTCTCTAGTATAAATTTAGTTTTTTTACAGTTTTTCGAAAATTTGACATTTGCCGATTTCTCAAATTTAGCCAAACCTCAACAAAGTTAGTGCTTCATGCCTAACTTATCTTTCCAACGCATTTTTATTACCAATTGCAATTCTAAATACAACTTATTTCGCAAAAATTTAAAACACCAGAAACAATTATGCCAAAAATGATGCAAAGTTGATACAGTTTTTAAAAACAGATAAATATTTCACTTTATTTCTACTTTTTGCGAAATAGCTTGATACATAAGCATAATTAAAAAACAATATCAATGAAAAGTCAATAATTTATTCTTTACTGTACTTTTCAAACAGTTAAACTTTGATTTATTAATTACGAAAAATTACAACGAAATTAAACTAAGGGTACTGTGGAAACAATTGAACTGAACTGAATAAGCAAAATATTTTATTGTCATATGACATTTGTTGAACAACTCAAAATAGTGTTTATCAGTTTTAGATTTAAAATAGTTTATTTGTTGTTTAGTGTGTTGTTGAAAATGCTGAATCTTCAAGAGAAAATTGAAATCGTTTTAATATGCGGCAAGAATATCGGTTACCGACAAGTAGCTGATATTTTCAATGCCAGACATCCTGCAAGAAATATTCATCAGTCAACAGTTAGTTGGATAATAGCTAAGTTTAAATATACTGGCTCGGCTGAGAGTAATTTTAGAAAAGCACATCAGCCTTCTAGACATACTGAAAAAGTGGAATTTGAAATATGTTCGGATGTCGTAGAACATAAAAAAACATGTATTCAAGATATTGCAGATAGAACAGATGTTAACCGAAAGAGTGTACGACGTATTTTACACAAAAATAAATTTACGCCTTATAAACCGAAATTTATCAATACATTAAAAGAAAGGGACTTCGATATGCGCTTGTATTTTTCTTTTTGGTTTCAAGGGGAAAAAGAAGAAAATTATCATTTTCCTTATCAAATTTTATGGACAGATGAAGCGTTATTCTCTTCAAATGGCGTTGTGAGCTCGCAAAACTGCAGGTGGTGGGCAAAAGAAAACCCACATTTCGTAATCGAATGTCGAGATCAATATTCGTTTAAGACGAATGTATGGTGTGGCATATTAAACGATCAAATTATAGGACCATACTTTTTTAGACATAATTTAAATTGTGCGGACTACCTACACTTTGTGAATACCGAACTATCTGAAGTTTTGGATAATATGCCCCTTCAAGTAGGAAATGTTGTGTGGTATCAGTGTGATGGTGCACCTATTCATACTACAAGGGTGGTTAAAGAGCGTCTTTTGGAAATATTTAGGGGCAAAGTAATCAGTCGCAATATGGAACACTTTTGGCTGCCTAGATCTCCTGATATAACCCCACTAGATTTTTTCTTGTGGGGTTACTTGGAACAAAAGGTGTATAAGCAAAGACCTTTTCGAGATATAAACCATTTAGAGGCAGTTATTCGAGAATGTGTTGTAAGCACGAAACCCCGTAGTATAAAGAATGCAGTTGAAGATGTTTCAAAAAGGACAATTGATTGCATTGAACATGGTGGAAGGCACACCGAAATGTGACTTTTTATTTTGTATTTCTATTGGTATTTACATGGTTTAGGCATATGTTTCGATTTGATTTAGTGTTCTTAATTTAAATTATAACTTTATTTTAACAGATGTTTGTTAGAATTTTTTACGGTTTAGTTTTCTAGGCAACAAAATCTAAATTGATTTCTGAAGTGATTTTGTTCATTCATAAAAGATATTTAGTAAATGTGAAATTACTTTCGTATAATTCCTTCCCTTAGTTTAATTGCGTTGTAATTTTTCGTAATTAGTAAATCAAAGTTTAACTGTTTGAAAAGTGCAGTAAAGAATGAATTATTGAGTTTACATTGATATTGTTTTTTAATTATGCTTATGTATCAAGCTATTTCGCAAAAAGTAGAAATAAAGTGAAATATTTATCTGTTTTTAAAAACTGTATCAACTTTGCATCATTTTTCTGGTGTTTTAAATTTTTGCGAAATAAGTTGTATTTAGAATTGCAATTGGTAATAAAAATGCGTTGGAAAGATGAGTTAGGCATAAAGCACTAACTTTGTTGAGGTTTGGCTAAATTTGAGAAATCGGCAAATGTCAAATTTTCAAAAACTGTAAAAAAACTAAATTTGTACTAGAGAGCTAAAAATTGGTATATGGGTAAAAAATGAAAAAACAATAATCTTTTCTCTTTACCGATTTTCGGAATTTCAAGCAATAACTGCTTTTCTGAACATTTTTCGGAAATAATGTCAAATTTGACAGAGAAGAAAAATCACTTGATCGGTCATCGGTCACAATCTAATGGAGATATCAAAAGTTGCTTGAAGAGATGAACAAAAAAAATCCCATATATTGCGGACTTTATGTGTGACAGTGACAGAAAATATATATATATATATATATATATATATATATATATATATATATATATATATATATATATATTTTCTTTTCGATTGATGCAACTAATTTTCCTTTATTTTGAGAAGATATAAAGCTTCAAATCCTTTTTGTAGAATTTAATATTGAAATACATATATATATATATATATATATATATATATATATATATATATATATATATATATATATATATATATATATATATAATGTATGTGTATATATACTTTTTTTTTCTTCTGTCATCCTTTCTGAAATATTTTCATGTTTATATTGAACCATGTAATTGAATGCAAATAAAAATTATTATTATTATTATTATTATGGGTAAAAAATGAAAAAACAATAATCTTTTCTCTTTACCGATTTTCGGAATTTCAAGCAATAACTGCTTTTCTGAACATTTTTCGGAAATAATGTCAAATTTGACAGAGAAGAAAAATCACTTGATCGGTCATCGGTCACAATCTAATGGAGATATCAAAAGTTGCTTGAAGAGATGAACAAAAAAAATCCCATATATTGCGGACTTTATGTGTGACAGTGACAGAAAATATATATATATATATATATATATATATATATATATATATATATATATATATATATATATTTTTTCTTTTCGATTGATGCAACTAATTTTCCTTTATTTTGAGAAGATATAAAGCTTCAAATCCTTTTTGTAGAATTTAATATTGAAATACATATATATATATATATATATATATATAATATATATATATATATATATATATATATATATATATATATATATATATTTATATATATATATATATATATATATATATATATATATATATATATATATATATATATATATATAATGTATGTGTATATATACTTTTTTTTTCTTCTGTCATCCTTTCTGAAATATTTTCATGTTTATATTGAACCATGTAATTGAATGCAAATAAAAATTATTATTATTATTATTATTAAATAGTCGAATTCACCAGTGAAACTGTCGCCAGTCCATTTTCAGTCTTTATGAAGTAAACTCGAAGACGAAACGGTGGCGTGAAAATCTGTAAACGTCATCTTGTACAGCATGAACAATGGCAATGGCATACAATGGCATATTTCCCCAAATAACGCCAAAATAGCTCCAGAATCAATCGAAATTTTCCAGAATTCAATAATAACGTTATTCAAATAAGCTCCAGAATAGATAGAATTTCCACAATACAGCTGATCTTTTCGGTATTTGATTTGCGTAAGCAGCAGCCGGCACTGGCCAACAAAAGAAGTTTGATCCTGCTACACGACAACGCCAGTGCGAACGTTTCACAAATCACCGTCCAAAAATTTAATGAATTGAGCGTCGAAGTTCTGCCTCAACCACCTTACTCCCCAGACCTCTCGCCAATCGACTACCATATTTTCAAGTACTTTGACAACAGTCTCGCCGGCAGAACCTTCGACATTCAGGACCAGACAAAAACGGCCTTCGTCAACTTCATTGAATGCCGAGCACAAACAAAAAAAACTTTTGAAACCACAAAACGGGTAACGGAAATGATAAAAAGCGGATAGTTCGTAGCGATGTTTGTGACGATTTGAAAGTATTAAAAAAAAACTTCATTCATCTAATGAACCCTTTTTTCATACATCAGAAAAAACCCAGCATCATCGAGAGATTGATTGAACAAATTTTTCGATAACTAAATTTTAGCTGTAATTAAGTTGTGATTACCTTCTGATTATACTAACTTCGTTAGCATTAATTGTAAGTTATAAGTGTTAATTATTTTCAGATGGTGCTGCCTTTTAGACCATTTTTTTAGACCAAGCATATTTTCTGTGCCTATGGAATAACTGAGTCAAAGAACATTATTCAACCCATGAAGTTGGTCTATGATGAAGATATTGATGATGAAATGGATTAACCAGTCATGATGAATACATCAAGGTATCTATTAATGAATTACTCATAGTTGATGAAATGTGCAGAGAAGAATCTGAAGAAAACTTTCACTTTTTCTTCCACTTTACTTATTTTGAATGGAATATATTCGAATTGATATTGAGAATTTCCGAAGAATATAGCTGTGTCATCGTTACATAGTGATCTGATTAAAAAATTGGCAAAGTCACAGAGTTTGGATGGCCCTGAAAAAATTTAACAATGGGAGAAAAAAGCTTGGAATTTTTTTAACTGTCATCTCAAGAAATCATCAAATTGATTAATAATAATAATAAATATGCTTTATTGTCCAAAGAAGAAACTCTTATTGACAAAGCTTATGTGAAAATTTTGATAAAGAAAAACATAGTCAAGTGCTTAAAATCAGAATATAAGCTAGTAGATTGATAAAAAATGTCTAGAGTCCTACTATAAAAATTAAAATTTTGAATGTCACATGTTCTGAAAAACATTGGTTATATACCATATAAATGCAATATAAACAAATATAACCGAAATAACATATCTAGGAACTAGATAGTGATCAGTAGAACGAAAGTGCACCCCTAAAACACAAGTGATTCCAATACCTTGACAAAGTTTATTATAATTATCAAGGATTGCAACCAAACAATCGTTCGTTTGCAATTTCCCTCTAATTTTTAAATTACTTTCAACATAAGTGACAAAGTATAACAATCTACTTGATTGTTGACTGAGTTGAGGAACAGGCAATCCGTTGGTTATTTGATTATTTTCCGTAATGAAAATGGATAAATTTTGTCAAGTTTTGCCAATAATAGTAATTGAATTTTTAGCAAATACTCAAACATATTTCACAAGAACAGCATGCTCAAAATTTTACCTTCATCTAGAAAGTCCAGCAGGATCAAGACCTGGATAGTAGTCGTACAACACGTTAGTTATCCCAATATGATCAATTCAAAACTTTCGTTTTCAAAAGAGTAGCTCAGGGTACTTTTCGGTATTATTTATCGTACTCATTGTCAGCTCTATGTATATTTTATAGAATTATACTTGGCTCATATTGATATTTATTCAACTGCACTACAAATTCACAAAGTGATGTTTCGAAGACTTTCAGTTATTAAAATTTTTTGTTTTTCAACATTTAACACTGAGTGAAAACATCTATGATTATGACACATAAATAAATTTTGAAATATTTCAGAAAGTATTATCGTATAACATTATTTTTATTTCATTGAAATTCACAATATATTATTTATGTAATACTTCTGATGATACACTAGTTTTTTTTTCCAAATTTTGTTTTTTTAATTAAACGATTTGTAATGAGACATATTTATGAATTCAATCAGTTCGGACTTCCATTCGTTCCCTGAAAGAACGCATTGCCGAGTAGAAAAACACACACAGCGAGGTTAAACCAGCAAATCAGGAATAGCAGAGCATGTTTGGCCCCATCAACATAACATCGAGTAATCCCAAGCGGAGATTATCTACAGGGAGGAACATTGGTTCAGGAGGCAATTTGAAGAAGCCTCATACATGTTGTCCAACAATGAATTCAGCCAAGCTAGTGTAGAGATACGCAACATATGGAAATGTATAATCAAGCGAAAAATGGCCAACTCTAGCCAAACGGTCATCTCCTACTAAACCCGTGAAATGGAAAAAGGAAAGCGGAGATGAGTGAAAGTACTCGAATGACCCATAAATAGTTATCTCTCAGAGGAATTAGTCCAGTCATCACCCGAAGACGATTGTAGATACTAACAATCGAAATGTCGTAAATTTACTCGGCTTGGAATGAATGAAATTTTAATTTTTTATTTTTATTTTCTGTTCAATTGCCCTATTTTTACTTGTATTTATTTTTCACTGTTATTTCATTTCAGGTTTTCATTGCACAAAATAATTGTTATTCTCAGCTATTTTTTTTAATTCTCCTTTTTGGTTTTTTCAGGAATTTAAAATAATTTTATATAATATCAGACGATGGGAATCCGAAGTAACGAAATTCATCATGAAACATTGTCAATCACCTTCAAACAAACGGAGACATATCTATACTTCGAATGTTAGCTATTTTGATTATATTACTTGTACAATGATTTTTTGAGACTAACAACTTCACTTCTTTACTTTCCCTTTGCGCATTTCAGTAAATATCGTTTGTCACATCTAATCAATTGAAGATTCATCCACGTATGTTCCTATTAAAGTTTAATTTTTACATATTTAAACAAAATTAGAGAATATTTGTATTTTAATGATGTTCACATGTAATGGTTGGACAAAGATTTCATGCCTCGCGTAGAATTGAAATATGTAATGAAATAGTATGATTAAAAAAACATGATTATTAAAAAAAAAGTTTTTGAAGCAGAACCATTTTCAAATATTTATCGATATTGAGCAACTGATAACCGTTTGAAAACCAGTTCAAAATTCACGTGATTTTCTGAATTTTCCAAATAAACTCTGAAAGTATCGAGACGACATTAACTCTAGGATCAACCTTTTGCAGAAATATCAAATCAAAAAAGTTGAACATGCTGATTTTGGTGACATCATAATTGTCAATAAATAAATTTTCAATAACTTTCAGTAGACTTCGATTCTGTGCCACAATATATGATGTACCTACAAACTAACTGAGAAAACGCGATTTCGGCGTTATTCAATGTTGATATTAAAAAAAATAGTGTTTCTGTATAGTTTTATTTGTCTTCAGTTTGTCATTATTTGTCATCCGTTATGAGTTCTTCGCTTGTTTTACATATCTCTAGACATAAAGTTTTCATTCACAAGTTTTTCCTTCTTCATTTCTTTGGAAGTTTTACAGATTCCAAGTGATGAAGCAAAATCAGAAAACGTAAAGGATCTCTTTCTCAAAACTTTTCGTCCATAAATTTTTTTTTCAATAAAGAAACAACAAATCGTGTCAATAAAAAAATATTTTGAACATTTTGTTTCAAAAAATCATGCTCAAACATGTGTCTACAACTACGGAGTGCTGCGATATCAAGACCTAGGGCCATTTTGTGTCATACCTAATAGCGAAGCAGTCGTACACCAAGTTATCGTCACTGAAAATATCGCAACCACCGACAACACATTTCCACGTGTTCGCTCCATGGAGTTGTACGTTTACCCCTTGCCGCATGTCGACTGACGTCGGTCTTCGGAGTTGGAAGCGTCGCGACTCCGGTAGTTTTTGATTCCGGAACAGAAGCCGGAACGCGCAGGCCCCGAATTTTGATTTCTTAAAAGGATACACTTGCATTAGCAGATAACGAAACGGAGGGACCAGAACTCAAATTTCGTGCTTCAATGAGCGCACAGCGGGTGAAATATTCGACATGGACCTGGAACTGGTTTTTTTTGTTTTTTTTTTTGAATCATTGTTTTCGAATTGATTTTCATCGTGTTGGACGTGCAAACAGGACCTGATTCGAATGTTTTGAGCCATTTCGGCCAAACATTCAAAGTTGCGTATTTTTGCGTAGTGTCGTCACCTGAGAAAATTCAAAATGAATATTTTTCAAATGTTGAATGAATTAGGCTCAGGCAGGGTATTTTTCCAGATGTTTGGAAGGTTGCTGATATAATTTCAATTCCGAAAAACAATGCACGTACCACGTTCAGTGACCTATGCCCTATCAGAATTTTGCCCTCATTCTCTTAAATATTTGAGAAGAATCTTTTCCGTCAAATAAGAGCTTTTCTTGAAGAAAATCGAATATTCCCGTACGAGCAGTCTGGGTTCCGCAAAAAACATGAAACACAGACTACCCTCTTGAAAATAATCGACGATCGACGAGATCAATCAAAAGTCACCATTTAAATACTGTTTGATCAAAGTAACGCTTTTGATTTGGATAATTCCGATTTACTCATCAGCAAGCTCAAGTTCATAGGATTCGATGACATTTCTCTTGAATGGATGATCAGTACATCTATACGCAGATGATATACAGTTATATTTTTTTTCTCATAACATCGATACAGAAAGTTGCATGGCCAATATAAACACATATTTGCACAAAACATTCCTATACTCGGAGAATCTTGGACTGAAAATCAATACAAATCAAACTTTGGTCTTATGCATAGGGTCTCAAAGACAAATAGTATATACTCAGTTTAACTTTAGGCTTACTCTCGATAACGCAGACATTGAGTGATTAGATAGTGCTAAAAATCTTGGCGTATATAACCATAGATAGCTTTGTCTTTCCATGAATATGTGACAAACAATTTCAAAGTATCATTCTCCAAACTCAAATCGCTATATAAATTCAAGTATCACTTATCAGAATAAATGAACTCAGGTTAGTTAAAACATTTAGTTTCCCCCACACCCAGTATTGTTGTTCGGGCATTACATTTTTTTGCTGCAATATAACAAGCATAAGTTACAAAGTAAACAAAATGCTTGCATGCGATTCGTATGCTGTATACCATATGGCGACCAAAATGTGAGGTACACAGTCCATTATTTGATAAAATTTTTTTTTGCTTAAGTTTCTTCAAATCAAAACACCTAGTTATTTATATAGTTCATCAAGCAGTGATTCTGACATACATATGGTCAATTTGAGAATTAACTGATTCAACATACCTAGGCACCCTACTTCCAAATTTCAAGGGTGTTTTTCTTATATAGCCCCTCCTTATCTGAATCAAATTTTACCCCTTAGTAGTTGTTTACAGCTGATTCTCGGCCTCCCCCCACCACTATGACGTATTAATTGCTTTTTTTATTGGTTGTTGTTTGGTGAAGTTTTTTTGTTGTGCAGTGAAGTCAAGGCGTTGTGACCTTGAAGTGTCTGGTGCATGGATCGTTCAGATTTTTTTTTCATATGAGATTTTGTGTGTTTATGTGTGTGTGTGTGTGTGTATAGGAGAATGCACGGTACAGGGTTTCATCATGTGCTTGTTTGTCTATGTACAAACATACGTCTGCATACTTCGAAGATCCTCCAAGTAATAAATGCTCCATCGGTGTTAGGGCACCAAGTTAGTAGTGGAGTGACGTCACAGCAATAACCGTTCAACGGCTAGAGAGCGACATGTTCACTCCACGACGTGTGGCAGAGTAATGCGTATTCATCGGTCTGCCCTCACCTCTCCCGAAGCGATGAAGGTTCGCTCTAGCCCCGCTATCGATGGTGACACAACGGCAGCCGAGGACTGTTTGCCTAGCGTCTACCCTCTCCGAGACCGCAACGACCACTGCTTGCTCGTATATCGACATCTGTTATCGCATTCAGTTGGGAGGTAATCTTGGCGCATGTAGTTGAGAAGTGGGGTTGGCTATGACGTCTTGACGGGTCCTATCAGAGTGTATTTAAGAAGCGTACGAGTGATGGCTATGTCAGTTTACATCAAGTGAGTTAGTGAGAACTATTATATAAAATGTATTCCTGTGACTGTGGTAAATCTTTCACTCGTAGTGATAATCTTCGTCGGCATCAGCTCCAGAGTTGCCAAGGAGGGCCTGCAGTGAAACGGGTGAGAGTGGATAATGCAACACCTATGTATACGTGCAATTGTTGTAATGTGACAATTCCTATGACCCAAGTGAATTCTCACCGAAGAACCATGAGTCATAAAAATAATGCATGTGTTCAATTGTCTGACGGTGTTCAAATTATAACGAATGCATTCAATTGCCGCATTGCTACATACAGGGTGGAGAGTTCGATTGTAACCAGTGACTACATGTCATTTTTCAATAAGATTAGGCAGAAGGTCATTGAATTACTGGAATCAGCCATCAGGATCCATAAAAGCATCAAGGTGAATATGGAAGTTTTTGGAAATTATATTCTTCAGACTGATGATTCGAGGGACACGAAGTCATTTAATTCCCAAAATAAAATAGTGGACCAATCTTCAGATTTGAATGCTGTTTTTGATGGATTCCGTGATGTAATTGTGGCTCAAACGACTGAGTTCCAGGATCGTGACTCAGGTATTTATTTTTTAAAAATTTCAATAAGATTGAATAGTAATATTTTTTTTTTTATAATTCAGGTTGGACTTGTGAAAAAATATTGTTTCTCGAGGTCAACATTAATAAATACAGTCCACTGGAAGGACGTTCATATGTGAAGCTGCCTCAATGTATTCAATGGAAGAAAGCTGTTGTGAATGTTCGTAATGAAGATCAATATTGTTTTGCTTGGGCTATAACATCAGCATTATATCCTGCAGATAGTCGAGTGTCCGAACTTACGTCATATCCACATTTTTCCACTGTTTTAGATGTCACAGGTATGGATTTTCCGGTTAAAGTTAATAATAAGAGTATCGAAATATTCGAAGATAGGAATGATATTTCAATTAATGTTTACGGTTTAGAGAGTACATTTGAGAAGGGTAAAATGAAGTATGAAGTGATTGGTCCATTGCGATACTCACAGAGAAGACTCCGGAGACATGTCAATTTGTTGTTTATAACTGATGACTCCGGTAATGGTCACTATTGTTGGATCAAAGATCTTTCAAGATTAGTTTCTAATCAACTATCAGCTCATAGACAGAAAAAATATTTTTGTGACGGATGTTTGATATATTTTTCTGATGAGAGATTGCTTTTACGTCATAATATGTATGATTGTAATCACATTAGTACCACAACACCAACTACTAATTTAAAGATCAATAAATATGGTAGAATGGTTGCGGAAAATAAACTAATGTTTGAAAACTTTGAGAGGCAAATGAGGGTGCCATTTGTAGTGTATGCTGATTTTGAATCAGTGCTTAAACCGATTCATGTGAATGAGCCAAATCCTGAAAGTTCATACACGATTAAAACATTCAAACATGCCCCATATTCATTTGCTTATTTGATAAAGTGTTCATATAATGATGATTTGTCAAAATTTGTTACATATAGGGGTGTAGATGCAGCTCAGAAATTTGTGAGTAGCATTGAAGATGATTTGAAAGAGATACATGAAAATCATCTCAGAAACCCTAAACCGATGGATACACAAACTGACGAAGAAGAAGAACAGTTTGCTGCAGCCAGAACTTGTGGTATATGTAATAAAGCATTTACTGATGGTGAAGTCAAAGTAAGAGATCATTGTCATGTCACAGGAAAGAAAAGATCACATGCCGCTCACTCGAAATGTAATTTAAATTTCAAAATACCAAACTTCATACCTATCATTTTTCATAATTTAAGTGGTTATGATTGTCATTTATTCATAAAAGAATTGTATAGGAATAAAGAGAAAGTTGATGTTATCCCGCAAACTAAAGAGAAATATATATCTTTCACGAAGCATCTCTTCACACACAGCTATACCGATAAAGATGGTGTGGTTAGGAAGAATTATCTCAAAATGAGATTTATCGATAGTTATAAATTTATGACTAATTCGTTGGAGAAGTTGGGTGCAAACTTGACCTCCGATCAATGTTTGGAGATGCACAAACATTTCCCACAAATTGAGAAATTCAATTTGATGAGACAGAAAGGTGTATTTCCATATAGTTTTGTTGATGACATTGACAAATTGAATTATCCATTACTTCCGACAAAAAATCAGTTTTATGACACACTCAATTGTGAACATATATCGGAAACTGATTATGATAGGGCTAGAAATGTTTGGAATTTATTCGAGTGTCAGAATTTGGGGGAATACTCTGATTTGTATTTGAAGTCGGATGTATTGCTACTATGTGATATTTTTGAAAACTTCCGCACCACAAGTTTAGAGATATATAACTTAGATCCGGCACAATATTATACTGCACCTGGATTATCATGGGATGCCATGTTGAAGTTCACTAATGTTGAATTGGAATTACTAACTGACATTGATATGATTCACTTTTTTCAAAAAGGTATACGAGGTGGAATTAGTCAATGTAGCGAGAGGAAACATATAGCAAATAATAGATTTTTACCCAATTATAATCCCAATGAACCTTCCACATTCATTACATATTTAGATGCAACAAATCTATACGGTCACAGTATGTCACAACCTCTACCAACAAGTGAATTTACATGGTTGACACCAAATGAAATTCTTAATCTTGATGTGATGGATGTGAGTACTGATAGTCCGTATGGGTATGTATTTGAAGTGGACATTCATTATCCACAAGAGTTGCATGATAAACATTCTGACCTTCCATTTTTAGTCGAAAAAATAATACCACCTCGTACACAATCGAAAATTCCCAAATTAATTCCAAATTTGAATGATAAAAGAAAATATATTGTTCATTATAGGAATCTACAGCAAGCTGTCAAAAATGGATTGATTGTAATGAATACACATAGAGTATTGAAATTCAAACAATCATGCTGGATGAAACCCTATATAGATCTTAATACTGAAATGCGTAATAGGTCTAACAACAAATCTGTTAAAGATTTCTATAAACTAATGAATAATGCGGTGTATGGAAAGACAATGGAGAATGTAGATAATCGAATTGATGTTAGACTCGTTACACATTGGGAAAATATAAAGAAAAATATAGGTGCCAGCACTCTCATAGCCAAACCAAATTTCAAAAATTGTTCAATTTTCACTGATAATTTCGTTGCCATTCAATTGGGTAGAGTGAAGGTTCATTACGATAAACCATTATATTTGGGATTTTCCATATTAGAATTATCTAAAACAGTCATGTATGACTTTTTCTATGGATGCATCAAACAACACTTTGATGAAAATGTCTCTTTACTTTACACAGATACCGACTCGCTCATTCTTAAAGTAAACACAGAAAATTTTTATGAATTCATAAAAACTAACATAAGTAGATTTGATACATCCAATTACAGTATAGTTAACCAATTCAATATTCCAGTAACAAGTTCAGTCTTGGGTAACTTCAAAGATGAATTTCCAAATGATCCAATCATGAGTTTTTATGGTACAGGTGCTAAAGCATATTATGTGAAATCTGTTGATGGTGAATTTAAGAAAGCCAAAGGGGTTAAACGATCGGTAATAAAGAATGAATTGACATGCGAAGATTATCAAAAAATCGTCGAACAAGGTGGTATGATATTCAGAAAGATGAATTCATTTAGAAGCGTGTTGCATGATATGTATACTGAATTGAAAAATAAAGTTGCATTATCATACCACGACGATAAACGATTTATCATTCCGAATACTACCCACACTCTTCCTTGGGGTCATAATGATATTGAATTTTATGAAAACGATCCAAATGAGAACATTCGTTGGATAAGTAATATTATTCAACAATCACAATCTCAGGAGACTCCATTGGATCAATTGATTAATTTATTATCTGCCGAGATCAATGATTGAAGTATCATTCAATATCTTCAAAACCGGAAAATTCAATATGACAGAAGTATTGTGATATTAATGTATTATGTATGTATGTATATGTATTACTGTAATGAATATAAAATGATTGAAATTTTATTTGTATTATTTCTATTTCCCTAATCGATTACTGCAATATATAGTATAATGTAAAAGAAAGGAATATCAGTTTGAAAAGAATCATCGTGGGTGCACAATGTCTAAAACAATCGATAAATTTGGCAGAAAAAAAAAATGGGGTGGTAATGTCATCCGAGGTCCACCCGGCAATGGATTTAAATTAACAAAAGATGGTCATTATGACATGCAAAGAAAAATATTGAAAAATACAAGCGAACCAATTGACAAGAGTGATTGTGTAACTGTATCATACCTTGAGGGGGAAATTAACGGAACAAAGGAGGTTATACTTTTAGCCCTACAAGCTGCAATACAATCCACAATAGGCAATATTGCTCGCGATGCCCGTCAAGCATTTGACGATAAAATTGCAGAGGCTCGGATAACTTTCACTCGTAAATTTGACAAACTTACAAATGATGTAGACATAAAAATGTCTGACATAACAGCGTCTACAAATAAAAAATTTGATGCTATGTCAAACATAACAGCGACTACAATGAAAAAGTATGATGTACTGGAAGAGAGAGTTGAAGTTTTGGAGAAAAGCCATAAAGTCAGGCCATCAGGTGGAGTGGGATATCCAGGACTGAACATTGATCCAAATATTAGAATAATAGAACCAAAACCAAAAGCAACAGATGACGTATTAATTGAACCAACATGGTGAATAGTGAAGTGGAATAGCCTGCCTGGGCAGGGCCTGATTAAGTTAGGTTAGGAAAAAAAATGTGTATTTGAAAAATTAATAATGAAAGTTATCAACAAGTATTATTATATATATTTCAATGTCCCTGAAGTGGCATTAGTGATGTACTCGAATTCTGACTTGACATGTTCCCAACTGTTAAAATTTGAAAAAAAAAATTTAATTTGAAAAAAAAAAAAGCAAATTTGAAAAAAAATTTTTGAAATTTGAAAATAAATTTTAAAATTAAAAAAAAAATATTTTTTCTCAAGATTACAACCCATTCTTTTCTCGAAAAATATCGATCCTGCGAAAAAATTAATGGAGACCAAATTTGTTGGAAATTGAATTCTCTACAACTTTTGTCATTACTATTTTTCGTGTAAAATTGAAAATAAGTGTAATAAATTCAATATTACATAATGAGATTACAACCCGTTCTTTTCTCGAAAAATATCGATCCTGCGAAAAAACCGGGATTTGAACCACTAATATCAATATTTTACTTTTTCTATGAATTATCAAAGGTTTATAATTAAAAAAAAATTTTGATCGTCAAGATTCGGAATTTTTCTCAAGATTACAACCCATTCTTTTCTCGAAAAATATCGATCCTGCGAAAAAATTAATGGAGACCAAATTTGTTGGAAATTGAATTCTCTACAACTTTTGTCATTACTATTTTTCGTGTAAAATTGAAAATAAGTGTAATAAATTTAATATTACATAATGAGATTACAACCCGTTCTTTTCTCGAAAAATATCAATCCTGCGAAAAAATTGATAGAGACCAAATTTGTTGGAAATTAAATTCTCTACAACTTTTGTCATTACCATTTTTCGTGTAAAATTGAAAATAAGTGTAATAAATTTAATATTACATAATGAGATTACAACCCGTTCTTTTCTCGAAAAATATCAATCCTGCGAAAAAAATAATAGAGACCAAATTTGTTGGAAATTAAATTCTCTACAACTTTTGTCATTACTATTTTTCGTGTTAAATTGAAAATAAGTGTAATAAATTCAATATTACATAATGAGATTACAACCCGTTCTTTTCTTGAAAAATATCAATCCTGCGAAAAAATTAATAAAGACCAAATTTGTTGGAAATTGAATTCTCTACAACTTTTGTCATTACCATTTTTCGTGTAAAACTGAAAATAAGTGTAATAAATTTAATATTACATAATGAGATTACAACCCGTTCTTTTCTCGAAAAATATCAATCCTGCGAAAAAATTGATAGAGACCAAATTTGTTGGAAATTAAATTCTCTACAACTTTTGTCATTACTATTTTTCGTGTTAAATTGAAAATAAGTGTAATAAATTCAATATTACATAATGAGATTACAACCCGTTCTTTTCTCGAAAAATATCAATCCTGCGAAAAAAATAATAGAGACCAAATTTGTTGGAAATTAAATTCTCTACAACTTTTGTCATTACTATTTTTCGTGTAAAATTGAAAATAAGTGTAATAAATTCAATATTATAATAATGAGATTCCACCACTCATTTCTCAAAAAATATCGATTCTACATACACACTGAACATTAAATACCCCCATTATTGATTTTAATAATATAGATTTACAAAAAATAAAGATTTTTTTCTCCAGTCACAATTCAAGTAGATGATCAATGCCGGTTCTATGACTGAGGATGACCAATGCCGGTTCTATGACTAAAAATTTTTAATTTTATGTTTCATTAAAAAAAAATTTAACAACACACTGTAGTCCCCGCCCACTCTCCTCCACTTTTAGCCCCGCCCCCTTCCCACCATTGCTCGCCTCACCCCACAATTGCGCATGCGCGCCCCCACCTCACTCCCACCACTCCCACTTCTGCCTACACCCTGAGGAGCACACTTCTCGGCATTCAGTACGACAAGTCTTCTCATCGAGTGCAGTCCAGCTACAGCAATCTACTACAACACCAGTCTAATACAGCAGTCTTCTACAGTCTACAACAAGCGAATTTTGAGTAAGTTATCAATGTTACTTTTTCATAACAACTAACTTTGTATTACATTTTCAGAATGGAAAACTACACGCAGGAAATCGACAACGCTGTGGCATCGATCATACCTGTGGATGTTGAGGTGGAGCGACCAGGCAGCCCTGACATGTTCGAGGGAGACGAGGTGGCGATGGTCCAAGAGGTGAAGGCTTCAACTTCGGGTGGTGTGCAGCGGCCACGCAGCCCTGTCTCATTTCAGGAAGACAGGGTTGTTAACAAAGCCAAGCGGCAATCTGCAGCTAAGGTTGGTCCTATTCAAAGGTATAGGAGTAAATGCAATAGGACTAACCCTTATGCAGGTAGTTGGTCGACCGCCAAAAGGAATCCTCCGAGACGTCCCACACCGCTCGCATTGACAGTGGAAAGACGGAGGGCATATAAGCCGGTGCCGAGGGTGCCATCTCCAGGTGAAATCCTCACCCAATTTGCATTATCAGCGATGTTGACACCCATGGAACTCACACCGGTGCCTGATCCTGCCATGGAGGTCGTGCCACCAGTGTCGAAGCCTGCCGGGGAGATCGCGCCACAAGTGCCACCAGTGCCGGAGCCTTTCGGAGAGGTTAACCCCCAGGAGATGGAAACTTTCCTACAGAGGTGTAGGGATGTTGCACTTGCTTCACGAAATAGTGAGGCCGCGTTGGCTAGCATTTCCCGGGAGGAGAATGAAATTGCTAGCCAACGGCGCGAGTTGTTAATGAGGATGGCCGAGCTAGATCGAAGGACTGCAGCTCTGAAGGAAAGGCGGAAGGCAGAGACCTCTTCGATAGAGCTCAATAATGAACTAAAAATATTTATAAAGAAATTTTTGAATAAAGGGAAATAGTTTTTAGGTCAACTAGGATAGTTTTAGGATAATTAGGTAGCATGGTAGTTTTAGGTTTGTAATTATAATTTTAGGAATAAAAAACAAAAAAAAAAAATGAAAAAAGAAGTGAAATAAAGGGTGTACATTGTTTTGGTTTGGTACACATTGAACAATGCGATGGTTGGAGCATTTTTCTTCACTTCGTCTTTTCATTATTTTTCTTTTTTTCCACTTTCAATTCCAAGTTCTTTCATCCCCACTCCTCCCCACTCCCTTTCAAAAGTATAAAAGTAGGAATTATCTGTTGGAATATTCAGTTGATCAGCCACCTTCAACATGGAACCTGATTCAACTACTGAGCCGTACAGTGACCCAGCGCATCAACATCCTTACTGGGCTTCTATCCATGAAGGATTCGTGGACTCCACAACGGCACCTCATGACATTCCCTTCGAATTCATGAATAATGACTACAGGGTGCAGGTTCAGCATGTCACTGGGAGTGATGAAGCTGACTTATCGGACGGGGATTATCCGGATCCCTACCAATGGGATGACGAATGGGGTGACCCACCGCCTGTAGACATCACAGATGAGGATGACGACGACGACGACGATGACGCTGGCGACATCAGACTTCCACCATCCCCAATCCTTATCGAGGACAGTCCTCCGCCATCTCCTATCCTAATTGATGACGATGATGTCCTAAATTCCGACGACGATATGTAATCGTTTCCCTGTTTCTCCCACCCTTTCCTTTCCTTTCCTTTCCTTTCCTTCCACGGAGTACACACTTTTTTGGTTGGTGTACACGAGGCACTGCGAGGCTGGGGCAGTGTCTTCCTCCCTCTCTCTTATTAGTTTTTCATAATAATCACTTAGAATTTCTCATAATAATCGCTCAGAGTTTCATGAAGATCGTCATTTTTAATGTTTTCGAATCTCAAACACTGTTCTACATTTACACTTCACCCCCTCCGTTTTATTTCTTCCAATATAAATATAGTATCAATCCCAGTTCTACATCATTCTTCCACAATGTCGATTGCTGATTCCACCACCGAACCGATGAGTGTACCAGAGTCTTCTATGATGAGTACAGGACCCATCCAGGTACATGAAATAGATTCTACGTTTGATCATTTCAGTACAACCTTCGCAGAAATGCTGCAACGCATCTACGATCTTCCTGATGATTTCCCGGAACGTATGCAAGAGGAAGTAGATGAGTTAGACGATCTACAGGATAACGAGCTAGATGATCATGCGGACGACATAATTAGTATATCATCTGATTCAGATGAATCTGATGAATATGAGGACGACATCATCAGTATATCATCAGATACAGATGATTCAGATGATGACACCATCATGATTGTTTCTGATGATGAAGAGCGTTAGTCCATACCATTGTATGGATTAATAGGAAAAACAGCCCTTTTAAGGGCTACAATTAAAGACAATAAACAACTATTTTCAGAGCTATCATTATACTTTCAATCAGAAATAGGTTAACACTATAGTCAAAACTTATGTGAAAGTATCATCATCCAACTCTGTAGTACTCATCATTATATTCAATGATTGAGAAAATATCAACTTCGACTTTTCAGTCAAAGTAGTACTCATCATATACACAGATATTCGATGATAAACCAAATCCTAACTTCGACTTTTTAGTCAAAGTAGTCATTTATCACATAATCTGTGAATTCTACTACTACCGTTTGTGTGAATAATGTAGCCCTGAAAAGGGCTGTTGTTTTTTTTTTGACCAGTAGGTCCACGGTTATTGTGCCACAGGTTGGACATTATTACATATAATACATGTAGATACTCGGGTGAAGTTTGTTAGTGGCCTCTCGCAAGCTTCACACCAATTTTGTCCCATTTCCATAATTGAGACAGTGTTGTGGGTGTTGACATGGGCATACCACCCTCCATTATTGTTTCTATGCGAATAAAACCGAAAGCAGCACCAGCATAGTTTTTTGTTCTCTCCATCTATTGTGCTGATCAATACGTATGCATCCATTGCACAATACAAATCCAAGGGATCTTCCAATGTCTCACTGACATTGAGCGTTCGCATACCGATCCTCAAAGCACCATCGCCTTCAGTTGTGTCAGCTTCTATCCCTTCATCATCTCCTTCTTCATCCATGACCCTCTCAAACTCCATCACGTCATCATCTTCGTCGCTTTGGTTGGCCTCGTTTTCAACTTCGTCTATCTCATCTTCATCGACTCCAACATCTTCTGCTTCAACTATCACTTCCTCTAGCGGAACATTGACATCATCATCATCTGATTCGTCTATCCAATTGTTTTCATCAACAGCAGATATTCTATTTAATGCAGCATTTATTTTTGCAGAATTCATCTTGTTGTTGTTTGCTCACAGTTGTAGAGAGTGAATGAATGAACTTCAGGATCGCAAGTCGACTTATACGATTGAATAGGAAACGGAAGTGGTACGACTCCCACCTATCACTTGACTCGTTTTAAGTGGGAGAGAAGGATATGGCATCTCTAGTCGATGAAAGAGTGGGCTAGTTGACGAAAGAGCGCATGCGCTAGTTTATTTTCTTCTATAAAAGGTGAAGTATCAGTAACATCATCACCTTTCCTATCCACATTCTATTGCTATCACATATCATTCCTCCAAACCTAAATAATCATTATCATGAGCTCCATGCCACTATTGATTGCTGAAGATGGTTCACCACTTGTTGATATCGATCACACTAATTTTGAAAATATTCCAGTATTACATTTACAGTCTCAAGACTCGATAAGTGATTTTGATATTAGCGACTTCGTTAACTTCGCAGATGTGCCGGAACCAATTCAACAAATTATCGTTGAAACTCCAATCATTTCACAATCATCATCATCCAAACACCCTTCATCTACCCCCCTCTTGGTGTTGATAAAAAATCCAGAACTATCAAAAGGAAGGTTAATAATGCATCTTCATCGATTGTCACTGAGTTGAAAGAAAAAAAACAATCGAAAAGTGGTTTGCAGGAGAAAAAGCCCACAACGAAAAGTGACAGATCGAAGAGGAAGACAAAATGTGAATCCAAAGAAATGAAGGGTGATTTGATGACTGAATCGCTATCTTCTTTCACTCCATTACTTCGGTTTGGAGATATGAAAAAGAAAGCGAAATGCCGTCTTGTAAAGGCGCAAAAGGCTATTGCTGAACATGAAAAGAGTGAGCAAGCTATTAGTGTCAATAAGGACACTCTTCAAGCATTAGATGCTAAGATTGCATTAGCGAAAATTGAATTGGCTAACATGAGCAAAGAAGCAGATGAACTACGTTCAAAAATCATGAAAGATGACAAATTCAATCAACGTTCGAGAATGCAAGCACAGGCAGAGCTTGAGGAGTCGACTCGACTTTATGAGACGGCATTATCAGTGAGAGATAATTGGCGAAAAGAGTTGGAGAAAGCATTTCAAAGTGACAGCGATTAGTTTTGGGAATGGTATTGTGTTCTCAATATTGTGAGTTGAAAAAAATTTTAAGCGGGAATGGAGTATACAATTAATTTGGTTTGGTATACACAGAACATTGCGAATGGTTGGGGCAATGTTTACCGCTGCAATATTTTTTCAATTCACTTACATATAATTGAAATGAAAACAATAATGAACTTTAACATTACTTTATTCATAAATACATTATTAGATACATTTAAAGCATATTTGATTCATCAATCCAAGAATTCTGTTCACTAGGAAGTCCTAACCACTTTACATATACTTTATTTTTCCTTTTCTTCAGCACTTTCTCGATCAGATATACATCAGGATTTTCGGTTCGCAATAACTCTTCTTCGTAAAAACATCCTCTAATAGGTTGTTCATTCATATCTTCAAGATTATAGGTTGCGGGAAAAGTTTTATTGATTTTAACAATCTTGAAGAGTTCCGTGGTAAAGTTCGCAGTGTAAGACTTTTCAAAAATATTTTTGTATTTGCTTATTCGTACAATATCATTCAATCGGAATTTGGGTTTACTTTGTTTTTTTCCAACTCCATTGATACCTTTGAATATCAATCTTGTTGATGGATCAACATTAATGGGTGCCATACCTATTGTACGATGAACTTTATTGTTATATCTACTAGTTATAGTTGGAAGAATATCAAGCCATTTGTGGTGACCTCTCATCGAAAATTCCTTATAGAGCCACCCCTTTATTGTACGAATCACTCTTTCTGCTATAGCTGCCTTCTTTGTGCTAAATGTTGAATAATGATTGATATTATATTCTCGCATGAGAGATGAGAAGCTTTTATTGAAAAATTCTTTCCCTTGATCGCTTTGTATGTGTTTGGGGGAGTATTTGGCTTCTTTCAGTACATGTTTCATTGCATTAGTTACTGTACTACCTGTTTTATCTTTAACTGCTACAGTCCACAGATATTTGGAGTAACAATCTATCACTACAAGTATATATCGGTATCCTTCATTACTTTTTGCATAAGGTTGCAGTTCAGCTAAATCTATTTGCCATAGATCTGCAAAACCTTTGATGGTGGTTATTCTTCTACGAAAATTACGTCTTGCAGGTTTATGTAATTCATTAACAACTTGTCGTTTGACATCACTTATTTCATTAGTCATTCTATTTCAATATGATTAAAGAGAAAATGTGATAATGTTACTGCATTGAATGATGATGTGACAGTGATCATTACATGTGAATATGTTAATATATTATACCTTCTTCACGTAATTCTTCAATTATTGAAATTATTTCATTGTCATGTCCTGTATGACCAGCTGACTTTGAAGCTACCAATAATCGTAGGCGAGCAACTAACTCTTTCGGTGAATTCCAGTACACATAATTCACAGGTTTAGAATTATATATTTTCTCCATTTTCACTCGTTTGAGTGCTCCACCAATTTTACTTCTACTTCTTATTGGATATTGTCGTGAGTCTAATAGAGGTTTGATAACTTCACGAAATTTTTTAGAATTTGTATTTTTAAAACCATTCTTCTGATGATATTGTTTATATGGAGCATTCGTTATTTTCAATATTTTGGAATATACTTGACGAGTTTCTTTATTATCAACATCTCGTGGATTCTTCAAAAAGATCATATCATACAATTCTGGACTACCTGCGCATTCATATTTTTTCACTTTATTAGCATCCCAAAATGAAATGTTTCCATCTTTGAAATACACCACTAGACTTCCCATTTTCAGCTTTTGTGTAATAGGATCCATACGTACGCCAAATGTTCCATCATATGCTGGATTTCTAGATTTTACATTATTCAAATGTTTCATCAAAACATCTTCACCACTTTCATTCATATCAGGTGAGGTGTCAGGATCCGAGGAATCGATGTGGGACGATGATGGTGTTTCGAATAGAGTTGTTCTCATATCGTCTTGAAGTGTGCTCGTGTCACTATTCACAGATGATACACTAGCAAAAGATTGTTTTCTTCCTATTGGAGTACTCATGGGATAATTTGAAGTAGATTGAACAGTTCCATGATTTGGTGATAACACTGGTGATTTAGAAGTAGCGTTTGATGATAAAACATTCAATGGTTTCATTATGGGCTCATACAATCTTTCAAGTGTCGTACGATTTTCAATATTATCATTCTTGATAGAGTTGAATTTCTGCCTGACAGCTTCTGTTGTCTCTACTAGTTGACGTTTCAAATTCATTTCATTGTTTTTATTTTCAGAATCTTTTTTTGTATTCATAATGCCCTTTTTTAAATTATCGCCTAATTCGCTGATGAAGTGACCTCTACAATATTCAGTGATCGAATAAGTGTAAAAAACAAGATCATGGGTATATAAAACTATCGAATCCTTTGCGATATCTACCTTCATCTATTTTTCTATCCTTATCAATGACTAGAAATCCATATTGGTCCTCCCAGCATTTAACACACATCAATTGGAATTGTTTGAATGTTACATCGGGTGAAACATGATCTGAATAAATGTGATGTAAATTCGTCTCATCTTGTTTGAACATTAAAATGAAATTGGTATTGTCACGCACTAACTGTTTGGGTACCCGTGAATATGTCTGTGCTAGATAAAAACAATCAACATCCTTATGACGTCCCATACAGAAATATGATCTAATAATATCTTGCTTTTCACATATCACATCATCGAAAATGAAAACAGAATTAGGCTTAGCGTCGGAGGGTTCCACTATTTCTGCATTATTGCTGAATGTATAAAAACCTAATCCTTTTATAGGTTCCAAAACACTTCGCAAGTACTGATATTTAGGTTGATTGAGTGATTTCGAATAGAGATACACATTTCTAAATCTCAGTCCTTGTGGATGTGTTAATAGTGATATCATTGCATTCGTCTTTCCACAATTTGAAGGTCCTATAATGAGTCCTCGAACTGATGATGGAAGTAGTGGACCATGTCTGAATACCCTTTGTCCATTCAATCCACAACCAAATTTCTCATCTAGATTATCTACAGCAAACTTTTCTTTCTGTTTTACAATGCGCATCGTGCCGTGGTTGGAGACTATATAAATGTTATTAGCTTATTCATTTCAATGTGTACCATCAAACGATACGGACGTATTGAAAGTGATCGTAAAATTAAAAGAGGTTGTGGTTTTGTTAATGATTTAATAAACAAACTTCCTTTCGAATTACATCTACCCGGAGGTTATCAATACTGTGGACCGGGTACAAAATTGAAACAACGTTTAGCTCGTAACGACCCTGGAATCAATAAATTAGATATTGAATGCAAAAAACACGATATTCAATATTCTAAGCATCCATCCGATCTTGCAGCAAGACATTTAGCCGACAAAGAACTTGAATACAGCGCTTGGGATAGGGTTAAATCGAAGGACGCGAGTATTGGGGAAAGAGCAGCTGCATTACTTGTCACCAACATTATGAAAGCGAAAAGACATATGGGCATGGGTTGTAGTACCAATAAGAAAAAATGTAAGAGGAAACAAACGAAGAAAAATAAAATTAAAAAAGTTGCATTTGGTGCTGGGATAGTCCATAAAGTGCGAAATGTATTGAAGAAAGCTGGTGGGAATCAATTTGTGACGAATAATAGCAAAAAAGCTATTACTGTGGCATTGCAGGCGGCACGTAAATACCTTAAAGCTGCCGGTGGAAAGAAGAAAATCCGCACACCACGCATAATTCCTGTTCCCAAGATCGGTGGACTTTTACCATTGATACCAATTTTTGCTGGACTATCCGCACTAGGAAGTTTGGCGGGAGCCGCTGCTGGTATTACCAAGGCCGTGAATTCGGCAAAAGCCAGCAGAGCGGCTTTAATGGAAGCCAATCGTCACAATAAAACCATGGAGGCTGTAGCATTAGGCAAACGCGGAAGTGGAATATATCTCAAACCATACCGTAAAGGTTTAGGACTATATTTAAAACCATACAAAGCCACAAACAAAACAAAAAACTAATTGAACCCCTACCTCAGAGGCCTCTTACTGATCACGATCTCAGTTATTATGCACAAAAAATGAAAATTCCACATTTTCGTGGTGTTTTTATGCGTGATAGATTACCATCTTCAGGTCCAAAACAAAACGAGACAGCTATTGTTAATTTAGATGGAATAAGTGGACCAGGAACACATTGGGTGGCATATAAAAAATGTGGGAAAGAAGTCACATATTTCGATAGTTTTGGAGATCTACCCCCACCATTGGAATTGACTCGATTCTTTCGAAAATGTTCGAATGTAAAAATCAAATATAACTATGATCGACAACAGAAATTTAATACAGTTCTCTGTGGTCACTTGTGCTTGCAGTTTCTCTCTAAATAATTTTCCAAATAAAAATGGATTCAACACCAAAACTGGATCGGGAGGCTATCAAGGGAATGGGGTTTTCACTTAGAATGTTTTCAAAATATGGTACCTTGAAAAAAATGGATAAAGTGATGCTTGCAAATATGCCTAAGGAAGTGATACTTGCATGTGTTGCACATGAGATTGCATATGTTTGGGAAAAGTTGCCTAAGCATCTGCAAGATGACATCGATATAATGAAACATAGATATTGTTATGAGCACCACCACCACGATCAAAATTCAGAATCGGATGTTAATGACGGTCCTATACCTCGGAAATCTATGTGTTGTATTTGTAATATAGAGGATGTGAATATTGGTATCAATAAAAATGATACTTATTACAATACAACACCTTCCAAAAAGTGTAAATTGTCTCAAATGTGCTGTTGCTGTGTACAATAATAAATTGAAATGTGTTTCAAAATATTCATCAGTCATGTCACGAAAGTTCGAGCTACAAGCTGTCGGGACAAGTGTCTTGAGTGCGGATTTTTTTCCACCAATTGAATTGGATAGGAACAGTCGTTATGGATTAGGACTTTTGGGATTCTATGGATGCAATACAATCAATAATATAACTGAAGCTAATAACTTAGTTAGTTTTAGAATCAGTAATGACAACTCATCGATACCCCAAAAGTTGACAATTGAAATTCCATGTGGTGCTTATGAAATAGAAGAGATCAATGCCGTCATACAGAAACATATCATGTTCAGATTGTTTCATGATAAAAAACCAAATGATGTCGTTGCAGATGATATTTTCTATCTACACGCCAATAATAATACATTCAAATGTGAAATGCGATCCAAATATGAAATTGATCTGACACATCCAAATTCAATAGCAGAAATGATGGGGTTCGCTCATGAAATATTTCCACCAAATCAGATACATGAATCATCATTACCAATAAACATTACAACTGTGAGACTTATCCGCTTAGATTGCAATATAATATCTGGTTCATATATAAATGGTGAAGAATCCCACATTCTTTTCTCATTCGATATTGATGTTGAACCTGGCTACAATCTCACTAAAGAACCACACAGTATTATATATATGCCTGTCAGTCCAGAAGGTCGTCAATTGATTCACAACATTACAGTGCGTATTTTGGATGAAAAAAATAACCTTATCGATTTTGGAAGTGAAGAAGAGATTTTCATTATTTTGGAATTGAAGAAAATCGAATAACTGTTGTTATGGGTTTCATTTATAATAGACAAAATCGCATTGAACAATCCCAAACGAGTTGCACTATCAAAAAGAAAGGTGTGCATAAAAAGAAGCTCATTCCACAAGTGTATGCTAAACAGTTAGCACATAACGCTCTGTCTGTGAGTGATCTTAAATTTTTGAAATCGATTGGATTGAAAGTGAGAAAATAACAATGGTGCTCGAAACAAACAATGAAAAGTTGAATATATTCAATGAACCAGTGCTCGATCATTCTCTCATAAGTTTACATGAGCACACATATAAGCCCTATGGATCACCGCTATTCAGGAATTCGGATGAAATCAGAATTGCAATCAATAATCAAGATGTTATACTAGATATTGCCGAGAGCTTCATTTACATAGAAGGTAAATTCACCCCCAAAGATGTAGCGAAAACATGCTATCTCTCGAATAATGCAATTGCATTTCTCTTTGACGAAATTCGTTATGAAATGGGTGGTGAACAAGTGGCTGTTGTTAGAAAACCTGGGATAACATCTACAATGAAAACCATGATATCATTTGGACAATCTTATGCTAACACATTATTGACATCTGGTTGGGGACTTTCACAATTGAAGCAAGATATCTTGGATACAAACAGTCATGTTTTTAGTGGAAAACTACCACTGAAATATTTGATGGGTTTTGCTGAAGATTACAACAAAAGTATCTTGAATGCCAAACAGGAATTGATTTTGATTATCGCTCGATCATTCAAAAACTCATATATAGGTGAGGTTGATGCTGATTTGGAAATAAATAAAATCGAATGGAAAATAAGACATATTGTACCAGATGATAAACACAAGCTCAAACTTTTGAGTAGAATAAACAAAAGCGGTCTGAATGCCAAAATCAAGTTGGCGTATCGTATGTGGGACCTCTATGAACTACCATCATTACGTGGGACTTCTTCAGACATATGGGCCATCAAAACAACTAACGCATTGGAAACTCCTCGTTTTGTCATCATCGCATTCCAAAGTACTACCACATCTGAAGATAGAACACAGGATATTACAAAATTCACAACTGCTGATATCAATAGTATTCGAGTATACTTGAATTCTGAAGTTTATCCATATGAGCGTTGGAATTTGAATTTCGATAAAAAACTTGATGCTCCTGCTTATTATGCTTTTGAGAGTTTCCAGCGAAGTTATTATGATAAAGATATGAGTGAACCTCTGATGGACATTGGACAATTTAGAGAGAATCCACTATTCGTCATCGATTGTTCTCATCAACCGAATGCAACAAAATCATCAACTATTGATATAAAGATTGAGTTTGAGACGAGGAAGACCAAGTTTCCAGACAACACTAAAGTATATGCATTAATTTTGCATGATACAGTTTTAACATACAATGCATTGGATGGTTCAGTTCATAGCAGATATTGACACTTTTTTTTCACTCTATCATGTACTGTTTCATGATCTTTTTTTTTATTTGTAACTGACTTATATCATGTATTGTATTTTATATCATATTTATTGTTTTGTAATCATTTTCTATTGTATTTCATGAGATTTAAATAAATAAAACATGAAAATAATACAAAGTTTTTTATTTGACATTATTTATGATTTACAGGAACATACAGACTATCTAAAATAACTTCTTCCTCATAATCATCATTTTCGCGACCATCTTCAATTTCCTCTCGATTTTCATCATTCAATTCAAAGTGATGAATAATCCATTCTGGCAAGTATGGTTGGAGGCTATACAGGAATCTTCTTAGGTTCAGTTCAATCATAACATCACAAAGTTGCCACAATTCCAATTCATTATCCAAAAATTTGTTACAAACTTCTGCACCACTCCAATAGTTCTCAGCATCACGAAGGCATAATTCGATTTGTTTTTCATCATAGCATACACTCATATCATAATTGCTTGCATGTTCGGCTCCATCACCCAACACCTTCAATTTAGACGACAAATGTTGAACCGATGATTTGAGATCTACAACATCGACCCAATCTTGACTTGCGTACTGCATCCACATCTTTAAATGGTGGAACTGAAATTGAATAAAAAAAACAATAAGCAACCTCCAATTTTTCAGTGATATAATACTCACATTCCCATTTTACTTGTAGTTACAAAGTGAGTGTATTCAACTAAGTTAGTAATGTTTATATTTCCATATAATTATTATCATCTAATATATGAATATTATAAAACAATAAGAAATTCATTATAATTACTATTATTATTCAATCATATTGAATTTGACTAGAGTTAGCGTTTTCACACCAAAAAAACTTCGTAAGCTATGACCTAAAGAAATTCACTATAAATTATTACTATTATTATTCAATTATATTGAATTTGACTAGAGATCGCGTTTTCATGCCAGCAAAACTTTGTTGGCTCTGTCCTAAATACATCATCGTATATTTACCACCTGATGAGTTGATACAAGATATATCGTCATCACTGAATTGCAACGAAATACGTTTTGGTAGCCATGTTTTAAATAATTTATCATTGCTCACATCTTGCAAAGTTAATAAAATTGATTTACCAAATCGTGTAGAATAAGTTGACATATTTTTAATTATGAACACTTCATCAATTGGCAATGATGATAAGGCCTTTTGCTCTACTATTTCAACCTCCTGTACAATCAAATTATTAATTTTATTCAAGTCTACTTTTGAAACGGACATGATGAAAATATATACGAAAATATAAACAATTTCCAACAGACAAATACACTCACCGTCTTCCTTCTATTACGAACTGAATAACACTCTACCAATTGCTAACTGCTGCAGATATATTCGTCTACTGATTTCATAGTGTGCCAGGCATTTCTTTTATATTAAACAGTGTGAGTCACCCCCACCATGAAACCGTGAAAGATTCACATTGCTAGTTGCTATCCACTAGAGATGCCTGACGTCACAGCCAAGCCCATCTCCCAACTTGATGCGATAACAGTTGCCGGTACGAGCAAGCAGTGGTCGTTGCGGTCTCGGAGAGGGTAGACGCTAGGCAAACGGTCCTCGGCTGCCGTTGTGTCACCATCGATAGCGGGGCTAGAGCGAACCTTCATCGCTTCGGGAGAAGTGAGGACAGACCGATGAATACGCATTACTCTGCCACACGTCGTGGAGTGAACATGTCGCTCTCTAGCCGTTGAACGGTTATTGCTGTGACGTCACTCCACTACTAACTTGGTGCCCTAACACCGATGGAGCATTTATTACTTGGAGGATCTTCGAAGTATGCAGACGTATGTTTGTACATAGACAAACAAGCACATGATGAAACCCTGTACCGTGCATTCTCCTACACACACACACACACATAAACACACAAAATCTCATATGAAAAAAAAAATCTGAACGATCCATGCACCAGACACTTCAAGGTCACAACGCCTTGACTTCACTGCACAACAAAAAAACTTCACCAAACAACAACCAATAAAAAAAGCAATTAATACGTCATAGTGGTGGGGGGAGGCCGAGAATCAGCTGTAAACAACTACTCCCCTTTTAAATCATAATATTCATTAATTTAATAAAGAAAATTCCTGAAGCTTTTGTGTAGTTACGAAACTCAGGTTAAGAATCATTATTTGCTCAAACATTCGAAAAGTGTTGTGCATCAATCCTATTGAACACAATAAAAAATATCATGAGCTATTTTACTTCTTTGATTAACGACTTGTTTATTTTGTGATTTTTTATTTTACAAAATAAAGGAGTCGTCTATCAAAAAAGTAAAATCAGCAAGTCGAGCAACATTGATGACAATGTATTACAGATTACAAGTGAAATATGATACAGTAGCCCTGAAGCTGATGTTTAATAAAGAATGTGCTAAAGTCAGAATCATACCTAACTATATCAAATACAAACTATGCGTTGAAAATGAAGTCATCTCCAGAATCCGACACAAAATCGACAACATATGACCGGAAGAACACATCAAGACCAATTACGAATAATAATAATAATAATAATAATATGTTTATTCATCAACAACATTGAGTTTGTACAGTTTATAACAGAAATCAAGTGTGAAGAAATAAACACAAGAACAGTCATGAGGAAATATATCCGCACATGGCTATAGTTCTGGCTATAACTCCTGGACAATTTTCAAGTCAAATGGGCCTTAATTAGTTGAAGACGATTCTGTCCATTGATAGACTGTTATTTTGTAATATGTCCACGCACGTAGGCACGAAGGGAAGACAAGGACGCGCGCGCAGGCAGCCAGGGGTCCAGAGTCGAGACTCGCAAGATGGATGCGGAACAGCGTCACTCGTAGAATAAGACGAAATTGTTTATCAATAATTCATTAAAAGTATAATACAGTCCACTCACATCTTTTCACAGTTTGTTCATGTTCATCAAAGTTATATATATAAAATTAATATATAAGTACTTTTTGATCATTCCCATATTGATTTCAATTTAAGAGCCACCGGTAGACAGCTGTTTCAGCCTATTGGGTATCGTCAGTATGGGGCAGGCGGTCCTCGATTGAAGACAACATGAGAAAAAAAACCAAGAAAGTACCTTTAAAAATAGCTGCGTAAACGCAAGCGAAACATAAGTGGAACCACCTATTGGTGTGACACCCAAGTCAACTTGCCAAGTTTTTATGTCAGTGTTGGTGGTTTGACCAATCAACCGACAACTGCGTCAGTATCGCCTGCCCGGTACTGACGATGCCCAATAGGCTCAAACAGCTGTCTACCGGTGACTCTTAGATTGAAATCAATATGGGAATGATCAAAAAGTACTTATCTATTCATTTTTTCATTCTCATCGAATTATTTTCCAGCAGCTTGACTGCTGATCATAGCTTTCCGCAACATGTCACGGATCTAGCAGAGCACTGCCTTAAAAACACCTATTTCATATTTGACAACCAGATCTATAAACAGGTAGAGGGAGCTCCGATGGGTTCCTCCCTATCGCCCGTGATCGCAAACCTGTTCATGATGCACTTCGAGAAAAAAGCACTTAACAACGCTCGCCTCAAAGCAACCCTGTGGAAAAGATATGTAGACGACATATTCATCATCTGGCCCCACGGAAAACAAGAACTAGACCGGTTTGTGACCTACCTGAACAACATCCATCCTCGCATCCAGTTCACTACCGAAAGAGAGGAGAATAGGCAGCTACCTTTCCTATACCTACTTATAACACGAAAACCAACTGGCAACTTGGGTTATACAGTTTACCGAAAACCCACACACACCAACCGCTACCTACAAGCAGCATCACACCACCACCCTACCCAGCTACAATCCGTAGCCAACATGTTAATATCCCGCAGTTTCCGCCTAACAGAACCAACAAACAGGGCAACAGAATTGAGGGAGACAACAAAGGCTCTGCGACAAAATGGCTACGGACCAAAGATCATTCAAAAGGCCATCGACAGACAAAGAAGAACCAAAAAACATCCATTAGATCGACAGAAGATTCTCCACACGACAGACAATCTGTGACACTACCTTATGTCAAAGGTGTGACCAACAAAATCGGGAGAATACTAAGACGTAAAAACATCCGGACAACCTACAAACCACACAAAACGATATCCAGTTGGCTGCCCAGACCGAAAGAGAGAATTTTCCTAGAAAACCAAGGAGTATATAGCATCACATGCGAGGACTGTGGTCAACAATATATCGGTCAGACCAACAGACGTATATCTGCCAGAACCCAGGAGCACAAAAACTTGATAAGAACAAAACAAACCTCCTCTGCCCTCTTTCAACACCATCTACAAACATGTCACAAGATTGATTTTGAGTCCACAAAACAGATAGCACAGGTGCAAAACCCAAGAATTCGACAAATCAGAGAAGCTATCGAAATCGAAAAGCGAGGCCTCATCAACAAAAGGGATGACTCACTAAACATCCCAAGGATTTAGAAAACAATAATTAAAAACAACCACCAAAGACAACCACAAATTGATAATGAACCATCGCAGGTAGGAGAAGCCATTAACAACCCTCAGGTAGAAAAACAGGTAGGAGAACCGCCAAAAGCCATCAACAACCCTCAGGTGGAAAAACAGGTAACAAAATCCATACAACTTACGCAAGCGAAACCATATAAAAACACCACAAGACGAACCTAACATCAGTTACACCTCTCGAAGCGAAGCAGTAACTCGTCTTGATAATGCCATCTGAGATGATGGCGAAACGTCGACTATCGAATAGTACACAACGGATGAACAGCCGGAAAAACAACACATCATATTCTACCATCCGTGAAAACCTACATTGTAATATATATATATATATATATATATATATATATATATATATATATATATATATATATATATATATATATATATATATATATATATATATATATATATATATATATATATATATATGCATAAGGCCAAAGTTTTATTTGGATTGATTTTCAGTTCATGATTCTCCGAGTACAGAAATGTTTTGTGCAAATCTGTATTTATATTGGTCACGCAAGTTTCTGTATCGGTGTTATGAGAATACAAATATAGTATATTATCTGCGTATAGATGTACTTGTCAATGTGATAAAAATGTGGGATAATAAAAAGTAAACACTAAAAACATCAAGGGTCCTAAAATACTTCCCTGCGGTACACCTGAGACTGTTTCTTTTAGTAATCATCCAGTTTGACCCTCTGTGATCGGTCTGTGAGATGGCTGGTCATCCATTTAAGAGAAATGTCATCGAATCCTATAAACTTGAGCTTGCTGATGAGTGAATCGAAATTAACTAAATCGGAAGCTTTAATTTGATCAAGCAGTACCAAAATGGTGACTTTTGATTGATCTCTGAATCTCGCAAGATAGTCGATTACTTTCAAGAGGGCAGTCTGTGTTCCATGTTTTTCGCGAAACCCAGACTGCTCGAACGGCAGTATTAGATTTTCTTCAAGAAAAGCTCTTATTTGACGGGAAACATTTTTCTCAAATACTTTAGAGATTGAGGGCAGAATGCTGATAGGGCGTAGGTCACTGAACGTGGTAGGTGCATTCTTTTTCGGAATTGTAATATTAGCAACCTTCCAAACATCTGGAAAGATACCCTGTCTGAAGGACTCGTTTATGTTTAACTTCATCAATACAGTGTGGTATCACTGAAGAAATCATCTTGATATTTATATTGTCATTACCTTAAGCATTAGATTTTATTTGTTTGATAGCAGTCAAAATATCATCATCACATATATCGGTGAGGGAAAAGTTCATAGGAGCGTTCAATTCATTATTGTAGAATGAAAGAGTGTCATCATTTACTATTGAATGTCCAGCCACGTCTAAAAAATAGTCATTGATTTTTTCAGGTCCACTTAGTTCAATTGGCAGGCTATTGGTTTGCGAGGATGATTTTGTAGTAACACCCCAATCTGTAAGATTTCTTCATGTAATTTTTGAATTGTTTCTATTTTTGTTGAAAACAAATTTTATATATGCTATTTTTTCACGTTTTATTGCGTCATTGACGAAGTTGCGTAAAGTTACATAGTACTGCCTAGCGGCTGCTGTCTTTTCTTTTAGATATTTGGCATAAGCTCTAAAACGTTCAACATTTAATTTCTTAATGCATGAACCAGTTTCGAAAAAAATTACAAAAGTAATAGAGGGACAAAAGGCCTTTCAAATGATTTATCACTCTAGTCCCCATGTCATTGAAAAAAAAGGGGGGTATTTGCTTACCGCAGGGGGATGAAGTTTCGGGTATGATTTCCGTATTAGAATCATTCCCCTATAAATGAAAATTAACGTGTTCTTTGAAATGTTCGCCCGTTTCTGACTTACAGGGGGAAAAATTTTCTTTGGAACGCCCTGTATAATGGTGTCTATGCATCTTCATCAAAAATCAAAAGCATATTGACATTGATATAAATTTTACGTTGAATGCTTTGGTGTTGGACAGATCTGATTGGTTCCGGATAAATGATACCTTGGGTGATAGATAATTGGTACGATGGACAGCGAGGACATTGCTGTCAAGTTTATTCCTATCAGATGCCAAAGGATGCATTTCATTCAGATGCTAGAGAATGCATTTATATCCAACTCGTTTTCTACTTCTCCTGAAATATGCTTTTTGAACTATTCAAAACATTTTCACATAATCATTTCAGGACTAGAATTTCCGAAGCATCTGAGTGCCCACATTTGCATGTGTCATGCTAACAAATCCAACTCCTCTTGCCAGGGTACTATGTTCACTTCCTGGAAATTTCTTTTCTGGTAATGAGCTCCATTAGCAATTTCACTCTTCAAATATTTTCATCTCATTGGTGTCATCTTCACACCCACATAACTTTGCTGTTATCGATGATGCGTACTTCAAGTAGAAATTTCATATAGTTCAGAACGATTTATTCAAAAACAAAATAACCATCATACTTTATAGAATAACAGATCTGATTCAATAAACAACACATATTATCTATTCTCATAATTGTTTCAGAAACCAAAGCTATCGTAACCTTTTATATCGTGAGGAATAAAGCAGCCAGGTGAGGTGCTACAACGACCATACTGGTGAAAATGACAAATGGTTAATCGATAATCAAATTACTCAATGGAGGTGGATAATAAATGAGGGTCCAATTCAGATTCATACAAATATGTATTTGTTTGATTTGATGATTGCTATATCGTAGGATTGATGGCTTGACTGATTGTTTAAATAGTTATTGGGACATTGTTTGACTCAATTACTCTATTGATCGATTAACACATACAGTTGCTAGTTATCATGAAAGATTAATTCAACTGAAAATAAATTTACGACTGAAAAGTTGAAATATTCCTATTGCGAATAATTTGAGTAATATCCCAAGTTCAATCACATTTTTTAAATGTGTTTCCTCATAGTTACTATCAGTCTTTGAGAAAAATATTCAGTATTCATGATATCATTTTGTGTTATACTTTCTTGAGTTTGAACGTTTCCAAATTTCGAAAAGCAAATATATCAAAATGATACTAAGCATTTTTAAAATAGGTTATTGAGGATACACTACAAAAACACACTTTTGTCTATTTTACACGATGGTTTTATATTTGTTGACTAGGTTTGGTCATTACACCATTTTCAAAACTAACTAGAGATTATTCTCTGAATGATTTAGACTTAGACGCCAGTTACGGACGGTGATCCCATCGGTAAGCCTGAGTTTTGTATGTAAAATGCATTATTGAATTTGAAATGGTTTTGTTCTGAACACGTGTTGAACAGTTCACAGAGGTCACTGTTGACATATTGGTTAGTGTTATGTCTATCTAATAAGATTTTTATCAGGGGAAGGCATTCATCTGTTTGAATATATGAAAACATGTTCTTGATATCAAACATTACTAATTCAATGTTATTATTAATTTGTATGTTGTTGAGTTTGTTTGTCAGATCTATAGAATTCAGTATGGTGTGGGAAGTTTTAAAATTAGAGACCTCCCTGAATTTACAATTCGTGAATTTTGACAGCTTATAATTAGAAGTATTAGTATATGAAACTACCGGTCTGGCTGGGTTATCTTCTTTGTGTAGTTTAATCAGTCCATACATCTCAGGTGGGGATTCATGCAGGTAGTCTTCTTCTTGTCCCATTATGTGGGGAAAAGGAACGTAGGATATTCAAGATTTCTCTTCAGTTGGAGTGTGAAGAGTTTTGTGAGGTCTTTTTCCAACATTGTGGTGTCTAATTGTTCCATTATTTCTTGCATTTTTGAATCGTATCGTTGTTTACTCAGACAAACTATGCTGATACCTTTGTTTAGGTATCAGCATAAGGTTAGGTAAGATTAGGTTCAAAGTGAGTGGGTCTATTCGACTCTCCACCGCAACCTGCGAAGGTATATTGTGGCTCACACTTATTCACACTCGACCAAATAAACCCAGCTTCTTAACGATGCCGATTAGTTTGTATGGTGAGTGGTCTTTCATGTCAGATGGTAAGAGTACGACTCTGCCGAACTTTAAAAACCTGATTCAGTCCCCAGCGGGGCAGGCATAAAGTATATGCTCTGCTGTTCCATCGTTAATGAGGTAGACAGATATATGAGGGTTCTTGCACATCAGCGACACCTGACGATGCCTTAGATTCAACCGAACAGGACTTTTTCGCCTCTGGTTTTGGTTAATCATCACTTGAGCGTAAACGTTTGCTCACCTGCTTATGAGATTTTGTCGAAACGTTGGCGAAATTAAAGATAATATCACATACACGGATCAAATACCCGGAAAAACCAGTTCAGCATAGTCCTATCCGTGAGAAATTCAGATTTAATATTCGATACCTTAACGGGGAGATGAGGTTAACTAAGAAGAAAAAGAACTCAAGTAGTAGGTAGTAGAGCGTTAATGGACACTCTATCTCTGAACACGTAACGAATACCATTTTACCAGTATAGTAAGAAGTGAGTCGAGCAGGGTCAACTGACTTCCGAACACGTAACAGCACACCTAGATAATGACAAATGAGATTTTTTCGAAACGTTGGTGAAATTAAAGATAATATCACATTCACGAATCAAATACCCGGAAAAACCAGATAGTCCTATGTGTGAGAAATTCTGATTTAACATATATATATATATATATATATATATATATATATATATATATATATATATATATATATATATATATATATATATATATATATATATATATACCTGCATGAATCCCCACCTGAGATGTATGGACTGATTAAACTACACAAAGAAGATAACCCAGCCAGACCGGTAGTTTCATATACTAATACTTCTAATTATAAGCTGTCAAAATTCTTGAATTGTAAATTCAGGGAGGTCTCTAATTTTAAAACTTCCCACACCATACTGAATTCTATAGATCTGACAAACAAACTCAACAACATACAAATTAATAATAACATTGAATTAGTAATGTTTGATATCAAGAACATGTTTTCATATATTCAAACAGATGAATGCCTTCCCCTGATAAAAATCTTATTAGATAGACATAACACTAACCAATATGTCAACAGTGACCTCTGTGAACTGTTCAACACGTGTTCAGAACAAAACCATTTCAAATTCAATAATGCATTTTACATACAAAACTCAGGCTTACCGATGGGATCACCGTCCGTAACTGGCGTCTAAGTCTAAATCATTCAGAGAATAATCTCTAGTTAGTTTTGAAAATGGTGTAATGACCAAACCTAGTCAACAAATATAAAACCATCGTGTAAAATAGACAAAAGTGTGTTTTTGTAGTGTATCCTCAATAACCTATTTTAAAAATGCTTAGTATCATTTTGATATATTTGCTTTTCGAAATTTGGAAACGTTCAAACTCAAGAAAGTATAACACAAAATGATATCATGAAAACTGAATATTTTTCTCAAAGACTGATAGTAACTATGAGGAAACACATTTAAAAAATGTGATTGAACTTGGGATATTACTCAAATTATTCGCAATAGGAATATTTCAACTTTTCAGTCGTAAATTTATTTTCAGTTGAATTAATCTTTCATGATAACTAGCAACTGTATGTGTTAATCGATCAATAGAGTAATTGAGTCAAACAATGTCCCAATAACTATTTAAACAATCAGTCAAGCCATCAATCCTACGATATAGCAATCATCAAATCAAACAAATACATATTTGTATGAATCTGAATTGGACCCTCATTTATTATCCACCTCCATTGAGTAATTTGATTATCGATTAACCATTTGTCATTTTCACCAGTATGGTCGTTGTAGCACTTCACCTGGCTGCTTTATTCCTCACGATACAAAAGGTTACGACAGGTTTGGTTTCTGAAACGATTATGAGAATAGATAATATGTGTTGTTTATTGAATCAGACCTGTTATTCTATAAAGTATTATGGTTATTTTGTTTTTGAAGAAATCGTTCTGAACTATATGAAATTTCTACTTGAAATACGCATCATCGATAACAACAAAGTTATGTGGATGTGAAGATGACACCAATGGGATAAAAATATTTGAAGAGTAAAATTGCTAATGGAGCTCATTACCAGAAAAGAAATTTCCAGGAAGTGAAAATAGGACCCTGGCAAGAGGAGTTGGATTTGTTAGCATGACACATGCAAACGTGAAACAGGGCACTCAGATGCTTCGGAAATTCTAGTCCTGAAATGATTATGTGAAAATGTTTCGAATAGTTCAAAAAGCATGTTTGAGAAGAAGTGGAAAACGAGTTGGATATAAATGCATTCTCTAGCATCTGAATGAAATGCATCCTTTGTCATCTGATAGGAATAAACTTGACAGGAATGTCCTCGCTGTTCATCGTACCAATTATCTATCACCCAAGGTATCATTTATCCGGAACCAATTAGATCTGTTCAACACCAAAGCATTCAACGTTATATTTATATCAATGTCAATATGCTTTTGATTTTTGATGAAGATGCATAGACACCATTATACAGGGCGTTCCATAGAACATTATTTCCCCTGTAAGTCAGAAACGGGCGAACATTTCAAAGAACACGGCAATTTTCATTTCTAGGGGAATGATTCTAATACGGAAATCATACCCGAAACTTCATCCCCCTGCGGTCAGCAAATACCCCCCTATTTTTTCAATGGCATGGGGAGTAGAATGATAAATCATTTGAAAGGCCTTTTGTCCCTCTATTAGTTTTGTAATTTTTTTCGAAACTGGTTCATACATTAAGAAATTAAATGTTGAACGTTTTAGAGCTTATGCCAAATATCTAAAAGAAAAGACAGCAGCTGCTAGACAGTACTATGTAACTTTACGCAACTTCGTCAATGACGCAATAAAACGTGAAAAAATAGCATATTTAAAATTTGTTTTGAACAAAAATAGAAACAATTCAAAAATGACATTAAGAAATCTTGCAGATTGAGGTGTTACTACAATATCATCCTCGCAAACAAATAGCCTGCCAATTGAACTACGTAGACCTGAAAAAATCAAGGACTATTTTTTAGACGTGGCTGGACATTCAATAGTAAATGATGACACTCTTTCATTCTACAATAATAATAAATTGAACGCTCCTATGAACTTTTCCCTCACCGATATATGTGATGATGATATTTTGACTGTTATCAAAGAAATAAAATATAATGCTTTAGGTAATGACAATATAAATATCAAGATGATTTCTTCAGTGATAACACACTGTATTGATGAAGTTAAATATATTTTCAACGAGTCCTTCAGACAGGGTATCTTTCCAGATGTTTGGAAGGTTGCAATTCCGAAAAAGAATGCACCTACCACGTTCAGTGACCTACGCCCTATCAGCATTCTGCCCTCAATCTCTAAAATATTTGAGAAAAATGTTTCCCGTCAAATAAGAGCTTTTCTTGAAGAAAATCTAATACTCCCGTTCGAGCAGTCTGGGTTTCGCAAAAAACATGGAACACAGACTGCCCTCTTGAAAGTAATCGACGATCTTGCGAGATTCAGAGATCAATCAAAAGTCACCATTTTGGTACTGCTTGATCAAAGTAAAGCTTTCGATTTAGTTAATTTCGATTCACTCATCAGCAAGCTCAAGTTTATAGGATTCGATGACATTTCTCTTAAATGGATGACCAGCCATCTCACAGACCGATCACAGAGGGTCAAACTGGATGATTACTAAAAGAAACAGTCTCAGGTGTACCGCAGGGAAGTATTTTAGGACCCTTGATGTTTTCAGTGTTTACTTTTTATTATCCCACATTTTTATCACATTGACAAGTACATCTATACGCAGATAATATACTATATTTGTATTCTCATAACACCGATACAGAAAGTTGCGTGGCCAATATAAACACAGATTTGCACAAAACATTTCTGTACTCGGAGAATCATGGACTGAAAATCAATCCAAATAAAACTTTGGCCTTATGCATAGGGTCTCAAAGACAAATAGTAGAAACTCAGTGTAACTTTAGGCTCACTCTCGATAACGCAGACATTGACTGGACTGACTTTGTCTTTCCACGAATATGTGACAAACATTTTCAAAGTATCATTCTTCAAACTCAAATCGCTATATAAATTCAAGTATCAGTTATCAGAAGAAATGAAACTTGGGTTAGTTAAAACTCTTATTTACCCCCATATCGGGTATTGCTATTCGGTGTATTACAATTTTTTGCAGCAATATAACAAACAGAAGTTACAACGTATACAAAATGCCTGCATGCGATTCGTATGCTGTATACCATATGGTGAACATGTGACCCCATTTTTGTTAAAAATGAAGGAGCTGAATATGAGGTACAGAGTCAAATATTTGATAAAAATGTTTTTGTTTGAGTTGCTTCAAATTGAAACACCTAGTTATTTATATAATTTACTAAGCAAGCATTCTGACATACATATGGTTAATTTGAGAATTAACTCATTCAATATACCTGGACACCGTACTTCCAAATTTCAAGAATGCTTTTCTTATATAGCCCCTTCGTATCTGAATGGAATTTTACCCCTTTTAAATCACAATATTCATCAATTTAAGAACGAAATAAAATCACAGATGCTGACTGCTCAGTGCTAATTTAAAAGATTTAAAATTCAATGTACGGTAGTGCAATGAAATTGTTAAATTGATCAAAATAATGTTAAGAAAATCAGGAGTTATTAGCAACTAGATGATGTATTATTTTTTCTCTTCTCTATCATTGTTATGATACTGAATGATTATGTTTATAATAATTTTCTTATATTACTGTATAATTTTTGGGAAGGGTGGAAGATAGCCTTTGGCTAACCCTTTTCCTTTTATGTATAAATGTATTTTCATGCATAATAACTGATATTACTATTATTATTATTATTATTTGAGAAAAGACAAAAAATTCTCTGTCGCTCATTTTATAATTTCATAAACCAATTTCGAAAAAAATTACAGATCACACGTCCATTTCTGACTGAGGAGGGGGGTCACAAGGCATCTCCTGATATTTCCTGGAAGATTATCAGGATGTCTGTTAGAAATTTTCTGGCAGCTTCTCTTGTCGAAATAGCATTTTCTCAGACAAGGCGCACAATTTCAATTTTATCCCGCACTTAGTGATACATCATTAATTCCTACTAATAAGGCATAATCTGACGTTAATGTTCCAATACAGTTTTTGACAGCAGCAATAATAACCAACGATAATCTTTTGTTTCCAGTACCGAATGAAAAGAGCGGCCAACTCACGAAAATTTGAAAACTATTTAAGAGTTGTGCAGTTGAAATTCTATCATGTCATGCATTAACTGCATTTATCGAAACCGTACCTACAAAGATTTTCATAATTACAATGACAACAACGATGTGATTCTTTCCGGCCTAGTCCGGAAAGTACATAATTTACAGAAAAGACGGCAAAATTTCTTTTTTCTTAAAGAAAAAGCATTCGGAAAGTGGGCATTTTCAGGACGGTCGCCGAAATATAGTAATTTACCTAACAAGCCCTGAAAATAATATTTTTCGAACTAGCAGTCGAAATGTTAGGACGAGCGAGTCTGGGAAAATGTTTTATTATTTGCTCTCCTAATGAGATCTATACACATTCATTATAACATATTTCTTCTCACTTATAATGTAAGAAATAGCACAACATTGGAAATGCTGCTCTATGCAATACTTCCTAAGATCGATAACTTTTAAATTTATATTTTGTGCCCACATAGCTGATCCACCACATTTTTTTAGAGGTCTGCAGTAAAAACTTCTCGGGGTGAAACCTGAGAAGACTATATTGTCTAAAAATGCCTCCTTATCACCTATCTCAGTTATACACAAAAACTCCAAACTACAAACTATAATAATCTAGTTCTGTCTGCAGTGTGTTCATTTTATCAAAATATACAGTATTTATATTCAGTAGTAGTAAATTGGGAATTATTTACAAAAGCACTATACTTGGTCATATTTCAGGATTCATGGCGGTCTTGGATTTTTTTTCGCATATACCCACTTTGAAAGATGAGTATATAATTGATTGTTTTGATTTCAGTGACCTCGGAAAAAGTTGTTTTCAGTTGGGCTGACATATCCTGAGAAGTGGTTGCGGGATACACATGCAAGTAAACAAATTTCGGGACACCTTTGATTCCTTCACTGTTTTCTCCAACAAGATTTCTTCGTGTTCTAGTTTTTTTTGGACGAGATGGTCTGCCATTCCCCCTGCTTCCTCAAATCATCTGTGCCAGCTCCTGAATGACTGGCTGTGTCATTTATATTAATAAAATGGCTGAGAGTTGACTGCGTTTCCGCTCATGTGATAGCGACTCCCACTTCCTTTCTACTTCCATGACTGATTATGCACTGTTCTCTCTAACTCACGTATGAGCCTTTTTGATACCTCTAGTTCGGTTATTGCCACTTTCAGGTCACACTTCAGTACCATAACCTTAATTTTGTCACTATCATCATTTGTAGATATATCACTTACAGTTGCCAAGGATTTAGAGTTATTCTTGCTGGTTATGAATCAAGAAACACCGCCACTCAAATTGATGTCAATTGGAATTTGTCGATTACTTATTATACGTATCAAATCGAATTTTTTCAAAAGCTGCAATTCTGCTAAACTTCTTGGTTGGTTGCCATGTTGCCAAACCATGGATGGTTGCCGAAAAAAGTGATTTTTTCTGAAAGAGGTAAGAGTTCTCCATCTACCTTTGTAGAATTTCACGTTTCATAATCTGAAAAAAGTAATTCATATCAATTCGAATATTCTGAAAACTCCTGAAAATGTTGATGATAATGTCAGATATGGAAAATAATCATGAAATAATTCAAATTCGTTTAAGCAAATACATGAATTGAAATATGTTCCAACTTCAACTTCAATAATTTATCCTGCTGTGTGGCAGTATAATGTAAGTTTTTGGTGATTTATTGTATTTATATTTATTCCTAAAGTATTTTCCCCGTTTCGTTACCATAAATATTAAATTAATTTTTTAAATGAGTTCTCTCATTATTTGAATGAATGATGAATGGGTGAAATGGCGAATAAAATCATCTCGTTAATAAGCCAAGCGAATACTGAGTTGCGACAATAAACAGAATCTTCATAGTTTTTTCAACAAATATTGACGATTGATGATAGAATTAATTTGATTCGATTGAAATGAAACGCACGATGAGAAGCTTACTAAAAATATATCAGAATAAAACTGCATCAAAATCAGTTATGTTAAACTGCAAGGTCCCACAAATGCATAAACAATCGGATAAACACCCAATGATGTTTTTTTATTATCTTCTATGCACAAATAGGGATCAGTTATACTTTCTTTATATGTATTGTATGTATCAGACTCATTCTGTTATCTGTGACACTTTTGGTATACAGGATGCTTCCTTCACAATTGGGTCTTTAGTTACGAGATAGAATTGTGAATACATCACTGTAGTAATATTTATATCACTCAACCTTCGCTAATAACCCCACGTGGTTTAGCACTCTGTTTAAATAAAAAAAATCCTATCCCAAACGCAGGTTTTGTATATGCGGGGAAGCCACCATGAAGTCGGTCATGGTTTAGAACATACAGCTCTCTGTATGTCACATTATTAGCTGAGTTATATGAACTTTTTTCTTTATATTGTACTTATGAAATACAAAATGGAGCTATACTAACACGACTAGTGTTGGTACAATATTTTTATGCTCTGCAGTAGATTTGATGATCACTGCACAAAGTGAATTGAGTCATCTATAAATTCCAACCTACAAATAATACAATAATAGCTTGAAAGTGAAAACAGGAGATCAACTGCAACACTGAAAGCAGCGCTCCTCTGGTGCATAGTTTGTTCATAAGCAGTGGATTGATTCGAAATATTTCGTAGTCTGATTGCATCATGATTTCGTTGTAGTTGTGAAATATTCGAACCTTCTACTCACAACAAACTGAAATATAATAGTTTTGTGACGCTTGAAAGTGCTATTCTGTAGCGAAACACCTGTCATGGTTCTGCAAACTGTCACATGAAAATGTTTTTTTGAATACGTTATGATGGATTTTTATTAGGTATTTTGGAAGAAATCAATTGAAAAAATGAAAATTCAAAACTCGTCTTTCCTAATTGATCGACGATTCAAAAACAATCGTTATCAGACGAAAATCCTGTAGTAGCAAAAATAAATTGTCCACCCCAGGAAAATGTCGATCAAACGATCAGTACGATAGAGACTGATGATATCTGCCATTGTGTTTTTCTGGTTGACACCCATGAATTTGGACTAAATAATGACAGTATCAATAGTATAGTATAGTCAATCCGAAATAGTCGAAAATGAAGAACCAAATTTTTTAAATTCACATGGTAAAAATTTGCATGCTACTGAAAAAACTAATGAAGACTGCGAAAGTATTCCTATGATGCAAGATAGGTATGATGGTATGCCGGAAGGTCAAAATAGCGAATCTTTGGAAAACGACGTAGAACCACTAGACTATTCAGAAGAAAAGGATTTAAGAAAGAGAAATCGTAAACTTCGAGAAAAAGGCTTACAATATAAAACTTTAAGAAAAAATAAAGACTCTGAGAAGTATGTTTATGGAAAAGAAAAAGGAGAGCGGAAACTAAGACCAACCTGTCAGTCTGTGTTGTGCAAGAAAGCTGAAAATAGGTTTTGTCACTCTTTTAGTTCTCTTGAAAGAAAAAATATTTTTTCAAATTTTTGGAAACTGTCGTGAGACGAAAAGAAACGGTGACAATCTCCGAGTTTGTAAAAAAATGTTCTTAAGTACGTTAGATTTAAATGAATGGATGGTGAAAAATTGGGTAGTTGCCGCAAATAACAACAAACTTAAAGATAGCAAGGACATATCGATGCCAACTAAAAAGCGAATGCCTGCAAAACTTAAAATCAGGATTATTACATTAGGAAAATTTTTAAAAGACCTTCCCAAGTTGGAATCACACTATTGTAGGTCTTCGTCGAATAGACTTTACTTAGAGCCACTATTCCAAACAAAAACAGATGTACATCAGGTATACAAAAGATTTCTGTGATACAAACGGCATTGAAGAACTCAGTTCAGCATACTTTGAAAAAGAAATGAAAATCGAAAATATATTCATTCACAAACCAAAGAAAGACCAATGTGATATCTGCATTGGTTACAAAACTAAAAATGTTAATGAAGAAGACTATATAAAACACATTAAAAGAAATTAAGAAGCCAGAAATGAAAAAGAAAATTACAAAACAGTGGCTACAGAAAATTCTGAGTTAGGATGTGCAGGCAGTGATGTGCAGGCAGTGAAACTAGCTCGGGTGTTACGTGCATCTGCAATTTACTACAAAACGAAGTTGTTCGTGCACAACTTTACAACTTTTAATTTAAAAAACAGGGAAGTCAACTGCTACTTATGGCATGAGGCTGAAGGCAGTCTTGAGGCTAACATTTTCGCAAGTATTATCACCAAACTTTTTTTCCAGTTTTTGGAAAAAGAACCCTCAGCTAAAAGGATTGTAATCTACAGTGACGGATGTGGTTACCAAAACCGGAACAACACTTTAAGTAATGCCCCCTTAGTAATGAGACAAACGTAACTGTGTTCCAAAAATTCTTGGAAAAAGGGCATACACAGATGGAAGTTGATAGCGCACATAGCTTGATAGAAAAAAAATTAAAAAATAAAGATATAAAACTATCATCAGATTACATTGCGGTCTGTAAGAAAGCGCGACCAAACCAACCCTTTCACGTAGACTTTTTGGAGCATACCTTTTTTAAAAACTTTTCAAATTTGTGCTATTACCAAAGTATTAGACCAGGAAATAAAAAGACGGATTTACACATCAATGATATAAGATGTCTTAAATATGACAAAAATAAGGGAATATCATACAAAATAAATTATTTCGATAACTGGACCAATTTGCCTCAAAGAATTAATCTCAACCCCCAAATAGGGAGATTATATCAAAGTCGCCTAAAAATGAAGCAACAAAAATTGAGCACTTACAAGCTCTCGAAAAAGTCTTGCCATCAGACTGCCATAATTTCTATGAATCATAGAAAAAACTAAAAACTAGTTTTTATTTTTTTTCTAAGAGTGAGACTTGAGTTTTTTACTCTTTTATATCGTATAACATAAAAACTATTTGATTTTTTGTATTTCTGAATAAAAAATGTGAAAACTAATTAGGTTATTAATCTTTAATCACGTCCTAATTAAATAGCAAAACCTCATAACTCTCAAAATTGTCAACTAATATAAACCTCAAAAACACATAAGAAGCTTTTAAAACTACTAGTAGTGCATTTATTTTAATATTAATAGCTTGTACGGTGTCAAGAAATCTAACATTCAATAATGACAAACAAATAATATTTATTAATACATTATTTCAGAAAATATGAGGTTTTTCCTTCTCCTGAAAAATTAAATTTTTGCAGATACTTGGTTTTGCGGTGTTGACGACGATATGCAGATTCTTTGAGTTTTTTTAGTTTTTCATGAGTTTCTCTGTTAATAGTTTTTGTTTCCCTCCATTTGCGAGTTCAGAATGTATGCTCCTCTAACCGCGATTCTGGCATGACGACCAGGGATTACAGGATATTATCGACAAATTGAAAAAGATGCTGTAACTCATCACCAATAACCGTATCAAAAATAAAAATTGTTTCTTTTTGCTATCATTCCTCCCCTCATTCTGCAATATCTGAAGTCTGAATGAAATCTTTCAGGAGCACTTACGAAAAATATTTAACACTGTTTTTGATCGAAACAAATCTCTCTGGAAATCTAGAACTGAACGTGAAAATTGAAGACATAAAAAACCAGATGGCACGGAAAGAACGATAAGTAGAACAATCCAATACAATTTCACTAATTCTTCACACGTATGTTAAAAATTTTTGTTAATGCTGATGACTTAGATAGTCATGGGTTGAGTTGCCGTTTCAGCGCTGGGGGTTTATCTCGTGATTGTCCCATTGATGATTAAATCAAAGGTCACTAGCTTGGTCCATACATGTTGAACTATTGAATAAAGAAGTGAAAGGGCAATTTTTTCCATTAAAACTGTCAGAATGAATACGAACGGAAGGGTTGTCAAAACAGCTCACTATGCTTATATACTTCCAAAGTATTTTACAATTTGGTGGAATGTCAGTTTTGTGGCACATCTTCAGATGCAATCTCAATATTGTTGATAGATAAACTGGCATGTAGAAAAGTTTTGGGTTTGTATCGTAGTGATTCACATTACTTCGGAAAACAGAAAATGTCTACCCTCATCAACTTATGTATTCATGAAGGGTTATTCAGAAAAACAAGGATCTTTGTTGAGTCCAGAAAACATACATATTTATGCAACCCGAAAATAGTCTGTCATCCTACCTGAGTGCAAGCATAACAGAACTTGCAGAGGACATATATTCACTGGTATTGAAGTTAATAACCGTATGTCAACATACCTGAAATCATACGGCATGAATAATAAGTTTGAAAATGTTCAGAAAAAATAATAATGTCGACTGGTTTCCTACACGCTCGACGAATTCTTCGAAAGCAATGTAGAAATACTCATTACTGTTTATTCATATTTTCTTTATGTAACAAGCAACTTTTCCCCGCATGCAAATGATCGAATAAAACACCAAAATGCAGAAACATGGTAGATCATTAATTGATATTCAAAGGAAATGAAGACAGTATCCTCTCTTTCAGTACAATTCGAAATGAAAGCGTCTATGAGGCCCCTTATTAATTCATTGGAGGAAAAATATGGTTTGCCTACTGAAACTACTGATAATCAATAAAACGTAAGTTATCAAGACTTAAAAAACTTTGTTTACCAAACCAAACAACCCCAAAATAACAACTCACAAGTAATATTGGGGCATAAAAGCGTGAATTAGAAAGGGAAAGTTGTAAATTGTATGCCGAAATTAAACAAAATCTGCAGATGGTGTTTCATAAACTGGATTATCGACTCGGAAAATTATACAAGTGACAGTAATGGACTCAATGTTGAAGTGGAATTATTATAAATGAAGGAAGCAGATAACGTTTATACTGACGAACGTTATACTGTTTAGGATGAAATAATATTTCAAGGAGAAAGTTAATATTAGGATAGCAGTCATGAATATTTTTCGCATTTATGAAGACGCACGTATTTCTTAGTATACATTTTGTGCGAAATATAAACAGTTTTGTAATGATTTAAACAGATGAATAAATGGGTTGTGGAGACCATATCACATCTCACCTGTTTTTATGTTTGCAGTCAATAATACTTTGTCTTGAAACTTTCTTCATTATTTCCACATATCAAAAATGAAACAATTCGTGGACACAACACTCCAAAAGAGGGGGGCAAACCGCGGACACGTGTTTCTGGCCATTGGCCTCATCAGCGCGGTGAGCCAAGTGTAAATATGGGAAACACTTGTTTGCCGAAAGAAGGATACAGCCAATAGCCAGAAACACGTGTCCGCGGTTTGCCCCCCTTTTTGGAGTGTTATGTCCACTATTTGTTACATTTTTGATTTGTATCATACACACTCGATAAAATCTCTGTATATACAGGGTGTCCCTGGACTTCCTCTTTTCCTCTCGGGAATGTATAGATGGGGTCAAAATATTACCAGTACTTCATATAACTTTTTTTCCTAAAATCCTTCGTTACCAAGTAACGGGCCCTCGAAGTTACAAAATGAAAAATGTTTTTCTTTGATAACTTTTAAAATGCATATTCAAAATCATCCAAATTTTGGTAATTGACTAAACAAATGAATTCCTTCGATGAGCTTTCATGCAGGAGTCAGATGTTTTGCTACAAAGTCAGGAACGGACTACCCCCGATGGTCCACACCCCAAAACTTTGAAATGACAGATATTTTTCAATATTTTTCAACAAATTAAGGTTACTTGGACAATTTTATGAATAAAAGTACTCGTGTGAAAAGTCGATCGGAGCAACGAGTCTTGATAAAAATGTAGTTTCACTCGACGACATCAAACCCGCTCGTCCACCATTATTTGAAATGAATAATTATCAAAGCAGAAATAATAATGATAACGTTAATTCAACAACATTTATCCTGAGATGTCTACCATTATTCGAAAATATTAGTTTTTAAGGAAAATGGAAATGATAGGTAAAATGTTCATAACGAATTTTTATAATGCAAACACGTTTAACTAACGAAACTCAAGAGCCTCAAGAGCAAACAGAAATGAAAAATCCGCTACAGAAACTGCTCGATATGACCACCTTCTCTCTCTATACATTTTCTTAGTCTGCGAAGACACCCTCTCTGTACTTGAAATAGCATTCCAGGGTCGTTTCGTATGGCTTCACAATGTAATGTTATTCTATTCAACAATGCATCTCTTGTGTGAATAGGTGTAGCGTAAACAAGGCTTTTTAGATGCCTCCACAGAAAGAAATCCAATGGATTTAAATCCGGAGACCGTGATGGCCATGAATATGGCCCACCTCTACCAATCCATCTATTGTGGAAAATATGGTTCAGATGGTCACGCACAATCAAACTAAAATGAGGAGGAGCGCCATCATGCATAAACCACATATCTCTTCGGGTTTGCAATGGAACATGTTCCAGAAGTCCATTCAAATCGTTCTGAATGAACTCCAAATAACGTTCTCCATTCAATCGGTCCTGTAGAACGAATGGTCCTATAAGATGGTTTCCTATGATACCAGCCCAAACATTCACGTTGAATTTCCGTTGGTGTTTGGTTTGCAATATCCCATGGAGATTTTCTTCGGCCCATATATGGAGATTATGAGAGTTGATAACTCCATCTCTACTGAAACCTGCTTCATCAGTGAATAAAACTCGATTAATAAAATTCATATCCTCTCTTTGCCTATCCATGAACCAATTGACATATTCCAGTCGTGCTGGAAAATCTTGAGGTGTCATGGCATGTACCTTCTGGATGTGAAATGGGTGGAGCAGTTGTTCCCTAATTATTTTATGAATAGTGGACTTGGATGTATGGAACTGTTCTGATAGATTTCTGATGCTCATTGAAGGATCATCAGCGACGGCTTCCAAAATATTTTCCTCCAATACAACGGTACGTACAGTCCTAGGAGCGCCCTCACCACCTCGTTTTGGCAAAACTGTACCTACAATAATATCGAAATAAAACAACGTGCTCAAATTAATTATCAATTATTACATACCTGTCTCCCTCAAGCTGCGATCGACACGCTCCAATGTTTCTCTTGACGGTACCGTTCGATTGGGAAAATGCTCGGAATACAGACGACGAGCTTCTGCAGCATTACAAAATGCTCGTCCATAAAATACATGCATATCTGCATATTCATTGAATGTAAACTGTTCGGCCATATCAAAAAAATTCAAAATATCCTATATTGACAATACTATATTGACAATACAATGATAGTCATATGACAACGCACCACTCAACAAAACAAAATCGCATTCCAGTTTCTCATTTTTTATCAAAACTTTCTAAAAGGTTTTTTTGTCAACATCTGTGAAAGAAATGGAACATAATTATTCCCTGGATACTTTTCACCTGATCATGTGCAGCCGTTTTTGTAGTTCATTCGTTTGCTTTTTATTAGTATAGTAAATATTTTTTCCGATGTGCGTTTTTTCAGCTAAATTTAGATTCGTGTTAAAGAATTTCTCCCATAAAATTATAATTATCAACAGTTTAGCTGTGAAGAAGAATTTGAAACATTCGAATGTTGAGTTTCATGAGATTCAGATAACTGATCAACACGAAACGTGATTATTCCACACGTATTATGTACATACAAAATATGGAATGAATTCGATATTTCATAGTAGAGTAGCTTGTTAGTAGTCCAGGGACACCCTGTATATATATATATATATATATATATATATATATATATATATATATATATATATATATATATATATATACATATATATATATATATATATATATATATATATATACAGTAAATTTTATTCAAGTAAGCATAATCTACAATACGAATTCAAAATTGAAACTAGATAACTTGAGAAAGTAGGAAAAAAACTAACTTAAAGTAGAAATTCTGAGTCCAGGCTGAGCTACCTAAGCAATGCTTGTATTGTATACATACTGAGTGGTCAGTGAAAAGATGGAAAAAACAAAGTGAAATTCGTTGTGAGGGAGAGAGGATATGGTTATTTATTGTATATTGTATTTTTTATTATTATTCGAGTTCGTATACGGTATTTAGTTTATTATAATTTTGGTTGGCATATTATTTCAGTTTTAATTTCATTTTACGTTTATTAGGCATGACTCTGATTTCTACAGGGACTAGGTTTAACAATTTAGGAACAAAGTATGAATGAATTTATGTGTGTGTGTGTTAGTCTGCATAGGGGAACATTTGTTTTCTGCTCAGATTCAGTAAGTGTGTTATGAGTATGACTTATATGAGAGATGGAAGTATTTTGCATACTGTAATGAATCTGAAGCCGGCCCTGACCGATGTCCCAGTCAGCAAACGCATGACGCATTGCGAAACAGCGCGAAAGGTCCGGATGGGTCCCGAAATCCGCAGAGAGATCCGGAACGTTCGTTGACGATATAAAAAGGTCGCTCTCTGTCCCGAGGAGGAGTCTGTACTTAGAAAGTGAATCGTGCGTTTAAGGAAAGGAATCTAATTGTGAAGATAAATTAAGCGTTAGTTACTAAGTGTTGTATATAAATTAGTTGTGATAGTGAAATTTTGTTAAAAATAAATTTGATTAAGACAGTTAATTCTTCAATTCGTTACAATACATTGATAGGTACAAAGTTTGTTTTCTTACATCAAATAAGCCAGTTTCTTTGTAGATGTCGTCAGTTGAGTACATTCAATTTTATTAAAAAATCATTTTTAATATGGTATATTCCATGACCTTTAGAACGTGTAATAATGTTTTATTGAAACCACCCTTTATAATGATACAGTATCTCAACAAAGATTCAGAGAGTGAGCTGTAAATCATGAGTAAAAGCTTTTTGTTACTCAGATTTTTGACAAAATTGTTGAGGCTTTTGTGGCCGAGGTTTTCAGTGTCACTATTTTTGGATTATTTTTCACCTGTAAGATACCTTTACTATTATTATTTATCTACTACTATTATGATATGCTATTATTAGCAATCCTTTTTCCAAAGACTATTATATTTCACAATGATTTTCATATACAAAATATTGAACAATTTAGGACCATATTATTCATAATAATAATAATACGGTTTATTCACGAATTTTTACAAAATAAATTTGACAAATACACAGAAATACAACATATAGATACAGCATATAAATAGGTAGGTATATAATAAAAATAGGTATATAATAAAATTGATTTGTGAATAAACAAGTGCAAAATCACTGAAGCAGTTATTAGTCTGCTTGTGCATTAAAACTACTAAAAATAAAATTTGTCACAATAGTGTGTTGGACATCATAGTTGGTAGGTATAGGTAGGTATATTATCATATTTGGTATATTGTCACAATCATGTGTTTGGGTCATATTCGGTATATTGTCACTTTCTATTTGCTTCATTTCAAAATTATGAAACAAGGTACGCTCATTTTCCATTATCCATAACTTAAACTCACTTTTATAATAATGAAAGCTTGAAATCTTTTTAAGGTCTTCTGGTATCAACGACCATAATCTGGGAGCGACATAATTTGTGTTCCCTTGGCCAATTGTTTTTTCACTTCGAGGAAAAAACAGTTCATCATGTCTTCCCGTATTGTGAGTATGCTTATTCAGTATTAGTTTTCCTTTATTTGAGTTTCTTTATACAGACTTTCAGAAGAAGGGCTGATATTTTTTCAAAAATTATTTTCAAAATACATTTCTGTAATACGTTGATCTTGTCTATGAAACAGTCTCTCACACCACCCCATCCCTAAATTCCATATGTTAATTGTGATTGTGCCAATGCGAAATAAACTGTTTTAAGGTGTTTAGGATCTAAAAATGCTTTCAAATATTTGAATTTTGGAAGTATTCCTTATACTTTATTCAACAGATGCTTCATTCAAAGGTCCCATCTGAAATGCCGATCTATCATTATTCCAAGATATTTTATGGATTGGCCTTCAGAAAGTTTTGAATCTGAACCAACATCAATATCTCCCAAATGTGGCATTCCTGATGAATAGGAACAGAATGGTAGAAAACAGCTCTTATTCAAGTTGAGAGTGAGTTTATTGTACTGAAGCCATTTAGCTATGTTAGGAAAGTTGTTCTCAATATTTTCTTGAAGTTCATTCCAAGTGTTGCTTTGTAATTAACAACAGTATCATCAGCAAAACTTATGATTTTCTCCAAACTATCTATGTTAAAAAGACTATTTATGTATAGAATAAAGAGTACTGGTCTCAGAACATACCCTTGCGGAACACCATAAGTTATTTTTCTAGGACTTCTACATACCTTATCAATTCGCACCTGTTGCGTTCGTTTCACTAGATAATCTTTAAATATATCATAAGCGTTTTCTCTGATCCCATAATATTTAAATTTATTCGGTAACTTTTGATGACTAATATCGAAGACCTTCGAGAGGTCAAGAAAGATACTTATTGTTGGCACTGATTTATCTAGGGAATCGTAAATTGATGTTGTAAATTTGTGAATAGCATCTTCCAACGTAAATAGCATGTTCCATAATTTTTGAAATATTGGAAATTAGTGAGATTGGCCTATAATTCCCTATTTTATTTTTTTCCCGACTCTTATATACCGGCTTGCCAATAGCATGTTTCAATACCGTTGGAAAATTTCCTATCTGAAAACAATAATTGATCAAAAAAACGCTGGAGGTGCAGCGATTTCGCTGGCAACTTGATTCAGAACTTCGAAGCGAATATTGTCATGCCCTGGAGATTTTTTCAGTTTCAATTTTTTCATCACTGCAATGATCTCTGTTTCATTTGTTGGATTTGAATATGTGTTTTCAAAACTGCTTATATATTCAATATAGTTATTGATAGAAGGAATTTCATCTGCTAGATTTTTACCCAAATCACTATAATGGTCATTGAATGTATTGGAAATTTGAAGTTTATCAGTTATATAATCTCAATTTCTTGCTTCAATAATTTTGATACCTGTTTCAGGTTTCGTTTTCCCACTGACCTCGTTAATGCACTCCCAGAGATCTTTTCATCCATTAATTTTCTACAGTAATGTTTCTTGACATTTTTCATTTCATTTCGAACAGTACATTGTCTTTCATCATGATATTCACCACCACTTCACTCGAACTAATAATAATTTATATATGAACAGAACAAAAAAACGCCATAAATTCTTTGTTTTTCAAGGCTTTTGTTCGGTTCAAAAAATCACCAAATTGTAATTGAAAATGCCCGTCTCTGAACATGTTCGAAAACGAACTGAAGAAATGTGTTTTCAATGTACAAAAATGATATGTATTACGTGTTTGTTACCTGTAGCTACAATTTTCTTTCTTTAGATATTATCATGTCTATCTTATTGTTCAACTTCAGAATGTATTCATTTAATGTTTGTCATATATTTTAAGTCATTCCAATTTGTAACAAATGTGTAACAAAAATATCAGAAATGTATGTGTATTAGGATTTTCCTATTTCAAACCAAGATTATTATAGTTATTACTGATGTTCTTAGCTTCTTATTTTCTGTCAGGAAAAAATTCCAAAAATCCACGGCCTCAAAACCCGGAAAATAGTGACATCAATAGTACTCTCATAAGAAACATTGGAGATTTGCTGTCTCGTTTAGGAAAAAAATTTCATATGTCCACATAACGTGATTTGTAAATTGGACGTAATTTTTTTTTTCAAAAAAAATTTTTATCGGACAACAAAAATGTTTTTTCCAAACCAACTAGGAAATCATCCAAAAAAGTAACACTTCACTGTGAGATTTTCAAATAACAGCTCACAAAACCAGAACATGTGTTTCGCGATACAATCGCTTCATCAGGCGTGTGTATGAATACGTTATTGTATAGCGGATATCAAAATTCTCAGATTATCTTTCTGTAAGGAAGCATATCTCCAATTCGCTGGATGTTATGGTAATTCGAGAAACTATATGGTTCACCTGTTATCAGGGGTCATTGAAATGATAATAAGCAATGATAACAAGTATAAATTGTCCAAAAATATGTTAGATTGGGAAACATATTTATGTATCCATTTATTTATTTATTTATTTATTCATTCAACGGTTAACCCCAATGTTTATACAATATATGAAACTTAGAAAGTTAACTATTCTAGTATCTGTATATCTGACAAAATGAAATCGTGTATAAAAATAGCCTTATAAATCTATACCACGTAGAGTATATCAAAGAGTGCTCTGAGAGATGTAAAAAAAAATCAATATTGGTCTCTTTGGCATTTGATAGAATTCTGGACAATAGAGAACGTTTTTCATAATTACACCTATAAAAGTCGAGACTGAAAATTTGGTTGTAAATAGGTGTTCTCCTCCGGGAAACATGCAGATTGACTTAACAGAGAATAGTTGGGCAATTAATTTCGTTGTTCAATAATAATTTATGTAGAAATATTATGTCTGCATGTGCCCCCGTCTTGTACTCAGTTTGAGCAATCCAATGGTAGAGCGAATTTCAAAGAGCATAGCTGGCATATTCATTTTGAAGGCAACATATCTAAGAAATATGTTCTAAACTTTCTCAATATCATAACTGTGGTTGAAGTTAGGTGGATACCAGATCCAAGTGCAATACTCAATCACTGATCTTACCAATGCAAAGGATAGTATTTTATAAGAAAAAATGTTGGAAAAATCTTTAGTTGATCTGCATATGAATCCTTACATTTTCATCGTTTTGTTAGATATGTGTTTTACTGTAAATGAAAGTCCATCTTTTCATCACCCAGATCTCTTATGGATTGTACTCGTTCCAATTTCATCCCTGCAATAATATAACCAGCTGTATAAAGGTTTAATAACTTTGAAAAGAAAATACTTTGATATTTTGCCACATTGACATCCATATAATTGACATCCATATAATTCATCTTACACCAATTAGAGAAAGATTTAAGGTCCATTTGAATTTTCGCACAATCCTGCAATGAATCTATTGTTCTAAACATTTTTAGATCGTCTGCA